>NC_134859.1:104052500-104360000 GCF_049852395.1 Peromyscus maniculatus bairdii
GAGGCAAAAGAATCAGGAGTTCAAGGTCATACTTGGCTATATAGTTTCAGTCCAGCCTAGGCTGTGTCATGTGACTCAGTCTCCTTAAAAAAAATGTAGGGGAAGGGAAGCTGGGAGGTAGTTGGTAAAGTGCTTGTCCATAAGCATGGGGTCCTGACTTTGATCCCCAGAACCCACATTTAAAAAGGCAGACATAGTAATACAGGATTGCAATCCCAGTGCTAAGGGAGGGAAGCAGGCAAGTCCTGGGGGTGGCTGACCAGCCAGCCTGGCCTAATCAGCAAGTCCCAAGTGCCACCGAGAGACTGCCTCAGAAAACAGGGTGGGTAGCCCCTGAGAAATGACAACCTACAGGCTCCCCTGCATGCTCATACACATGCGAGCATGCGCTCTCACCCATGAACTCAGGAGACATGGGGAGGGAGATTTCACAGCCTTCCTCTGAAACTGGAGCGGAGGCCAGGGCTGCAGCGGCATGTGAACTCATTAACCCACCAACCCAACCCCCACAGTCCTCTAGCCCCTCCCAGGCAAAGAGACCAAAGAGCAACAGGAAAAAAAGGATGGTGAACCAGCACTGAGGGTGAGGACACCAGGCTCCCCAGCACCCCGTGAGCATCGGGTAACTGGCAGTCTGTCCCCATAGAGTCCACTGCTGACGGACCGACCAGCAGTCCATTACAATGACACATTTACTCCTGAGCTAATTGCTTGTTTATATAAGTGATAACTGTCCGGTTAGGGCCCTTCAAAGACTGGGCAGAGCCGGACAGGACAATAAACAGAGCGAGTGTTTACCATCTAGGTGCTGCTGGAAGGCTTAGGCCCCTCCTACGCACCATGAGGTGTGTATTTATTATTTGCTTAGTCACCTGTGGTTATCTTTTATATTTCAAGATGAAATCTACATACGAAAAGAAGTCTGAGCAAGACTCGGCCCACACCTGTTATTCCAGCATGCAGGAGGCAGAGCCAGAAAGTAGGGGGAGTCAAGGTCAACCTTGACTCCACAGGGAGTCCCAGGCCAGTGTCAGCTACGAGAGACCCTTTCTCAAAAAAAGAATTCTCAAAGTCCAGGCATGGTGACACATGCTTTAATCCCAGAATACACTCCCATACAAAAAAAAAAAAAAAAAATTTTTTTTTGAGACAGGGTTTCTCTGAGTAGCTTTGGAGCTTGTCCTAGAACTTGCTCTGTAGACCAGGTTGGCCTCGAACTCACAAAGATCCACCTGCCTCTGCCTCCCAGTGCTGGGTTTAAAGGCCTGCGCCACCACAGTCCGGCCAAAATAAATTTTTTTAAATATTTGTTTGTTTTTTCTAGACAGGTTTTCTCTATGTAGCTTTGCGCCTTTCCTGGAACTCACTTGGTAGCCCAGGCTGGCCTCAAACTCACAGAGATCCCCCTGGCTCTGTCTCCCGAGTGCTGGGATTAAAGGTGTGCGCCACCACCGCTACCTGGCTAAAAAAATGTTTGAACAGTCTTCTTGGGATAGTTTTACCCAGCAGCTTCAGTGGCTCTCCTTTACTTCATGTAAGACACTCACCCTTGGGCAAGTTCCTCCCTCTGTTTCTCCTGAATCCCAAATACAGCCTGCTGGTCCTGCTCAGGTATTCCGTGTGCCCTTCCCACACCTGCCTGTCAAGGTGACCCCTACCCCAGCTCAAATCCCACCTGCTCCAGGACACCACCTGTGAGACCACAGCCCACAGCTGGCTTTTCTTCCTCAGAAGGCCTAGTGCAGGAATTTCGTTCTGTATAAGTCACTTGGTACTTAGATGTAGGTGTTCCCAGGCCTCCGGAAGCAAAAGGAATAGGTAACATGTTCCCATTTTGTTCCCTTTTCCCACAGGAAGAGGCTGCAGCTCACCCAGGCACAGGAAGCAGGAACTCACCTAAAGTCACATGAGTCCATAGCCAGGTCTCCCCCACACATGGCCAATCCTACCAGCCTCAAAGGGGAGCCTGTCCTGTCCCGCTGCCCAGCAGTGACTCAGGCGAACTCACTGTGTCTCATCATCCTTGTGACGGTTACCTTGCCTCTCTCCACGTTCACTATTCCTCCTCCTTCTTGAGACGGGGTCTGGTTTTGTTTTTGTTTTATGATTTTAGTTTTTATTTATGTGTGCGTGGGTATGTGCCCATGAATGCAGCCCCTACAGAGGATCCCCTGGAATTGGGGTTACAGGTTGTTGTGAGCTGCCCAGCATAGGTGTTAGGAACTGAATTCGGAAGAGCAGCAAGCTTTCTTAACCACTGAGCCATCTCTAGTCCCTGAGACAGGCTCTCTCTAGGTAGTTTAGGCAAGCTTCAAGCTCCTGGCTCAAATGATCCTTCAGCCTCAGTTTCCTCAGGAGGTAGGATGATGGAGTCAATCAACACATCAGGCCAGCCCCCAACACATCAGGCCAGCCCTCAACACATCATCAGGCTAGCCCCTAACACATCAGGCCAGCCCCCAACACATCATCAGGCTAGCCCCCAATATATCAGGCTAGCCCCCAACACATCAGGCTAGCCCCTGGTGGGTTTATTGTTTGTTTTTTTCTTTGGTTTTCAGAGGCAGAGTCTCACGAAGTAGGCCAGGCTGATGGTGGACTCACAATGCTCCTGCCTCAGCCTCTCAAGTGCTGGGATGTAGGCTATCCAACACACCCCGCTCTTCTCTTTCCTCTAACTCACCTACTTGCTGCTAGTGTGTTTCCATATTTGAACTTAGACACCCCTTCTTATTTAAAAACAAGTTCTGGGCCAAGCATAGTTGGTCACACCTGAAACCCTAGCACTGTAGAAGCTGAGGTAGGATAAAGAACTTGGATTTGAGGAGGGTGTGGTGGCGTACACCTTTAGTCCCAGCACTCAGGAGACAGAGCCAGGCGGATCTCTGTGAGTTTGAGGCCAGCCTGATCTACAGAGTGAGATCCAGGACAGGAACCAAAACTACACAGAGAAACCCTGTCTCGAAAAATCAAAAAAAAAAAAAAAAAAGAATGTGGATTTGAGACCAGTTGGGGTACGTAGTGAGTTCCAGTCCAGCCTGGGGTACAGAATGAGACTCCCTTCTCAAAAATAAGGGCAACGGTACACAAACCAGAAAACTGGCAAAACCAAGCTCTGGAATCTTAGTCCCGTGTTTTTGTTGTTGTTGTTTTGAGATAGGACTTCAAGTAGTCCAGGCTGGCCTCGAACTCACAGAGATCTGCCTGTCTCTGTCTCCCAAGTGCTGGGATTAAAGGCATGCGCCCGGCTTCCTATCTGTTTTTGTTTTGAGACAGGGCCTCCCGTAGTTTCTATTGCTGTGTTAAACACCATGACTAAAAGCAATTTGAGGAGAAAAGGATTTGTTTCAGTTTGCAGCTCACAGTCCATCATGAAGGGAAGCCAGGACAGGCGCTCAAAGCAGGAGCTGAAGCAGAAGCTGTGGAGGAACACTGCTGACGGGCTAGCTCCCCGTGGCTTGCTCGGCTTGCTTTCTTACACAGCCCAGGACCCTGTCGGGGCTGACACCACCACTGCGGGCTGGACCCTCTCACATGAATCAACCATCAAGAGAGTGCCCCACAGGCTTCCTGGTGGACGCTTTCTCAATCGAGAGCCCCTCCTCAGGTGACTCTAGCCCTGTCAACTTGACAGAGAAGCTAACCAGCACACCTAAGCTGACCTTGAACTCCTGGCCTTCCTGCCTGGCCTCCCAGGTTCAGGATTCATGGAAGGTCCCAGGTGCTGTGATCTCCGTCACACATCCCCTTGCCTGGCTTCATGAAAGGCTTTTTAAAATGCTTTTTTTGTTGTTGTTGTTTTGTTTTGTTTGTGACTGAGTCTCTTTCTGCCTGGAACTTAGAATCCTCTAGCCTCAGTCTACCAAGTGGTGGAATTCCAGGTATGCACCACCATCGCCACACAGACTCCTGGTCTTAAACCTTTCTCCAAGAGCTCTGCCAGAGAAGTAATGGAGCCACCTTGAACTGCTATTTGAACTCTGTGAAAACAAACTTTGTTTGTTTGTTTTTTGTTTTTTGTTTTTTGTTTTTTGTTTTTCGAGACAGGGTTTCTCTGTGTAGTTTTTGGTGCCTCTCCTGGATCTCACTCTGTAGACCAGGCTGGCCTCGAACTCACAGAGATCCACCTGCCTCTGCCTCCCGAGTGCTGGGGTTAAAGGCGTGCGCCACTGCTGGCTGGCTGAACCCTGTGCTTTTGAAACGGTTATCTGCCAGGCCAAGCAAGCATCCTCACTGCTCAGTTCTTTCCATTTGGGTTCGGTCTGGGGTTCGGGGGTTGTTTTTGTTGAGTTCCTTCTGATGATTGGACTCCAAACACAACCCTGTCAGTGGCTTTGTTCTGATCTAGAAGCTGCCGGAAGGAAGGCAGGACACAAGATCTGGCCAAGCCTGGCACACGTGTTGACCTGACAAGGCACGTCCTGGGTTTTCCCGCTGGGGATGTGCACAGTCCAGGGCTCCTGCGCACAGCAAGCACTTCCTTCCGCTTTCCTCCGAACCCTGGCCCGTGTTTATTAACAGCCTCCCTCCCGCTGGTCCAGTCAGTGTGGTCTGCTGTCCTGGAGTCAGGAAACAGCATGTCATCCTCGGCTCTCTGTGGAGGTTCCCGGTTCCTGAAGACAGGAGGGTCCTCAGACCAAACTATAAAACAGTCAGGGGCTTTTTCTTAAACAAGCTCTGGTCCAGGATTTTCTTTTCCTTTTTGAGACACAGTTTAATCTGTAGTCTAGGCTGGCCTGGAACATGCCATACACCCTGGGCTAACCTTGAACTCTTGACAATTCTCCTGCTTCATGCTCCTGAGTGCCAGGATTACCGATGTGAGCCACCTTTTCCACAATCCACCTCTCTCCTGCCCCCCTTTCTCCCTCCCCCATGCTCCCCTCTTCATCACATGATTATTTCTTATGTCCTTGAGAGTTACTGAAAACTTACTGTCTTTTTTTTTTTTTTTTTGATTTTTGAGACAGGGTTTCTCTGTGCAGTTTTGGTGCCTGTCCTGAACTTTTAATCCCTAGTGCTGGGATAAAAGGCGCGTACCACCACCGTCCGGTACCTTATTGAGAAACTTTTAACATTTCTTTCTTTTCTAATGGGTCCTAGTCAGTTTAAATTCCTTTCATGGACTTGGCTGGCCCACACTCCAGGACTTTTGGTGACATCACCCATAAGGGTACTCAGGAGACAAAGGCAGGAAAATCATTGCAAGTTTGAGACCAGCCACGGCTACGTGGGGAGTGTGGCTAGCCTGGTGGCAGTGGCACACGCCTTTAGTCCCAGCACTCAGGAAGCAGAGCCAGGTGGATCTCTGTGAGTTCCAGGCCAGCCTGGGCTACAAAGCGAGTTCCAGGACAGCCAGGACTGTTTCACAGAGAAACCCTGTCTTGAAAACAAACCCAAACCAAACCCAAACCTTTGACCCCCATATGCATATGTCCACACAAGCCCACACATGAATATGTACATACACACAATAAAATAATAAAACAAGTAATAAATTTAAAAAAAATCCCTGCACGGGGCTGGAATACAGCTCAATGATGGAGTGATTGTCTACCGTGACCTGGGCACTGGGTTCTAATCCTAGTGTGGTGGCTTGAATGAGAACAGCCCCCATAGGCTCATGTATTGGAATGTTTGGTTCCTAGCTGGTAGACTATTTAGGAAGAATTAGGGGGTGTGGCCTCTTTGAGGAATTATGTCACTGGGGTTGGACTTTGAGGTTTCCAAAGCCCACACCAGACCCAATCACACTCTCTTTTGGCCTCCATCTTGTGGATAAGATGTAAACTTCAGCTACCACTTCAGCACAATGCCTGCCTGCTGCCTGCTGCCTGCTGCCTGCCTACCTGCTCCCGGCCATGATTACCGTGGACTCCCCCTCTGAAATTGTAAGTAAGCAAGCCCCCAATGCTCTCTTTTATAAGCTGCCTTGGTCATGGTGTCTTTTCACAGCAATAGAACAATAACTAAGACACCTAGCATTGCAAAAAACAATCAAATAAAACAATAAACCTTATGACTATATTCCCAGAACTCATGAGACTGGGGCAGGAGGATTGACAGAAGTTCAAGGCCAATTTGGTTTACATAATGAGTTCCAGAACAACAGACTGGTCTAAAGACCAAGACTCTGACCAGACAGTGGTGGCACACACCTTTAATCCCAGCACTCAGGAGGCAGAAGCAGGTGGATCTCTGAGTTTGAGGCCAGCCTGGTCTACAGATTGAGTTCCAGAACAGCCAAGGTACATAGAGAACCCTGTTTCGAAAAACAAACAATCAAATAAATAAATAAATAGAAATAAGTGAATCAGTATCTGGTCATAACGGACACACCTGCAATCCTAGCACTTGGAAGGTAGAAGTAGGAGGATCAGAAGTTCAAATACACCCTCAGCTACATAGCAAAGTTCAAAGCAGGCCTAGATAACATAAGAAACTGTCTTAAAATAAATCAACTAAACCAGGTGATGGTGATGTACGCCTTTAATTCCAGCACTCAGGAGGCAGAGGCAGGTGGGTCTCTGTGAGTTCGAGGCCAGCCTGGTCTACAAAGTGAGTTCCAGGACAGTCAGGGCTGTTGCACAGAGAAACCCTGTCTCAAACACCCCGCCCAAAGAAAAGTAAGTTAACTAGCTACCTAGCTAACTAACTAGCTAATAATAAACTCCCAGATTCAGAGATAAGCAAACAATCTTGAGTTTACACCGTTGCCCAATAGCCCAGTTGTCTGTGAAATCAGTGACATATTTTGCTCATGTTCCCACACCCTTTCCTCCTTCACTTCAGAGAAGTCATGTGACTCTTCTGGACAGAACAGAGTATTCTGTATCTGAACTGATTGAAAGCTTCTTAGGCTTTTGTGGTCTGTGGAGCAACTGCTTGACTCAGCCTTAGCACCAAGGAATGGGAGAGGGGGAGGGATGACAAACACAGAGGGCCAGCCCTGTGTCAATAAAACTTTATTTACAAAAACAGGCCCCAGGGCTTTAGCTTGCCAGCTTGGAAGCTGCCACATAAATGAAAAGAGTCCACAGTCTGGAAAATGATGTCACTGCCCTGAGGGTAATTTTTCTTGACCCACTGACCTTAGCATGGGTGAGAAGCAAAACTGTTCGACTGAGTTACCGCAACCTAGCTTAGTCTAACCTGGTGAGCCTGAGGATTCCTGGGGACAGTCTGACAACACTGGCGCTTTTTCCACAAAGGGAGGACCACCCCTCCACACCCAGAGCAGGTGCTTGCCAGCCCTGGCCTCTCCCAGCTCAGTCCTCCAGCGCCCCACCTTCCCAACACACGCTTCAGATGGGTCTTTTTGAGCACCAGCCCCACTTGGGCTTGTTTGTCTGTTTATGTGCGGACTGGGGCTCAAACCCAGGGCCTCATGCTTGCATCTTAAGTTCTTACCAACTGAGCCATCGCCACAGCCCCCACTTTGGCTTTGTTTGTTTGTTTGTTTGTTTTTCGAGACAGGGTTTCTCTGTGTAGCTTTGCGCCTTTCCTGGAACTCACTCTGTAGCCCAGGCTGGCCTCGAACTCACAGAGATCCGCCTGACTCTGCCTCCCGAGCGCTGGGATTAAAGGCGTGCGCCACCTCCGCCCGACCACTTTAGATTTTGTTTTCAATTTTTGTGCAAGTGTGTACTGTGCCCTCTCACACCCCCACCTCACCCACCACGCACCCTCCCTCTCTTCTCTCCCCTCCACCCCTCCTGTCACCTCCTTGGTCCCTGGATAATTGCACTTCTGCCTCCATTTATACATGTATGATGTTGTGCACTACACAACAATCCAGGAACCACAAATAAGAGGCAACACACAGTACTTGTCCTGAAATTGACTTGCTTTACTTATGATTATGTCCAGTTTCCTGCAAGTGATATAACTTGGTTCTTCTTTATGGCTGACAGAAACTCCACTGTGCAGAGACTGGAGACATGATGGCTCAGAGGTTAAGAGCTCTTGTTTCTCTTTCAGGGGACCTAGGTTGGATTCTCAGCACCCACATGGTGGCTCACAGCAGCCTGTATCTCTAGTTTCATGGGATCCAATGCCCTCTTCCGACCTCTGTGGGCAGCGGGCACACACGTGGTGCACAGGCATGTGGGGAAACATTCATACACATGGAAAATAAGTATAAAAATATTTAATTCCACTGTACATGTATAGCACATCTTCCTTCGCCTTTCCTTGGCTGTCGACACCAAGATTGGGTCTGTGACCCAGCTGTTGTGAATAGTGCTGCAGTCAACATGGATGTGCAAGTGTCTGTGATGTGTTGATTTGGAGTCCTTCCAGTATTACCCAGGAGTGGTAGAGCTGGGTCTCCTTGGGTATTTGAGAAGGGGTCTTGCTGTGTATCCTTGGCTAGCCTCTAAATTCATAGTGGTCCTCCTGCCTCGGACCCTTGAGTACTGGGATTACAGGTGTACTTCACCACGCTCAGCTCCTAAATGGACCTTGCTTTGGTTTGTACTGTTCCTTCTTACAACCCAATTTCGGTTCCTTTATTTACCCAATCTATCTCCGTTTCATGCTCTGATGAGCCTCCGCAGACTATTTCCTTATGATTTATAATTGCTAGCTTGATAAGAATTGCCTCATGGAGTCATGAAAAAGATTAAAGGCCAGCTGGTTCAGAACCCCACATGGTTCAGGGGTCTCCACTAAGCTCACCCACCAGGGTAGATGAGGGAGGAACTGAGTCTCATAGGCAGTTCCTATGGTGGGCAGACCAAACTCACTGTTGTTTCTGGAAGGTAGGCATATGTGATCAAGAATTGAGAAATGGAGAGTGATTGATGGGGATCTGAGCATCAAGACTGTCGAGTTAAGCTGGGTATGAATTTGGGAAGGGTCATTTCCGGGGACTGCAAAGGTGCCCCCTTTAGACTTCTTCAGCTGTGTTCAGTACAAAAGTACAAGCGTGACTGTACAGTTCCTTACAGTGTGTCAGTGTGTGTCAGTGTGTCAGTGTGTGTGTGTGTGTGTGTGTGTGGCAGTGTGTGCGTGTGTGCGTGTGTGTGTGTGCGTGTGTGTGTGTGCACGCGCGTGTGTGTGCGCGCACACGTGTGTGTGTGTGTCGGTGTGTGTGTGTGTGTGGCAGTGTGTGCGTGTGTGCGTGTGTGTGTGCGTGTGTGTGTGCACGTGTGTGTGTGTGTGTGCACACGTGTGTGTGTGTGTCAGTGTGTGTGTGTCAGTGTGTGTGTCAGTGTGTGTGTGTCAGTGTGTGTGTGTGTGTCAGTGTGTGTGTGTGTGTGTGTGTGTGTGTGTGTGCGCGCCCATGCTTTGGGTCTTTGTTTCTTGTATACATTTCTCTATTAAATGAGAAGATTCAGGAAAGAGCTAGTAGCGGGCTGTTTTGCAGTCTGTTCTCAGCAGACAGATGTTCTCATTGGGGAGCTGAGCTGGAATGACTCGCTCCAGGCCTCTCCATTCCTTTCCTAAGGAGAGTCTGGCGCCTGAGCAGGAAGCTAGAGTCCTGCCGGAGAAGGAGGAGACTGCCCCAGAGGCTGTTCCTCCACACTCCTCTGCCTCCTTTCCCCTGTGGACTAAGACACACCTAGCAACCAGAGGTGGGGCCATCTTATCACCTGGCCGCCAGGTACGGCACACAGTGTCCAGACCACAGTGCTGCTTTGGGGAAATGCCTTTAACTAGGCCGGGAGTGGTCTGGCCTTTGTCCTTTTGTGAGGCATGTGACAGTTTGTGGAAAACATAATCTGGTATAAACCAGCATGGACTCATCACGGGGGATTAGCCTTGGTTTTCCTGTCTCCAATAACACAGAAGAAAGGTGTTTCCTATCTTGTCAGTACTATCAAGCGAGATTCCAACAGGCTTGAGAGTAGAATGTGATATTTAAGAGCATGCACATAGTGAGTCTACGTACTGAGTTCCAGGACAGCCGAGGCTATGTCGGGAGCACAGCCTCTGGTTGTAGACAGCAGTGTGTGGACTCAGCTTTGCCCTTTAAGTCAATAAGTTCCAGGCCAAGCAGAGCTTGGAAGACCCTGTCTTTGGGGGAAAAAAAAATGTTGGGAGGTATTAGAGGAAGGCGCAGGCAGAAGAGGGAGGGGAGAGGAGGGGAGGGAAGAGGGAAGGAGAGTGGGAAGGAAAGGAACTTCCGGGTGCACCCAACCTTGATCCTGTTCCCTGGGAAGGAGGGGGTGCTGCCTGACCTTGGAGGGTTCTGGGTGTTCTTCAAGCTTTAGGCTTATTAAGTATCCAGCACCCTCAAACCTGGAGCTGTTTGGGTCCAGGGCATAAGAGGTAAAAAGGAGGAAGAGCCTGGAATGCCGCTGTGGGCTTCTAATCCCACCCAGCACTTGCATCTGATGTTCAAGGAAAGTTTTGGTTACCTCGTGAGTTCAAGGCCAGCCTGGGCTACAGGAAGACTGTCTCAAAAAACAAAGTAGAAAAACAAATAAAAAAAAGAGATGGAAAGGAAGAAAAAAAAAAGAATAGCCAGGAACTTGAGGGTGCCAGCTCTCTACCATTTGCTATCATTACCTAAAACAGCTGGTGCCCTCTTGCCCCTCAGGACCCACTAACTGGCTAGCCTCCCCAGTAAACACCTCAGAGCCTCTGAAAACACTTGCTTAGAAGAGACCCGCTTGAGCTCCACTGAAGTGAAAACTGGTAGGAAAGGAGGCATGGGGCGTGGCACCGCTTGTTACTGTGTGATGATGTTAGGCAGAATCCTTTCCTCCCCTGTCCCTTAGCTGCCTCACCCAGGACATGTGATCGATCCCTGGTGGTCCCCAGATGAAAATGAGAGGTGCCTAGCTCTCTGGAAGTGCTTAGCCCAGGGCTAAGGAGTGTTAAGGTCCAGCGACCGACCGTGAGCCTGCTTTGGGGCTTGCTCACAGTCATGTTGTTTGTTATACATGCACCACACAGGGAAATACAGACCCAGATTGTTTCTCTTTCTCAGTTGCTGCATCATCGCTAGCTCTGCAGCCCTGCCATTGATGCAACAAGGGTTTGTTCTCTCTGAGGCTACCACTGTGTTTCATTTGTTATTAATGGGCATGTTTTTATGGCAGTGTTTCACTGGCCTTGTATTGTCCTCTCAGATTAAGATAATAACACCTTCAGTTAATAATACCTTGCATTTGATTTGCTTTCATCTCAAGAGCTCAAAGTCCTCTGCAAACATGACCTCATTCATTCCTCCCTGGTCCAGGGAGCTGGGCACTCCTTCCGCTCCCAGCCACTCATCTTCAACCAGATTCAGAAGCCTAAGTATTGATTAAGGCTTCCGTACACATCACAGGCACAGCTCTGCAGCTCTTCCGTCTCCTCCTGGGATGACCTTTGCCCACAGAAGATCCTCTGAGCCCCAGTCCCTCTGCCATGCCCATCCCAGCTGTCCACAACTGTGTCCTGCAAAGGGAAAACATTAGACAATCCTTAAAGATAAGTTGCCTTGATGTCCAAGAAATAACAGATTTGGCAGCTTCCAACTTTTACCTTCCTTGAGAGTTGGATTTGAATTCTCTACATAGCCCAGGCTAGCCTCCAACTCCTGATCCTCCTGACTCAGCCTCCCTAATGCTGGAATTACAAGCCTTTATACACCACCATGGTGGGCGTGAGAACTTTTTAATTAAGACCTGGAAGCTCTAGGCACGTTCTCTTAAAATGTCTGTACCCAAGCTAGACCTTGCTACTCACCACCCTGACACGTTTGACACCTGTATGTACTTGTGAAAACCCGGAGCCCACAATGACAGTGCTTCCTTGTTCTGGGGCAGCTCTTGGCCTGTGATCCCTGGCAGTGCAGGCTGCTGGCTGTTCCCTCTTATTTCCACCTTGCAATTACCTGGGAGCTAAGAGCTGGAAGCTGTACAGGTGCCGCCCAGCCTGTGTATACACATCTCTGCATTCAACCAAACTGTGTTAAAAAATATTCCGACAGAAAATTGTGTCCGTGCAGACTTTTTTCCTCTTTAAAGCATGTACACACTTTTCTTCTTATTTTATTGAGCAACACAGTATAACTATTTTAGTAGTGTTTATATTCTGTTATTACAGGGTGTTTTAGAAAGTATTTTAAATGTATGGGAGGCTGTGTAGGGGTTATGTTCAAATGCTATGCTATGTCACGCTATGCTATATAGAAGGAGTCGAGCGTCCACAGATTTTGTTAGCTCTAGGGACCCTGAAACATGGATGTGGAGGGAAAACTGTACTTCCCAACCACACTCATGGCTTCAGCCCATGGGAATTTTGGGGTGTCCAAGAATAATTATAGTATTTCCATCCCCTCAAAACAAACAAACAAACAAATCGGCGGAGAAATGAAAGGAAATGAACTCATTCTAGTGCCCCAAGCGGTTTTGCTGTGTTCTTGTGGTCCTGGGGAGACAGCCCGGGCTTCCTGCCTGCTAGATGCGCTCTCCACCCCCACCTCCCACCACCCTGCTTCACTCCTAGCTCTACTGTCTTCGTACGCAAACATCGCCGTAACCTCATCCTTCTGTACGGTCTTTTCAAAAATGGTCAGGCTCCTTCACAGGGAAAACTGAGTCCTTTATGTAAAACAAAGATAGGGCTGACAAGTGATTCGGTGAGAACTTGCTCTCAAGCCTGTCGGCCTGAGTTTGATTTTTCAGACCCACACCATGGAAAGAGAGAGCCAACTCCCATGCACCTGCCTCCCACAGCTAGGTAAACAGAAACAGAGCTTGCTTTCTTCTTATTGTCTTTCTGTTCTGCACACCACTAACTAGTTAAAATGTACTCTGTAATTAGTTCTGATGGAAAAACAGTGTAAGTCTTCCTGAACCAGAAACCCTAACAGTAAATCCCTAGTCCAGTCCTCCAGAGCCGGAAGGGAAGCGTTCCAGGCCCCCTCCCTACAGTACAGAACCAGAGATGTGGGAGGCTTGTACTTTACAATGTGTACTATAAGCCAAGTTCATCATCCCATGTACCTTAAGTCATCTTTAGGTCACTTTAATACCCAATACAATGTAAATTCTATACAAATATATATACCGATACACTGTTGATCAGGGAATAAAAAATGACAAGGGAAAGAAGTCTTCACACTGAAACCAGATACATTCTTTTTAAGCACTGGGGTTTTTTTTGTTTTGTTTGTTTGTCTGTTTTGTTGTTGTTGTTGTTGTTGTTGTTGTTGTTGTTGTTGTTTTCGAGATAGGGTTTCTCTGTGAAACAGCCCTGGCTGGCCTGGAACTCACTTTGTAGACCAGGCTGGCCTCACTGAGATCTGTGTGCTTCTGCCTCCCAAGTGCTGGGATTAATGGTGTGGGGCCACCGCCATCCGGCAAAGCACTGGGTTTTTAAACCCTGAGATCGACTCATACAAAGCATGCCCAGCTCCGTTCTTTCTTTGGTGGTGGTGGTGGTGTGTGGTCTGGTGTGTGTGTGTGTGTGTGTGTGTGTGTTTGGCTTTTTTGAGATAGAGTTTCTCTATGTAGCCTTGGCTGTCCTTGAACTCACTGTATAGGCAAGGCTGGTTGGTCTCAAGAGAGACGCCTGCCTCTCCCAATGAGTGCTGAGTGCTGGAACTAAAAGCTTGCATTATCACGCCTGGCTCTTCTGTTGGTGGTGGTGTTTTTGTTTTGTGTTGTTTTTTTCCTTTTTTGGAATTGAACCCAGGACCTCACGCTGTGGGTTGTGTTTCAAAAGTTCTCTCTTTTTTTTTTTTAAGTGAGACTATTTAGAAGCTATTTAAAATTTAAATACTCTTGGGAGTCTTGAGAGTCGAGTAGCTGCAAGGGTTCTGTGTGTTTTCTATTTTGATCATTCTGTTTCTCGAGATGACCACATCTTTCAGAGGAAATGAGTCAAAGCCACTCAGTCTTGCTTTTCCAGCTGAGCATGTTCAGTTTCAATGAAGTAATGAATGAACTTGGCCAGCACCACCCCCACGCCTACAACAGCAAACACAGGGGACCTCCACCAATCAGCGCGCACTCGAGGTTTTCGAGTTGGGTTCAAACAGGCCTACGGTAGGCCAATCAGCGCTCCAGGCCCCGCCCCCCGACGTCGGTCGCAGCCAACCACCAACCCGGAGGAGCCAAAACACGGAGGCCGGCCAATGCCAGGGCGCCCCCGCGGCGCCGGCTCCGCCAATGGGCGCGGCCGAGCGAGAAGAGAAACAGAGCGGCCGGGCCCGCCGCAGGATTCGAATCGAACGTCCGTGTGGGAGCCGGCGGCCGGTCGGGCGGCGCGCGGGCCAATCAGCGGCGGCGGCTCGCGGCCCCCGAACGTTGGGCCCGACGGCCCCGCCCCGCGCTGTTGTTTGCGGCGTCGGCGCGGCCGCGCGAGCTGGACCACAACATTCGCCGGGCGGCGGCGGCGGCGGCGGCGGCGGCGGCGGCGGCGGCGGAGCTGCGAGCGCGAGCCCGGGGCGGCCGCCCAGCGCCATGTCGGTGAACACGGACGAGCTGCGGCACCAGGTCATGATCAACCAGTTCGTGCTGGCCGCGGGCTGCGCGGCCGACCAGGCGCAGCAGCTGCTGCAGGCGGCGCACTGGCAGTTCGAGGTGAGCGCGGGGCCCGGGCCGAGCGGGGGTGGGGGGTGGTCGGGGTGTGCGGGGCGCGCGTGGGCCGCGGCGGGGAGGCCGGGGCGGCCAGGCCTCGCTCACGCCGCCGCGTCCCGTGTTTGTCCGCAGACCGCCCTGAGCACGTTCTTCCAAGAAAGCAACATTCCCAACAGCCACCACCACCCGCAGATGGTAAGTGACCCTCGGGGCCGCGGCGGGGGCGCCCGGTGCGGCAGGTCGCTGTCAGCGCCCCGGTGACAGCCATGTTGCCGGGGAGCGGCGCGCCGCGAATGTAAACAAAGAGCCAAAATGTCTTCCAGGAAAGAGCGCTCCCAGGCCGGCGCTGGCTCGCCCAACTTTGGGACCCGCCTCCAGGCTCCTGGATCTGGGCCTGAGGCCCTGCGCCGGGCGCCGTGCCCTGGGCCTAGGGGCCCTGGTGTTGGGGAGGTGGGGGTGGAGGGGAGGAGAAATGGCCCCCGGTACAAGCAGGGACTTGAGAGTCTGGTGGCCGAGGATGGGGAAGGGATTCGATGGTAACCAGACCTCTGGGGAGCCCAGGGGCGGGCGACTGGAGTAGGGATTTGTGGGTTGATGCAGTGCGCGCATATGTGCGCGCGCGCACACACAAGCACACGCACACACGCGCACACACACATACACACACACACACCCCACCTCCAGTGCTGCAGGAAGCAGGGAAAGCATAGATCCACCCTGGCTCCGGAAAGCCCAGCTCTGCTCACAAAGGTGGGATGGCCCTTCCAGAGCTTTGGGGGAACATAACCCTGTGTGGAGTTTATATACCCAAAATACGGTCAAGACTTTATTTTAATCTCCGTATGTTAAGAGACAAACAGTCCAGGAAACAGAAGTGCTTCAAACCTGGATTTGTCCTCTCCTTCCAACTTGGCTCCAGGCTAAAGCCTTTGCCCTTCTGGTCAGTGGGTACTCTGCTTTCTGGAGGCCCAGGCCATCACTTCTCCACTCGAATCCCTAGTTATCTATTAGCTCTGAACACCTCGGAGGGCCTGATCCCAGTGGAGGGGTGGTAAAACATTATTCCGGAGAAGATTTGCTGTTGGACATTTTTGGCATTAAGTGCCCTCTTGTCCCTGGCTCTCCCCAGGGGACAGACTGCACATGGATCCTCTGCTGTGTCTTGTTCTTTTGGTACTGTTTTCTTCCAGTCAGCGATGCCGGGAAAGGAGAGTTGTCTGCCTTGGTTTAAGCTAGCTTTTAGCATTTGAAGTTAGATGGGAAAATGAATGATGCTGAGGCATCCCTTTTAGGAGGGAGTCATCTCCAAGACCCCTCTCCTGCATCCAGCCATACAGACTTTTAGCTTCCTGGATCTGGGAATACTGTCTCCATTCCTATTCACAATTACCTTCCTGCCACAAGACCACTCAGAAAAGCACAGCCATGCTTAGGGGCCTAGAACAAGGAAGCTACCAGGCCCCAGCTTGAACTGGAGTCCTGTTTGGTTCCTTTCCCCCTCCCCCACCTCTGCAGATTCGTGTGTGTGTGTGTGTGTGTGTGTGTGTGTGTGTGTGTGTGTGTGAGAGAGAGAGAGAGAGAGAGAGAGAGAGAGAGAGAGAGAGAGAGAGAGAGAGATCCCCTTTGGAAGCTTCTTTTGGGGAGATGGCTGGTTTTGTAACACAGACATTATAATCAGTGCATCAATCAGGGACACACGCTGTTGGGTGCTTCAACCACGCAGTAGGAAACACCAGCCCTGTGCTGGAAGTCAGTACTGTTTTTGAGACAAAATAGTTAGAAAACTTAATAAAAACATTGGAACCTAGCATTTGGGAGATTAAAGCAGGAGGATTGCTGTGAACTCTAGGTCAGCCTGGGCTATCTAGCAAGATCCTATCTCAGATAAACAAAATCTTTGAAGGTCAGTCACCACAAAGTGGCCATAACTGGTAAAGGATTGTCCTGCATCTTGCAGGCCGCAGTTGGAGGAAGCATTATAAATGATAAGGGTCCCCAGTTGTTTGAGGGGGAGAGGCAAGGAGGGCATTTGTAGGGGGGAAGCAAGAGGACCCTGGCCATGCTAGGGACACAGAATTACTTGAGATTCCAGGAGGGGCTTTAGAAAATGTAGTTCAAAACCCTCCCTGCTTTTTACCAAAGCAGAGAGGCCCAGGGATGTCTGAGCTCACTCGGGCCAATGGGCACAGGCCTAGTCAACCTTCCAAGCTGCTCTCCAGAGCAGGTTGACTGTTGAAAAGACCTGGCCTCTGGCTTGGTGGACTGGGGAAGTCAGTCACGATGCTGTGATGCAACAGGGCCTCCACCCGCAACCCCCATTCACTGTTTCCTGCTGCGGAGAAGTCATGGGGGGTGGGCAGGGAGTCCTGATGGGAGGAGGCAAGTGTCTGGGTGGGGCTAGACCTGGCTGAGGCCTTTGGCCTTCCCTGTGGGGCCTTGGAGCAAACAATGGTCCAAGGCCCCTAGGAGCTGATGTGGCACAGCCTCAATGAACAGGATGAGGTGGGGTCCTTGCCTCACTCAGTCTCTGGCTTTGCTTTAACTAGAGTGATAAAATTCTAGCATCCTGTTGTGTGTCTCACCACCCCCATCCCCAGTGCCCTGTGCCTTGGGGAGGAGCCAGTGGTGCTAAAATTAGGAGAAGCTAAAAGGACTCCCTGGCCTCCTGAGAAAGGGAGAAGAGGCTTTGAGGTCAGAATCAGCTCATGTAGGTCTTGGGCTCAGACCCACCTGTTCCCAGTCCATGGGCTGGGCACTGGCACTTGTCGTCCGTCCCCCCCCACCCCCCAAGGAGTGTACTGCTGGCATCTGGGGCTGGCATGGCCGACTGCGTGTTTGTGCTGGGAGCCCAGACCCGGATGGACTTAACCCTGAATGCAGAGTGCAGCTGGGCAGAGGCCTTTAGCACCTGGACCTGCACACCTGGGACCCTGCAGTCTTGTCTGGCAGTTTGCGTCTGCTTTGGGTGCATGTTCTGTCGTGACTTAACCCTTGGGTCTCGGTTTGCTCATTTGTAATGCACAAAGAAGAATTGAGCTAACCAGATCTACTTGTAGGAAATATGAGTGGAGGGGGCCAGAGTCCAAGACCTGTTGGCTGAACATGGAGAATGAATGGGAACCCCAAGAAAGTGCAGCTGTTAAGGGCAGGAGACCCTCCACCTGGCCTGCTCCATGGTGCCTAACACCCTGGGGGCATCTGAGGGTGGACTGTGGAGGAAGCCAGCTGGCTCCCCTAGCTAGGAAAGGAGCTGGGCAGTGGTGTCCTGGGCTGCTCCTTGTCCTTTCGCGTCGACACCTTAGCTTTGAGTTGGAATTAACCATTGACATCTCATGCCCCTTGGTGCTGTTTCCAAGACCTGAGCAACACCCTTGGATTTTGCTCTCCCTTGTTCTTCCTTGGCTCTGGGGGAGACGGGTGGTCTGTTGAAGTTGCCTGTGGGCTGGAGGCACTGGACCCTGCAGGCAGCCCTCACCCACACCTTTTTTTTTTCTCCCCACAGATGTGTACTCCCAGCAACACCCCTGCCACACCACCTAACTTCCCTGATGCGCTAGCCATGTTCTCCAAGCTTCGAGCCTCTGAGGGCCTGCAGAACAGCAACAGCCCCATGACAGCTGTGGCTTGCTCCCCTCCTGCAAACTTCAGCCCCTTCTGGGCCGCATCCCCACCCAGCCACCAGACGCCCTGGATCCCGCCCTCTTCCCCCAACTCCTTCCATCGTCTCCACTGCCCACAGCCCACGTGGCCCCCTGGAGCGTCCCAGGGGGGCGCCCAGCAGAAAGCCGTGACAGCAATGGATGGCCAGAGATGAGACTGGATGGCACTGGGCTGGAGCAGGGGGCAGTCCAGGGTTGTGGGGGACACAGAGGAGGGCTGGGGAGGGGGGACACAAGAGGGCGGGGGATTTCTTGAAGATCGCACTGGAAGATTTTATAAGAATTTTTGTGGGGTGGGTGGGACAGTAACCATCCTGAGCCACTTGGGTTCTTCAGGAGTTGCTCTTTGGGAAAGGTTTTTTCCTCTTTTTAATATATAACTATAATATATATGAATATAAATTTAATGTATGTGAGAGTGGGGCCGGCACACTGGGGTGCTGGGGTCAGGAGGGAAGGGCCTCATATCCTCTGCCCATTTGGGGGAGAGCAAAGGGGTGCTCATAGATGAAGCGAGCTTGCAGCCAGGTGACCTGCTGCCTTCTTTAGAAGCCACATCGGCCATTAGGAAGCCCCGCCCCCACCTCCAAGGGAGCTCCCAGAAGGGTCCTGTTGGAATCCTGGACTTTCCTACCCATCACTGGTAGATGGAGTTTTCGTTTCTGCTGGTGGTGGCCTCTCGGTGGCCCTAGAACTCATCACCCTGTCCCCAGCTGGGTGTGCAAAGCCCACAGGACTGGAGTTGGCTGACCTCTGAGTGCATGCTTGGCTGTCCTGTCCCTTACTGTCCTGGCTGTCCCACAGGTTCCCCAGTGTCCAGCGTCAGAGGACGACGGCTCGGGAGAGCCTGCCTTTGGATTCCTAAATTAAAATCACATTTCACCAGGGTGCAATTTTAATTTAAAAACTTAAAGACTTTTCTAACTTCCCTGGTTTGTGGCGCTCTTGTTTGCTGTGGTGGGAAGGGTCAGTGGGTGGCTGGGTGGCAGCGGCATGGTCCGTTGATACATGGTTTGAGGTGTTGGGGGGTACAGGCAGGGGCAGTACCCTCCCTCTTTCCCCAGCCTAGAAGCCATTTGGGCCATGGGCTGTGTGGTTTCCCAATGGCTGTTGGCTTCGGACCTACCTCGATGCCTCCCCTGCTGAGCAGATTTCTTGGGGCCTGTGGAACATGCAGCCATGACCCAAATGTGTCAACCAAGGCTGACCCAGTGCCACAGACTGGATTCCTGAAGGGGCTGGGCTGGTGGCGGCTCCATACCTCTTCTCAGCCTCCAGCAGGGTGTTAGGTGAGGTGGAGCCTGCTGGCCTGGCTGTCAGGTGACCTGTGGCACAGCAGGGCTTGCTCCTGGAGCCCTTCCTGACCCTGCTCTGGGGGATCTAAGGGCTTCCTGCCGCTCACTTCCACAGGTCAAGGGCTAGGATGCAGAGCTGAGGCGGGAGGATAGGGCCGAAAGTGAAGTGAAAGTTCAGCCCCCCCCCCACAGAGCAGGGCCCCACCCTCCTGCGGCCATCTTTAGACCCCCACACACACCCTGGTGGAGCAGGGCAATGGGCCGAGCTTCTCTGTCCCATGTGACACATGCTGGACTTGGAGGCTTGGGTTTAGCCTTTCAGTTTTGTTTCCTGGTTGGAACCCCCTGGGCCTCCTCCCAGACCCGCCCCTGCCCACCTGTGCTTTCCCAGGCCGGAAGGGGAAATCCCTGACTGGCAGGCGTGTGGGCGGCCAGGCAGGGGCTGCTGGGACATGGGCCAGGGTCCATTCAGATGGGCCAATGTCGGGAAAGGGTGGGGCAGCCATACCCAGGTATGGAATGGTGGGGGCTGACCCTTCTAGTTTAGGGAACGCGTCCCTCGGTGGCTGTAGGGCAAGGCCTGGGCAAGGTTGTGCCTCCCTGTGAGGCTTGTGAAGTTGCCTTCCAGACCAGGGAAACTGAGCCGACCTGGCATTTCACTGCCAGAGAGGGACCAGTGAGAGAAACCGGAGCCCGGGGGGGTGGGGCTGGCCCTGGCTCTGCCTCTTGCTGCAGAGGGAAGCTCACCCATGTTGGGGTGCCCACAGGGGACCCGTTGGCCAAGCCACTCCCCCTAAGCGTGATCGCATAAAGATTGAGAGAGGGGAGGGGAACGCTGGGCTCCCAGGGCACACTGCACCTCATGACACCCCCACAAGCCCGACAGTACCAGCAGTGAGAAACCCATTTCTTGGCCGTTTCCTACCACGCTTTTCCTGTGTGACTTTTCTCACCACCCCAACCCCCAACCCTTCGCACACCTCAAAGTGAACATCTTGCCCCAGATGCTTTCCCGAGTGATGGAAACTGCTGTGGGGGTGCCCCATCTTCTACTCCGCACACCTCATGCTGGGGTAGAAATAGAAAACTGCTTTATTTTGAGTCAGGTTTTTGCCATGTAGCCCAGGCTAACCCTGAGCTCTGGGTCCTCTCCTAGGAGTACTGGGATTACAGGGGTGCACCACCACACTCCGCCAGAAACTGTCTTGACGATTCAGGGTTTCTTGGATTCAAGTTGGGTCAGTCTTTTTTTTTTTTTTTTTTTTGTGGACCCCTGGAATCTGTCTGGAGGCCCAGCTCAAGACTGAGCTGGGTGGCAGTGGTGCTGGGAGCTCCGACCTGCCCAGACCCTGAGCCTGAAGGAGCAGTGACCACAGGTGGGGGTGAGCACACCGGGCTGAGTGGCCATCGGGAGCAGTTTGAGTCCTGTCCCCCCCCTACCCCCCTCCCGCACTCGCTATCCAGGCAGCCAAGCACTCAGCCCCTCAACCAAGGCTGGCTTTCAAGCTACCATCTGCAGCAACTCATCCAAGAAGACTGCAGAACATGGCTGGTGGAAACCTGCCCACGAGTATGGGTTTGTTCTTCTGGCTGGAAGCTGTGTGCGGAGCCAGGAGCTACGCTGAGCCAGCAGCCAGGGAGCAGGTGGTAGCTACACCTCACCTCTAAGTAGAACCTGGGTACAGACACCGTGGGTCCCGGCCTACTCAGAATTCCCGGGCCGGTCCTACAGACTAGAAGATAGTTAGCGTTGTCAGAGAGCACTGGTACCGGGAACAGGCCCAGCCTGTCCCCAGGCTCCCAGAACCAGGTCTGGAGTCTCGCCCGCTGCATTCCTCCCTCCCTCCCTGAGCTCCCGCGTCCTCAGAGCAGCTCAGCGGGGCTTGAGTTCCAGCTCCCCAACCGTAAACCGGACCTGCTTCAGATGTGGAGGAGACCCTAAATCCCAGGACTGCTTGGCCAATAGCAGGTGCCCCGCTTCTGCTCACTCCGTCTTCTTGAAGCAGGACAGCAGAGACCTCCCTTGGTATCCAAACGCCTTATTTAAAACTTTTATTTATAGCTCTGTCTAGTGAGCAGTGGTGGACCTCGGGCCCCGGGTAGGCTCCTCCATCCCCTGCCCAGGGTGCCCACCCATGTGCATGTTCAGCCCATCTGGGCTGCCCCGCAGACTTGCCATCTCTGTGGGGGTGGATGTGTGGGCCACATTCGGCTGGGTGAGGCGCCCCTCAGAGGAAAGAGGTCTGTCTTTCTTTCGCCCTGAAGAAATTGCAAGACAGGAGGGTTGAGCTTGCTCTGCCCGTTCCCCCATGCCCACCAGGGTCCACTCAGGCTTGCCTAAGGCTTGAGCAAGTGGTAAACCGCTTTAGCCAGGCTGCTGGGCCGGGCCTCACCAGCACCCTGGCTGTTCCTGAGCAAATGCTTTAAGGCCCTTCCATGATCCTCGTATAGGAGGGAGCATTTAGTAATAACCCCCTCTGCGGGATCCCAGAAAGAACCTGCCTCTTCGATGACACCTCCTGTTCTCTTAGTGTGGGCAACACTCACACAGGACCAGGAATTTTCCCAACTTCCATATGGTAAGTATTTCTAAGTAGAAAGTGGCATGCCTGAGATAAAGAAGCCAAGGACCCAGGAGCAAGTCACCGAAACATGCTGTTGTGGCCCATTCCCATTGGTCACCAGTGCTGGCCCTTGAATCCCAGCTTGGCCACTTCCTGTTCCACCTCTCAGTGCTCCATTTCCCCAGTTGTTCCTGGGGCCAGTGTTGGTTTCTACCTTTTAGTGTGGGGTGTGAATTAAAACTGGTTCATAGACCACCTAAACAGCCTGGCCAGCGAGAAGCCCTTAGTGATGGTGGTACGGCACCATGGCCCCCATGCCTGCCTTACTGTAACCCCTCCCATCTCTGCCCATCTCTGCTGCAGGCTCTCATGAAGGTAGGGATGGAAGTATGTTACAGAGCTCAGAGGTCTTTTGTTTGTTTGTTTTTTCAAGACAGAGTTTCTCTGTGGAGTTTTGGTGCCTGTCCTGGAGCTCCCTCTGTAGACCAGGCCAGGCTGGCCTTGAACTCACAGAGATCCTCCTGGCTTTGTCTTCCCTAGTGCTGGGATTAAAGCGTGCACCACCACCGCCTAGGCAGAGTTCAGAGGTCTTAACTGGGGTTCAGAGGTTGTGTATGAGTGTCGAGATCCTTGGGTCTCCTGCAAGCATTCACAAAGCACTGTGTGCAGACTGCTAGCAGGCCTCCCTGCCTCTTAGGGCTGCTGATGCTGCACACATACACACCCATGTCAGGTGAGGGGAGAGATTGACTTAGTCACCTGGTAGTGTGGGGCCTAGCCTCACATTCTAGCAAGGACCACAGGCCTTCTGTGGTAGAACCCAGAGGCCCCTAGCCCCTTGGCCTTCTATCTGGTCTAGCTTTTCAGGGGAGACCAGAAACTCTAGGGGCTTTCCAGAGTAGAGGCTACCTACAGGCTAGGGTCAGAGTGGCGGGGGTGAAATGGGGGGGTAGGTGGAAGGGAGTGGTCATATCCTAGGACCACAGCCTGGCTCTTAGTGCATTTGTGTGTTTGAGCAGGGAACACCTTGGGCCTGGAGCCAGAGGGCTGTGTGCACCTCTGTCCCTGTGTCCTCCTGTGTGGGGTAGGACAGCAACAGCGTTCACCTCAGAGACCTGGCGCATACCAAACATTCCGCAACTGGGTTTTCGCAATTCTCCCTCCCATCTCATCTCTTAGCTCCCTGGCCCTTGTTGTCTCCAGCCTGGGCCGGAAGAGAGGGCTGTCCGGAAGGAAGGAAAGCCTTGGGGATAGCGTCCAGGCTGCCAGAAGGAAGCTACCTGAATTGCTGTCAGCCGTCTGAGCACTCTGAGGTCGAGAGGGCGGCAGGCCGCTGTGGCCCAGGGATGGCTGTCTGCTGTGCATGTGGGGCCGGGCATGCTGGGCCTGCTGGAGTTGCTGGAGCTGCTGCAGCTGCTGGAACTGTTGTAACTGCTGCAGCTGCTGCAGCTGCTTCGACTTGTGCTTTGCCACTCCTGGGGCCGAGAAGGGAGGGAGGGCCAGCACCCAGGGGTCAGCGCCACGTGAGCTGTGGGAGCCCGTGTCCGTGAGGAGCCAGCCGGGGTGGGATCCTTGACAGGCTCCACTTGTGGCGGCTACACCCCTTAGAAACTCTTGGTTCATCACACATCTGCCTGCCCGTCCGTCAGTTCATCCATGCACCCACCCACCCAGGTTCTCTGGGGACTTGTACACATCAGCCTTGTGTAGGGACTGAGTGAGTTCTGGCCCAGGCTGGTGGTTCTGGAAGGAGATGACCGGGAAGGCCCAAGGCATGATGGGAAAGGATCAGCCATATGCTTCTGGTATGAACTGGAAGCGGGCCTTCAGGAGCCTTGGTGTTGGAATAAGAGCCCTTTGCTGAGTTTTGAAAAGTCAGTTAGGGCTTGGCCGCCCTGATCCAGGGAACTGAGGTGGAGGCAGGAGAGCTCCGCTGTGGTGGGTGAGGGGGAGGGCCAGCAAGAAAGGACAGAGCCTCTGCGGAGCGATTGGCTGGGTCTGGCTGCTGCTCTCCACCAGAAAGCAGCCGCCTGGCTTCGGTGAGGAGAAAGAAAAGTGCTCAGGGCCCAGGGGCCCGAGACATGCCTGTACCCAGAGAGACAAATGTCCTTTGGAACCCAAGCAAGAACCCCGAAGAAGCTCAAGGCGTTCCGGCCGCTCACCATCTTTCCCCAGGATGCCTGGCAACCTTGTATCCATTCGTCCCTTGTAGATGTGTCCATCAAGGCCCAAGATGTCGACCTCATCGTGCTATAGAGGGATACACGTGTCCATTATCATTGCAACATCCTGAGTTTCCTCCCGGGAGGCTTAGGGTGCAGAGGCTGTCAGCCGGCAGTGCTCAGAACCCTCCCTGGGAACTGAGGCCTGGGCCACATGCCTGGGATCCTGGCTCTGGGGAGACTGAGGCAGCAGGCTTCCCACCGACCTCAAGGCCAGGCTGGGAGATAAAGCTAGTACCAGCCCAGCCAGGACTATAAAAAGCAAGGCCCCTGCGTGGGAGTCTGGGCTGAGTGCAAGATGAGGTAGGGGCGAGTGGTGTGCGGAGGCCCGTGGTGGAAGGCAATAGTGTACTGTCTGGGAGAGATGGGTGGGAGGATGGCAGTCCACTCCGCAGAGCTTGGGGCTTGACCTGAGCAAGAACTGTACATCCTAGCTACTTTGGGAGGCTGAGGCAGAAGGATCCTGAGTTCAAGGCCTGCCTGAGGACTTGGTAAGACCGTGTCTCAAAAATATAAGGTGTGTAACAGAGGTCGGGGAGATAGCTCCCTGGTAAAGGGCTTGCCTAGCGATCTCTAGGACGGCAAGGAAGGGAAGGAGGGTAGAGGGGGGGTCAAGGAAGAGGGTCTAGTGATGGGCTTCGGGTGTTCTTCCAGAAGGGGCATGGCGGGGCTAGCCTCCCCATGGCCCCCATCAGACCTTCATGGCAATCTGGATCTCCTCCAGCGGGGACAGGTGCTGCGGGCGGTTTCGGCGGTAAGGGTAGGTGAGGGTGTGGCTGCCGCCACAGCGGCGGGGCACAGTTGAGTAGGTGTAGTCTGCCGTGTCTACTCCCCTGGGATGCAGACACAGGGGGTCACCAGGAGCGTTATGTGGGACAGGCAGGTGAGTCTGAGGCCACACACCACGCATGTGCACCGCTCTCACACACTCTCATACACACCCACCCATCCCTGCCCTCCATCCCCATGCTTGGTCGTCAGGGACCCGTGTGTCCCTGGACTCTCGTCCTCCTACCGTTTGTAGCACGGGTGGCTGAGGCACTGGGCATGCAGCAGCTCTCGGATCATCTGGCTGCTGGCCTTCACCGAGCCTCCAAAGTGGATCTGCACCTTCTCGATGTCCATCAGCATCTTGGAGTGCATGCTGCGCAGGCGCCCCACACTCCTCTCCATCTGCGACAGATCGCCTCGGGCGAAGCTGCCGCCCAGCTTCAGGCTGCGAGACGAGGGCAGAGGGGAGGAGGTTGACCGGGGGGCCAGACCAAGCTCTGGAGGAGGCGCTTTTCTCCTGGACCTTGTGTTCACACTTCCTTTGGCCCCAGAACCCTGTTCTGCAGGACCCTGTGTGAACCGAGCTAGAGGCGCATGCCACGGGCCCTTGACTGAGGGCTGAGGGCCGCCAGGCATCTCAGCAACTCAAGAGACCTGTGAAGGACCAGCCTTGTTGGGGAAGCTTTTCCTTAGACTCCAAAGCCCTCTTCCCCCCTACAAAACAAATACTTAAAATGTAACAAAAAATGTAAACACAAAACAAAAAAGAAATCTAGTGGCCCCCTCCTGATCCTCGGCAGAGGCCCTCAGTAGTACTCCCAGGTGCCCTCTGGAGCCATCTTGGTCCCCCTCCCAGCCCACCCCTGCCCTGCCCAGGATCCCACAGCCCCATACTTGCGGCTCTGCTGCCGGACCTGTTCTAGCTCGAACACAGTATAAGGCCGGACAGAGCGGTGCCCCGGCATGCTGGGAACTATAGGGGTCATAGAGATGACTCTAGGCAGGGACAGAGGAAGGAGAGGGGAGGGTGTGAAAAATCCCACCTCTCGGCAACACCAGCCACTGAGGGGCGTTCCTAACTGCTCAGTGTGCGCCCCTAGAAAGGCCCAGAGACCCGGGACAAGAGGTAAGATGAGTGGGCACAGGGAGACACACCCCCGGCCTTCTCTCTACCCGCCCCCCCCCCAGATGCTGTGGGGGAGGTGTGGGCACTCACTGTCCAGTCACAGCTGTCTCCAAGGGACGGTCACAGGACAGGCAGTGGAAATGAGCCAAGAGCTGCCTGTCAGGAACAGGATATAGCACAGCAGGTGAGATCCAGAGCGTTAGGCCCTCTTGTGGGTCTGCTGGCAGCTCAGCCCACGAGGTGGCAGATCCTGCCCTACTTCCTGGGCATTCATTCACCTGGTCCTAACCATCCCTTCCAAGCACACAGCCTGCTGGATCAGCCTTCCAACTCAGTACCTTGTGTGTGAGCCTCTGGTGCCCCCTGGTGGACCGTGAGTGGAATTTCCCTAGCCAAGTTCCCAAGGGGCGTCTTGGTCATCTTTATGGCCCCAGTAATGCAATATAGCACAATCCAACCCCAAGAGCCTTGCACCCCCCTACGGCCTTTCTCCACCATTAGCTGAAGGATCTGGCCAAGTTTTTAGTGGGTGGGTGTTTCGAGACAGGGTTTCTCTGTGTAGCAGCCCTGACTGTCCTGGAACTCACTCTGTAGACCAGGCTGACCTTGAACTCACAGAGATCCTCCTGCCTCGGCCTCTCGAGTGCTGGGATTAAAGGTGTGCGCCACCAGGCCCTGCCAAGCCAGTCAACTCTAAAAATGCAGCCCTTCCGCCTGGTTGTCAGTTCGGGGCAGAATAGGCCCCCGGGGGCTGCCCAGCCAGCTTGCCACCCCCAAGTCCCCCACTGTCTCCCCGGTCTCACCTCCGCATGGCAGCTGCCTCGTCTGCCTGGTAGAGTGGAGAGCGCTCTTTGAGCTGCTGCCGCAGCGATTTCCAGCGATCCTCCAGCATCTGCTTCACCGGGTCCAGCTCCAGGCGGTCCAGCTGGGAGATGGGCACCGGGTGAGCTTAAGGCAGCAGGTAGGTGGGGGGAGGGATCTAGCTTTGGAGAAAGTGGTGGTGTCTGGCGGCAGGGGCTTGCGTGGAGAGCAGCCTAGCCTGCCCTGCAACCTCCCCCGCCCTCACCTTGCTGTCCATCTCCGCCAGGAGCTTGTCCACAAGTTTCTGCCAGTCCTGCTCCTGGCCACTCATCTTGGCCACCAGTTCCTGCATCATGTGGTTCAGCTGCTCGGTGGTGGCATCAAACTGGATGCGGCTCACTTTGGATGCCAGAGCACTCTTGTCCGCTTTCTGCAGGAGAGAAGAGCATGGGTAGAAGTGTCCCTCCATTCCTCCTGCTGGCTCCATATCCCTCAACCCCCTGCGCTGGCCGGGGAGGAGACAGAGAGGCTCCTGGGGTCTGGTGCTCACTACATCAATCTCCATCTCCAGATGCTCTCGGTCAGCCTTTTCCTTATCCAGTCTCTCTATTCCCTGGTACAGCACCTGGGGACCCACAGAACAGAGACAAGGACGTCAGCAATGCTGAGTGGCAGGCGTGGGCAGGGTTGATGAGCCCCACCCCCACCCCAGGCGCCCTGTGGCTGCTCACTTCAATGTCTTTCTGCTTCTGCCGATGGTCCTCAATGAGGTTGCTGGTAGTGACGTTGAGCTTCTCACAGTCACCCTGAACCTGCAGGATGGCACTCTGCACGTGGCCCAGCAGCTCTTCATCCTGCAGCAGTGAGTGACAGAGAGGCTCTTGGGAGGCTGCTGAGCCATCTCCTAGGCAGTCCCCTTTGGTCCCCATAAGCGGTAGGCTGCCTTTAGAACTGTGACCAAAAGTCAGGTGTGGTAGTGGCGGCCAGACCTCCCAACACTCAGGAAGCTAAGATGGGACTCGAACCGACAAGGACAAAGCTTGGGAGGTGCCCCACACGGAAAGGTATTTGTCGCTGAGCCTGGTGAGCTGACTTCAGTCCCCAGGACCTACATGGTGGACAGAAAGAACTGACTCCTGCAAGTGTGACTTCTGCAAGGATTCCATGATACGGACATGTGTGTGCATGCGTGTGCATACGTGTGCGTGCATGTGTGTGTGTGTGCAATAAACTCATAAATGTTAAAAAAACAAAATCATCACCCAACACACATGCTCACTTCAAAGCCACCTGGCTTTCTCCAGGGGCATTCGCTGACACCTGTGCCCCTCAGCTGGAGGTAGTCTCCAAACCCCACATGCTGATGGACTGGCATCAGTGGCCTTTGGAGTCATCAGAGAGGTGACTGAGGCTCAGATGTGCTATGTTGTGCCATGATCCCTGAGAGGTGAGAGGTGGGCAGCCATCGGAACTATGTCTAAATCCCTGAGTTCAAGAGCAGAGACCAGGCTCTGGTGGTGACTCCCACCCCAGCAAGCAAGCTTTCCCTCCAGGGGAAGTCTAGAAAGCGTTGGAAACACTGGCAATGGAGGGGGAGCTGTGCCCTGCAGCTCTGACGGCGTCCCCGTGTCCCACAGTGGGCACTGTGCCATCCTTGGTCAGCCAGCGCCACCCCACCCGCTGACCCCGCCCTCCCCTTACTCTGCTCTCTTGAAGGCTTTCTTCACTGTGGCCTGTGTCAGGACCAAGGCCTCGTGTGGGATCTGGCTAGAGGGCTCCACCGTGAGGACCTGACCCGAAAGCTCTCGCACTGGCTTCTGCGGGCTCCTGGGAAGGCAGCCCTCTACCGGGGGCCACCTCTAGCCACCCTGTGAGGGAGCTGAGCAGAGACTCGCCTGGCTCTGCAGCTTGGCCTTCTTGGAGGGCCTGGAGGCAGCCAGGCCGCTGACCATATCCTGTAGCTGCTCGTAACGCTGTACCAGCAGACTGACTTGATGGCTCACATCCAGACTGCAGGCTGGACAGGTGGCCTCAGGGTCGATCTGGCCAGGCACCAGGGTGCTCGTCGACTTGTGTGGGGTTATGCTCATGGACAGCAGCGTGGAGGAGGAGCTCAGCATGCTTTCGATGATGGTTCTGAGCTTGTCCAGCTGGATGCAGGACAGACATGAAGGGGGAAGGAAGGGAGGTCAGAACCACATCCAACCACTGGTGGGACACGTTCTACGTCACCCCTGCTATGACACACGACAGCTGCTGCCTCCTCAGCACCTCACAGAGGATACTGCACACAGTAGACAGGTGAGCGCTACCCATCAAAATAGTTTTCCAAATACCTTTTCTGCCAGCGGGCAGCGTTAATGACAGAGAAAGCACATGTGTTTGTGGGGAGTTTCTCCAGCCAGTCTATGGGTCCAGTGTGAGGACACAGCTTCTGTAGCTCAGTCCTAAAAGGATGGTCTCCCGGGGCTCTCTGATGATGCAATGCTCTTTCAGCACTGGGAGTGTGAACAGTGGGCTTTGACATGCTCTCACTCACTCAGGATGTAAACTTTTCACAGGAAAGGAGTGTGAGAAGTGCCAATACAGCTGCATGGATCTCTCGGGGTGTGGAGGTGCAAGTACCTCCCAGGGAGAGCTGTTCAGCCTGGCCCTCCTGCTTGCCTCTTCTCTCCATGGTCTTAGCTTGTTACCGCCAGTGATTGGTCCTGGGTGGCCAGCTGGAGTCAAGAGCAACCCACCTAGACCTGCTAAGGATGCTGTCCAGCTCCACAAAGGGGCGTCATCCCCTTCCTAGTGGGCAGTGACACCAAATACATGCTGCAGAGCTTAGGGAAGATATTTGAGACTGTGTGAGAGACACACAAGTTGCTGGATGACAGAAGGGAATGGAGCTATGCACAGCCCGACGTGAGGAAGAAGGAAGATACACGGGTGTAGAACGCCAGGCAAAGGCTGTCAGAGCGGCTGCCTGCCTCAGACCGCCCTAGCCTGGGAGTCCGCTCTCTTGCCCTTTCCAGGCGGCATGCAACACATTGCCCATTTGTTCTGGGCCCACACAGTAGGAGCTTGCTAAGGAAGGGTCCTGGGCTAAGGCCATGGCGGCTGCTAGGGTAGAAAAAGGCATACAGTTCTCTCTCAGAGTCAATCCGACTGGTCTACAGAGGGCATTCCAGGACGGCACCAAAACTACATGGAGAAACCCTGTCTCAAAAAAACAAAACAACAACAACAACAACAAAAAATTTTTAAAGTGTTATCTCTGGGAAATTAGTACCAGGAGGACATTTCAGAAAGAACAGCATACGTGTGTTGGGAGGAAGGCAGGAAGGCCAGGTAGCAGAGCCTGGCGGTGCGGGTGGTGCAGAGGTGGAACCTCCTGGAAGGGATGGATGTTAGGGTACCAGGAGCCTGGTTATGGAGTGCTTGCCTAGGTGCCTGGGTTCCATGCCAGCACTGCAAAACACAAAAGGACTGCAGAGGAGGTGGGGTGCAGTGGCCTGGTTCTCTGCACCTAATGTGAGCTGGCAGGTGACCCGAGAGTCTCTGAACCGCTGCCTGCCCCACAGGCCAGTCAGCTTGGAGTCACGAAGGAACTTGGGAAAGGGGGAGGTTGGGAGAAAGAACACTGTCTGGCATGGAAGGCTCCGGGTTTCATCTTTCCAGCACCATGCGTGCACGGGTACACAGAATGGCCACCAGGCACGGGAGAAGGTCTCAGCATCACTAGTTACTGGGCAAATGTAAATGCAAATCACACTAACACCTCACACCCACCAGAATGCATGTAGCTTTCCCGAAGGAGAAAGGGGCTGGAGAGGTGGCTCGCAGCGGCTCAGAGTGTCGGCTGCCCTCAAAGACACTCAGGTTCAGTGCCCAGCACCCACATGATGGCTCACAGTGACCTTTACCTCCAGTTCCAGGAGATCGGACACCTCCTTCTGGACTCCATGGGCATCTGCACTCACATGTGCACATACCCACAATACACACACAGAGGAATGCACCCACATATGCATAATTAAAGGTTAATACAATAAATCTGAAAAGAGAAAAGGATCCATGTTTGTGAACATCTGGGCAAACTGCAATCTTCAACCTTTGCTGGTGGGAGTTCATATGGTACAGCTACTTGGGAAAAAATAGTCTGTCCGCTCCTCAAATGGTAGGTCATCACACCAGGCAGAGCTTCCGTTCTAGGGTCCATGCCCAAGAGGAAAGAAGACACACGCACACAAATCTGCCTAGCCAGAATGGATTTTTTTTTCCAGACAGGGTTTCTCTGTGTAACATTCTTAGCTTTCCTGGAACTAGCTCTATAGACCAAGCTGGCCTTGAACTCACAGAGATCCACCTGCCTCTGCCTCCTGAGTACCACCACTGCCAGGCCCAGAATGGAATATTTTGGAGTCACAATGAAAGTGGATGCTGGGAGGCAGGCTTTGGTAGTGCACACCTTTAATCCCCGCACTTGGGAGGCAGAGGCAGGCGGATCTCGGTGAGTTCAAGGCCAACCTGGTCTACAGAGTGAGTTCCAGGACAGCCAGGGCTACACAAAAAAACTGAGGAAAGGGCTGGAGAGATGGCTCAGCGGTTAAGAGCACTGGCTGCTCTTGCAGAGGGTCCGGGTTCAGCATCCACACAATGGCTCCCAACCATCTCTACCTCCAGACCCCCTGATGTCCTTCTCTGGACTCGGAGGGTGCTGTATGCATCTGTGCTGTATGCATCTGTACTGTATGCATCTGTACTGTATGCACACCTATATACATGAGGACCAAAGACTCAAAACATAAAAATAAATTGATAAAGATGAAAAATAAAATAAAGAGCTGGAGAGATGGCCTGGTGACTGAGAGCATGTACTCCTGAGTGTATTTCCCAGCACCCGGGTGGCTCCAGGAATCCAATACCGCTATCCTCCCTGAGCGGCACCCTCTCACACCCACACCCACCCCCCACCCCCACTCCCCACACCCCCACCCCCGCACAGGGCACACACGCATTACTGAAGGATGCCACCCATAGACAAGATGGTGTGGGAAAGGAAGAGCTCTTGGGGCCTCAGCCTTAGACAAAGAACTACGGCAACTAAGGAATGCTGAGGGCAGAGGGGAGCATGTTCTCCTGGGGAGCCACACCAAAACCAAATGGCTAGCCCTGAAAACACACAAATAACACACGGACAGACGGACGGAGCAGGTTGTACTTTTTTTTCGTCTTTTTTAAATTTTATGTACACTGGTGTTGTGTCTGTATGTGGGTGTCAGGTCCCCTGGAAATGGAGTCACAGACAGCTGTGAGGCACCATGTGGGTGCTGGGAATTGAACCCAGGTCCTCTGGAAGAGCAGCCAGTGCTCTTAACCACTGTGCCATCTCTCCAGTCCTGAGCAGGTTGTACTTTTCTTTTTTTTTTTTTTCCGAGACAGGGTTTCTCTGTGTAGCTTTGCGCCTTTCCTGGGACTCACTTGGTAGCCCAGGCTGGCCTCGAACTCACAGAGATCCGCCTGGCTCTGCCTCCCGAGTGCTGGGATTAAAGGTGTGCGCCACCACCGCCCGGCCAAGCAGGTTGTACTTTTATCTTTATGAATACACACACATCACACACACCAATGAAAGAAAAAGAAACCATGAATTCGAAAGAGAACAAGGGAGGGTTTATGGGAGGGCTTGAAGGAAGGAGGAAATGATGTAATTCTACTATAATCTCAAAAAACAAACAATTATTAATAATATTTATTAAAATAATAAAATACGGTTAAAAGGTGTGGCTTATGATATGTGAATTAAAGGAAATACACAACAGGAAGCAGGCAGTGAAGGACCCTGTCTCAACTCCTGCACCGATGCCCTTGTCCTTAGAGCCTCAGATCCAGCCTCACATCAGGATGGGGCTGAGCCCCCTCCCACACCTCCTCCCATACTGCAGTGCTTTGGGTGAGAAGCGCCCCCCAAAGGCCTGTGTGTTTGAACACATGCTCCGGAAGTTGTTGCTTTTTTGTGCAGATGGAAATGTAATCTGCTAGCTTCCTGTTCCGGCCGCCATACCTTCCCTGCCTGTTAGGAGGCCTTCCTCACCATGATGGACTCTATCCTCCTCTAAGTTGCTTTTGGTCATGGCATTTTACCACAGCAGCAGAACAGCAACTCCACACGTGCCCCCAAACAGGGCTAGGCCGCCTTCTCTCTGCCCCTGACTCTAGGAGGGCCTTGGAGCCTTGGCCACAGACTGCTCACCTGATCCTGCAGGTAGAGAGAGGCTTCGGAGACTGAATTCTCCATGGCGGCCTTGCCTCGCTCTTGGCTCTCCCTCAGCTCAGACAGCTCCTTCTCGATGTCAGACACGGTGACTCTGCAATGTTCAAAGAACAGCTGCTTCCGCCACCAGCCCAGAACCCCTGGCTCGGCAGTGCAGAGGCCGGGCTGTCAGAGACATAGCAGGGTAAGGACATCAGGAGCCTCTGTCTAGGGGTCTCAGATGGGGTCCTCTGGTGGGACACAGCATCTTTGTGCTCCTCCCCAGTCCTGGTACCGACCTCAGGAATGTAGGGGAGCTTCTACCAGATCTTGAAAAGTCTGGGACAACCTGAAGAGTTGGTACAATCCAGATGAGAGACAGTGGTCAGTAGAGGACATGGGGAGACAGAAGGTACCTCCACTGCCTGGGCCTTAACCATGATGCCAGCCAGGGCACCAGCTGCAGAGAGAGGGTGTCACCTGAGGATGCCCAGCTGCAGGCTCAGATGACTAGGCTTCACATCCTTCGTTGTAGAGCCTTCGGTATCCAGCAACTTCTGGATCTTTTCTAGCTACAAGCACAAAGGAGGTTAAGTGTCAGACAGATCCGAGTGTCTACTCCTGAAGGTGGACCTCAGGATATCCAGCCCTCTTCTATCTCATGGATAAAGCTGCTCGCAACGGAGACCCAGCAGCCTCTTGCAAAATGGCTTCTGTTTCTAGAGAGTCCCTAATAGGACTCCAAGGCTGTCACTTGTGATATGAGGAGCAAATGTGTGTTAATGGGGCTCTGAGTATCCATCTTCATGACTGACAGCGGGTTGTGTTTTCTATATGATGACTGGGTAATAAGGATGTGCTGGGACCACAGCGGAGGGAGGTGGCCTGTGGGCATCTAGCCTAGCAGGAACCACTAAGTTTCCGATTCACCTGAGAATGCTAAGGGGGCTGGCCCTCCCTTACGCACTTTGGCCTTGTCCTGCCGAACTTCTCTGTTCAAGGCCTTTAGGCTCTTCAGCTGGTCTTGCAGGTCCTGAGGTATGGTCTTCTTGACTATGGAACACGGAGGCTACCATCAGGGTGTAAGATTCCCATGGGTCTCCCCACCTGTTTCCAGTCCCTTGATAAGGAATTGACCCCCGAGATCAAGTGGGAAGACTACTTGATCTTGTTTCTCTGGTGACTGGGCAAGGAGGGAGACGAGCGGGGAGGGCCAGTATTTGCGCAAAGAGCCTCACCCACTGACCCCGCCATTTCCATCTACCACTGGAGTTGTTGGGACCGGGCAACCCTCTCATCCCCCGTCACCCCCAGGCTTTGACCTCCCTTAGTACAGCCCCTGCTGCCCTGACAAAGGTGTGAGAGCCTGCCTCACTGGAGTCTGCCTCCCCACAGGCTGTGGCGAAGAATGGAGTCAGGTAAGGGTAGCGCATCCTCTACCGAGGAGAGAGGGAGCACCGAGAAGAGCCAAGGCTGCTTCCCCTCCGCAGCAAATGACACTCACCCATCATGGAGAGCAGGTACTGGATTTTCTCCAAGTCAGTCTGGCCGGCGTGCTCCTCATCCAAGTCCTTCATGCGATCCTTCAGTTCCACATAAATGCCAATGATCTCGCCCATCAGACGGAAAGTCTCCATTGCCATGGGAAAGCTGGGAGCCAGTTTTTCCAGGGACTCCTGTCGATCACTGCGGGTCTCACTTGCTGATGAGAATCGGTGGAGATAGCTCAAGTCTCGAATCCTGGAGTCAGTGGTAGCTTGGTGTGAGCCCCCTGGGGTAGCCAATTCAAATTGGACTGAGGTAAGTTTCCTGCTCGGATCCCAAATCATGTGGCCAGATGTGTAAGCTCTGGGTTCTGGGCCACCGTGACTCGGGACAGCCTGTGTTTGATCGTACTGAACTGTACCTGGGATTGTTGGGCCTTCACCTGGAACTTGTTGGTCCGAGTCCTGATCCAGGACGGGAAGTATATCTTGCCCAGCTTGGCCTTGTACTGGTTCAGAAGTTAGCATTTGCCGCTGATATGAATCTGGAAAGCCATGAAGCTCTATGCCTGATGCTATGAAGCTTGGCTGACTAGTAATGGTTTGTTTAGAACCAGATGGATATGTACCAAGTGGAGCCATGTGCACACCAGGCTGAACCTGAGGGCCTGCACCAGGCTGGACCTGAGGGCCTGCACCAGGCTGGACCAATCCCTGAGGGCCTGCGCCAGGCTGGACCAATCCCTGAGGGCCTGCGCCAGGCTGGACCAAGCCCCGAGGGCCTATGCCAGGCTGAACCAAACCATGAGGGCCTATGCCAGGCTGAACCAAACCATGAGGGCCTGTGCCAGGCTGAACCAAACCATGAGGGCCTGCACCAGGCTGAACCAAGCCAAGAGGGCCTATGCCAGGCTGAACCAAACCATGAGGGCCTGCACCAGGCTGAACCAAGCCAAGAGGGCCTGCACCAGGCTGAACTAAGCCAAGAGGGCCTGCACCAGGCTGAACCAAGCCCTGAGGGATTGCACCAGGTTGAAGTCTTCCTAGCTGCATCATACCAAGCCAACCTGTCCTAGGCTGCAACAAGCCAGGCTGATCTGTTCCAGGCTGCAACAAGCGAGGCTGATCTGCCCCAGGCTGCAACAAGCCAGGCTGATCTGCCCCAGGCTGCAGTGAGTCACTCTGATCCATGCTAGGCTGCTGTGAATCACTCCTTTCTTCCCCAAGCTGCTGAGAGCCATGCTGATCCATGCCAGGCTGCACTGAACTTGGCTGATCCATGCCAGGTTGTACCAGGTCACGCTGATCTATGATAGGCTGCACCAGACCATGCTGATCCCTGACAGGCTGCACCAGACCATGCTGATCCCTGACAGGCTGCACCAGACCATGCTGATCCCTGACAGGCTGCACCAGATCATGCTGATCCACGACAGGTTGCATCAGCCTAGGCTGAACTATTCCAGGCTGCGTTAAGCCACGCTGATCCATGACAAGCTGCACCAGACCTTGCTGATCCATGACAGGCTGCACCAGCCTAGGCTGAACTGCTCCAAGCTGCTTTAAGACACGCTGATCCATGACAGGCTGCACCAGCCGAGGCTGAACTGCTCCAAGCTGCTTTAAGCCACGCTGATCCACGACAGGCTGCACCAGCCTCTGCTGAACTGCTCCAGGCTGCATCAGGCCACGCTGATCCACGACAGGCTGCACCAGCCTCGGCTGAACTGCTCCAGGCTGCATCAGGCCACGCTGATCCACGACAGGCTGCACCAGCCTCGGCTGAACTGCTCCAGGCTGCATCAGGCCACGCTGATCCACGACAGGCTGCACCAGCCTCGGCTGAACTGCTCCAGGCTGCATCAGGCCACGCTGATCCACGACAGGCTGCACCAGCCTCGGCTGAACTGCACCAGATTCCACAAAACCATACTGATACATCCTAGGTTGTGCTAAGCCATGCTGGTCCATGGCAGGCTGCACCAAACCACTCTGGTATACTCTAGGCTGTGCCAAGCCAGACTGGTCTGCACTAAGTTGCACTGAGCCATGTGGAAGTGCTCCAGGTCGTGCCAAGTCAGGTTGTGCCAAATCACGCTGATCCATGCCAGGTTGTGCCAAACCCTGCTGACCCATTCCAGGTTGGGCTAAGCTACTCTCATCTGCACCAGGTTGTACTGAACCACCATGATCCATTCCAGGTTGCATCAAATCAAGTCGATCTATGTCAGGTTGCATCAATCCATGTTGATCTCCACCAGGTTGGAGTAAACCATGTTGTGCTTCACTTGGCTGCATAAAACCATATTGATCAGCTCTTGCCTGAACCAAACCATATTGACCTATACCAGGTTGAACCAAGCCAGGTGAGTATGTTTCAGGCTGTGCCCAACCACTAGGAAATGCCCCAGGTTGCACCAGGCCACGCTGATCTACACCTGGTTGCACCATGCCAGGTTGAATTGCACCTGGTTGCACCAGGCCTGGCTGGACTGCCCCTGGTTGCACCAGGCCTGGCTGGACTGCCCCTGGTTGCACCAGGCCTGGCTGGACTGCCCCTGGTTGCACCAGGCCTGGCTGGACTGCACCTGGTTGCACCAGGCCTGGCTGGACTGCACCTGGTTGTGCCATATCAAGCTGATCTGCACCAGGCTGCACAAAACCACGCTGATGTATTTCAGGTTGTACCAAACTATCCTGAATTGCACCAAGTTGCATCAACCCAGGTGCATATGCATCTGGCTGTACCAGCCTATGCTGAACTGCACCTGGTTGTACCAATCTATGGTGATCCATTCCAAGTTGTACCACACCATGTTGAGCTACACTAGGTTGTACCAAACCAGGCAGAAATGCACCAGGTTGTATCCAGCCATGTTGATCTGTGCTCGGTTGAACCCAAACAGGCTGACCTGTGCCAGGTTGCACTAAACCTTGTTGACCTGCACCAAGTCGTGCCAAACCAGGTGGATATACACCAGGTTGAATCAAGCTAGGCTGACCTGCACCAAGAGGTTGCATCATGCCAGGTTGAATTGCACCTGGATGCATCATGCCAGGTTGAATTGCACCTGGCTGCATCATGCCAGGTTGAATTGCACCTGGTTGCACCAGACCAGGCTGGACTGCCCCTGGCTGCACAGGGCGGGGCTGGACTGCCCCTGGTTGTACCGGGCCGGGCTGGACTGCCCCTGGTTCCACCGGGCCGGGCTGGACTGCCCCTGGTTGGTCTGTTCCAGGCTGTACCAAACCACGTTGATCTGCCCCTGGCTGTAGTAAACTCTGCCTAGCCGCTCCAGGAGGTGCTAAACCTCTCCCACTTGCCCCAGGCTGCCCCAGACCCCGCCGATCTGCCGGCAAGGGCTCTGAACTACGCCGATCTACAACAGACTGTACCAAACTCGGCCTATCTGTCCTAGCAGGTTCTGAACTACGCCTGTCTGGTTCAGGCCTCATCAAAACACGTGGATCTACACCAGGCTGCACCACGCCGCGCTGATCTGCACCGGGCTGCACCACGCCGCGCTGATCTGCACCGGGCTGCACCACGCCGCGCTGATCTGCACCGGGCTGCACCACGCCGCGCTGATCTGCACCGGGCTGCACCACGCCGCGCTGATCTGCACCGGGCTGCACCACGCCGAGCTGATCTGCACCGGGCTGCACCACGCCGCGCTGATCTGCACCGGGCTGCACCACGCCGAGCTGATCTGCACCGGGCTGCACCACGCCGAGCTGATCTGCACCGGGCTGCACCACGCCGCGCTGATCTGCACCGGGCTGCACCACGCCGTGCTGATCTATACCAGGTTGTATGAAGCCTGGTGCTTCTGAGCTGGGCTGCCCAAAACCTTGTTGATCTATACCCACTTGTGTCAGACCAGGTGACACCAAGCCATATTGATCTGGAAGAGATGGAGGGAATGCATGCTGGTCTATGCCAGGCATTACCAATCCCTGCTGATCCACACCAGGGGGAATCAGCCCTTGCTGACCTGTGCCTAATATTACAAATCCATGCTGATCTATGCCAACTGGTATCAACCCTTGCCTATCCATGTCCCATGGTCCCAGACCACTGTCATACATGGCAGCCTGTTCCATGCCATGTTGGTCTGTTCTAGGAAGCATCATAACTTGCTGATATGTGCTGAATGGAACTGTAGCAAGCTGAGCTGTACGAAGTCTTTCCAGTCCTTGTTGACCCCTGTCAGGCACCGATGGTGGCAGCACACCACTCTGATCCATACCGAAAGGTACCAATCCCTGGTCATCCATTTCTGGTGGTAACACACCAAGCTGACCCATAGTGAAGGGCACCACAGCATGAGGGTAAGTGCCAGGGTACAGGACTGCAGGCTGATCCGTGACAAACGCTCCAATCCCATGCACATCTGGAGTTGGGTAGACTGGACTAACGGGCACCCCACCATACTGGTCTCTGGCTGGGAGTAAGCCCTGTGGAGTTGGGCCAGGCTGTTGTTCATCTCTTCTTTGACGTGTGGAAGCTACATAGTCCCCAGGCCTCTGGCGATCTGTTTCTGCGGTGATATGGGATGGCTCGCGGGCCCCTGGGTGCAGATCTCGAAATCCAGCACTCTCATCTCCTCTAATTATTCTTTCAGTGGGGTGTTCTACGCCACTGGTTAAGATCTGTTCTGGGCCCCCACTGGAAACCCGAGCCTGGTCAGCAGTGAAGGCCTTGGGAAATATTCCACTGGGAAACTCATTTGATGTCAATGATGTCATTTTGTGCCTGCCAAATGTTGCTGTTGATGAATCTGAGCTCTGGGTAAAGAGGAAGAGGGAAATTGGTTACATCCAATAAAGAAGCTGTAAAAGCTGAAAGGAAGGCCATCTTGACTAGGATGATTTAAGACCCTTGCAGAAAAGAAACCCTGTGCAAGTGTGTGTGTGTGTGTGTGTGTGTGTGTGTGTGTGTGTGAGAGAGAGAGAGAGAGAGAGAGAGAGAGAGAGAGAGAACATGTATGATGCTGGGTTGTGGAAATATTAGCAGTTCCTCTACCACTGGACCATATTCAGACCCCTTTGTTTTCTCTTTATTGAGCCAAGGTCTCCATAAACCATCTAGCTGGCCTTGAACTCACTCTGTAGCCTAGGCAAGCCTCAAACTTCTCATCATCAGCACCAGGAGGACTGATCCCAGCATTTTGTACATGCTCAGCAAGTAGTATACCAACCAAGCTCCAGCCCAGCCCCTGGTTTGGCTCTTTTGTTTTTGTTTTTTTATTAATTACACTTATGATATTAATCACATTTGTGGTATTCATAGATTACATTCCCAGTATTCATTCAATTTTATATATATATATATATATATATATATATAATTTTAAATGCCAAATGTCATTTATTGAAGGAGGGAGGGGGTCTTAAATACAGGCTTACAGCACAATGGGAGGACCCCGGAGGGCAGAAGTTTGCTACTGATGTTTTACAATCTTGCATCTAAGCTGTTAATGCCCATTATTCAGGATACACAGACAAGGAACTTCCCTTAAGCATTCAGGAGGGTGGAACCCGGCAGGGAATTAGCATAGGGAGAATATCAAGGTCAAGGTCAGCAAGCAAGGCAACAGTTACCCAAAACGGGGGCCAGGGCCCTGCAGGTCCCCCTTTTATTAAAAAATGAGCTTTTGACTTGGGTTGCATGGTACGTCAGCAGGTCACCTTAACTGTCATGGATTGTTTTTGTTTTTAAGAGATTTATTTATTATGTATACAGGGTTCTGTCTGCATATATGTCTGAACACCAGAAGAGGGCACCAGATCTTATTATGGATAGCTGTGAGCCACCATGTAGTTGCTGGGAATTGAACTCAGGACCTCTGGAAGAGTATCCAGTACTCTTAACTGCTGAGCCATCTCTCCAGCTCTGGTTTGGCTTTTTAAGACAACCCCCAGGTTGGCCTTGAATTTACAAACTTCCTTCCATACCTACTGGGATTAAACAGCCACTCCCTAGCTCTTACAAAGACCTTTGTGGTAAAGTCTTATCTGCAAGATCCAGGGGACTCTCCTTCAAGATCCTTAACTCCATCAGACCTACAAAGTCTCTTTTGTCATTAAAAAGGTAACAGTGGAGGTTTTTAGGACTGAGAATGTAGATGGTCTTGAGGGCTATTAACTCATCACAGAGACTAAAGATACATTCTGTGAGCTCCCAGAAAAGCAGACATTGCAGCTACAGGAGGCAAGGTGGTGCTGTGTTTACAAGGGCAGCAGATGAGACCAAGGTCTTTCTGAGGATGGGGAACGGGTGAACAGAGCAGAGTCCTAGGAAAAATGAAACTTGATTCAGAATACATTCACTGGGGGGCTGGTGAGATGGCTCAACCACCAAGCCTGACCTGAGTACAACCCCTGGGACCCATGGTGTGGAAGGAGGGAACCACCTCTTTAAGGTTGTCCATTGACCTCCATACAGGCAGGCATCCTGGAATGCACACAGTCATACACATACACAGACACACAGAATAAGTTAAAGTATAATGAAAGTATATACATTGTAACCCCAACCACAACGGTTTCAAGAACCCAGTATCTCTAAGTGTCTCAAAATATATATTGTAAGATTTTGAAGCAGTTGCTATGGGAATCTCTCCTGATGAGCACTTTAGCTATCCCACACAGCAGGGACAGCCTACAGTCTGCCCACGGGTTCATCTTGGTCTTCCTCCAGTTTTAACTTCAAAGTTCTGGGGAGATTTGGGATTTGTATGCCTTAAGATTATGAGGAGGGCCAGCAGTGGTGGCGCATGCCTTAAATCTCAGCACTCGGGGGGGGGGGGGGGGGGGGGGGGAGAGGCAGGAAGATCTCTGAGTTCAAGGCCAGCCTGGTCTACAGAGTGAGTTCTAGGACAGCCAGGGCTACACAGAGAAACCTGTCTCAAAAACACATAAACCAGAAACAAACAAACAAACAAATAAAAGTGAGTAGGAACAAAAGCCATTTACTGGCTGTAAGGATTATGTTCTTATTATGTCACCAGCCTGCTACAGCGTCCCAGCCTAAAAAGCGGGTGTGCCCTCTCTGTGCTCTCTCTTTCTGCACTCTCTCCTTCCGTATTCTCTCCCCTCCGCACGGTCTCGGTCTCTCTCTCTCTCTCTCTGTTCCTCTCTCCCAATAAAGCTCTAGAAAGGTAACCATTGCTCGTGATTCTTCCACGACCGCAACATCCAGTAGTTGGCCATGAGCGCTGCCGCTTAACCATCGCTGGCCATTTCTTGCACACATTTGTGGAGGCCAGAGACGGTCATTGTGTGTCTTCCTCAGACCCTCCCCTTACTCTTTCTGAGGCTGGGTGGGTCTCTCATGGAACTGTGAGCATGACTGGCTGGCTAGCAGACCCCAAGGATCCTCTTACATCTCCCTCATCAGAACTCAGATTACAGGCACACACTTCTGTGCCTGGCTTTACAGGGTGCTGGGGACTTACCTCAGGTCTTCATGCTGCACCTGCTCACTGACTGGCTCTCCCTAGCCTGCCCTGGATTTCTCTCTTCTTCCTGGCTCTCAACAGGACTGGCAAAGTAAGACTTTTGCTTAAACGTTAGCCTGCCAGGCACCAAAGCTTGCTGTTTTATAGGCTTTTGTTTCTTTGTTTTGTTTTTGTTTATTTTAGACAGAGTTTCTCTGTGTAGCAGCCCTGGCTGTCCTGGAACTCACTCTGTAGATCAGGCTACTAGACTAGACCTGGAACTCACAGAGATCTGCCTGCCTCTGCCTCCCAAGTGTTGGGATTAAAGGCGTGCGCCACCACCACCTGGCTCTTAGGTATTTTTTTAAATTAAATTTTTATTATTTAGTTATTTTTGAGACAGGGTCTCACTACATAGTCATGGCTGACCTGGAACTCTTGATGTGAATCAGTGAATCCTGCCTACAGAGAACATGTGAAAATAACTAAGGTTGCCAAGCACGTGGTGACGATCATGTGTGCCATTTCAGGATGGGCCATTTCAGGATCAGCAGGGGCTGCTCGCTAGACCACAAGTTCCACTTCTGGTCACCCTGGTCCATAAGTGTTAGGGAATGAATGCTTTTTAGATGGACTATAAAAGAATAGCTCCAGGAGCCAGGAAAACCACCCTTGGGCATCATTTTCCACCCAGCACACTGGCAGAGCTCAACAACGTGGGCACTGACATACAGTTTAGGTGGGAAGAGGCTGAAAGAACAAAATACACCCTCTCCATGTGCTGTGTGGACTCTAAGCTGGGGAAGCATACAACAGCAACAGGTAGACAGAGCATGAAGATGTGCTTCCCAAACCAGGAATTTATCTGCTTCACTTAGGTCAGTGTCATCCTGGGAAAAAATATTTTAAGTATCCACAATGCACACAATAAATTATGAAGATCCAAATACCAAGATATGGAACAGTGGTAAATATGAGAGATGTTCTCTGGAACCCCACCCAGTGACACTGCCCAGGACCCCTGTTTGTTTACCCCTCTTGAGGCCTTCCAACCATCACTGATCACTTGTTCCAGCTCTTCCCAGGTGACCATGGTGATTTCTTCAGTACCCGGAGCAAGATTCAGCCTCCGACTTAATTGATCCTGTCAGTAACAGATCAGGACACAGACACACACATCTGTTAAGTATGAATGCACATACACACTGGCCCTGCAGATCTGACCCACAGGCTTGGGTGGGTGCTACCAACAGCACCAGCCCCGGGAAGATTCACTGCCTGGCCGGTTTGTCTCACACCAACTCTGAGCAGAGATGGCAGGGACTCACCCCTCTATCTGGAAGTGGTGCCTCTTGGGGCAGGTACCTGTACCCCCTATCCCCAAAGAATACAGATGCTGGCGGGGGTGGGAGTTGGGACCATCTCTAGAGAGAAGCTAGGCTGAAGAGCAGCCCTCCCCCGCCCACGGGGCCTTTCCCCAGGGCTTGTCCATATTACCAGATACTCCTCACGGTCTTTGACCACCCTCTCCAGTTCATTAACACGCTGAAGGAGCTCCTGGAAACAGTTTGGAGATGGACCATCACTCAGCCACCCTGTCTGCGCGCACACACACACACACACACACACACACACACACACACACACGCACACGCACACGCGCACACACACTCACGTACACACACACACACACACACACACACACACACACACACACACACGCATGCACACACGTACACACACGTGCATGCACACTGCCTTAGTGCAAGGGAGAGAAGGAAATGAGGTCTGTGTGGCTCCTAGTGAAGGGTTTTCTAGCTCCTACCTAGTCTTACCCGGCAGGTCAAGCCAGGTTCCCAGTTCTCTTCCTGGTCCCTGGGAAGGAGGAAGTGGACTGCAGTGGTCATAGTAGTAATAGGGTACAGTGTGCCCAGTCAGCGTTCGTGTGGGGTGAGGCTGCTGGCCCTAGCTTCACCTCACACTACCCACTACCAAAAGCTTCTAGCCCTATGAGCACAAGGCCCACCTTGTCTCTCCAAAATCAAGTGCCTGGTCCCTCAGCATCCTGGCAGCCTGAGCCACGGGAGGAGAAAGGCCCTCAAGGGTCCCAGCCAGTGACCAGCACTTCAGTCCTTCTCTGCCACCTTTACTGACTGACCTCCAGGGCCTGAGACTAGATTCCAAACTCAAAAGTTTGAAAAAGGCTGGGCATGGTGTTGCATGCCTGTTATCCCAGTCCTTGGTGTGTGTGTGGGGGGGGAGGGGGCGGTTAGAAGGGTCAGGAGGTCACTATCAGCCTTGGCTACACAGTTACATTCAAGGCCAGATGGACGACAAGGAGACCTTGTTTCAAAAAAAAAAAAAAGCAGGGCAGTGGTGGTGCCTGCCTTTAATCCCAGGCAATCTGGTCTACACAGAGAACTCCAGGACAGCCAGGGCTACACAGAGAAACCCTGTCTCTGAAAAAACTTTTTTTCCCTAAAAACAGAGAAAATGGGATTTTCTTCCCAGAGCCAAGATGAGGGGTGGGGGGTCCCCTGGACTGTGCAATGCCCAGGCCGGGATAAAAGCTAAGAGACCACCCCGCAGGGCATGGCCTCCTCTGGCCTGTCTTGCATCCATTTCTTTATCCGATCTCTCCACCCTTTCTTCCTGATGGCCCCACCCCTTCACTCAGGGCCACCTGTAACCCTTGACCTAATCTGTGTTAGAAGTTGAGCCTAGCAGTGTTCAACTAGAGCTGATTAGTTGTGTGCCCCCTGGTGCTCACAGGACGGAGTCACCGGGATAAACTTCCCCCTCAGGAAAATCCAAGGCCAAGTCCAAGTGTCCCCAGCTGCTGTACCTTCCATCTGTAACTATGGGACACTGGTGTCTGACTTCCTCCCCTCACCCAGGATGGACCCTTGGGTCTCAGTATACACTACCTGATTTCTTTATTCTCTCTGTAGGGGGTGGAGGCGGCTCTGAGTACGTGGAGTCCTGAATGAATGTGTGCTATTGTGTGTGACGTACCCCAGAGCCTTAGAACCAGAGAGGAATGGCAGCCACCCCCGACCCCCATCAGGCTCGGGGCAATCGGGGGTGTGTTCACAGTATGTGCAGAAAACACCCACTGTAGCACGCCTCCTCGCTGGATATTTACACACTGAAGGCTGCTGCCCTACAGACTGCTCCATCTGAGACTGACTAAAGCTGTTTGTCTGTGTACAGTAACTCCTTGCTCAGCTGAACTTTGGGGCATGGTGATTTCTGCTCCTGAGAGCCTGGACCACTCAGTCCCAGCTTTCTCCCCCCGCCCCCACTCCCACCCTCTCTGTGTGTTGTGTGGCCCAGCGCTCCTCCACTCCCCAGGCGACTGGCCTGGCCTTGAACTTGCCGCAATCCTCAATTCTCAGCCTCCCAAGTGCTCTTGGGAATTAAAGGCAGTAACCACCATTCCTTATTCACTTTTTATTAATTTGCTTTGTGCGATGGTTTGAATAAGAATGATCCCCATAGGCTCATATATTTAAATGTTTAGGGAGTAGTACTATTTAAGAAGGACTAGGGGCTGGAGAGATGGCTCAGCGGTTAAGAGCACTGGCTGCTTTTCCAGAGGACCTGAGTTCAATTCCCAGCAACCACATGGTGGCTCACAGCCATCTGTGATGAGATCTGGCGCCCTCTTCTGTGTACATAATAAATAAATAAATCTTTAAAAAAAAAAAAAGCACTAGGAGGTGTGGCCTTGCCGAGGAAGTGTGTCACTGAGGGTAGGCTCTGAGCTCAAGCCAAGCCCGATGTCTCTTCTGCTGCCCGGGGAGCTGGCTGTAGAGCTTTCAGCTACTTCTCCTGCGTCATGTTCTGCCTGTGTGCCTCCATGTGCCCCACCAAAACAATGGACCGAACCTCTGAAACTGTAAGCAAGCCCAAAGATTAAATGCTTTCTTTTCTCCCCATTTTTTTAAAGCCTGGCATGATCAGACACCAGCCGGCCTGGGAATTGAACCTGGGTCCTCTGGAACATCAGTCAGTGCTCCTAACCACTGAGCCATCTCTTTCCTCAAATGCTTTCTTTTATAAGGAAGTCATGGTGTCTCTTCACAGCAACAGAACACTGACTAAAACACATTGTTTACTTTGACACAGGGTCTCACTGTGTATCCCTGGAATAGCTCTGTAGACCAGGCTAGCCTCAAACTCAAGATCTGCCTGACTCTGCTTCCCAAGTGCTGGGATTAAAGGAACCACCCCAACAGAATAGGCTCTCTCTCTCTCTCTCTCTCTCTCTCTCTCTCTCTCTCTCTCTCTCTCTCTGTATGTTTTGAGACAGGGTTTCTCTGTGTATCCCTGGCTGTCCTAGAACTCACTTTGTAGACCAGGCTAGCCTTGAACTCACAGAGGCCACCTGTCTCTGCCTCTTGAGTGCTGGGATTAAAGGTGTGCACCACTATCACCCAGTTTATTTTTTTAATAGGGAATTATGTTCCTTTTTAAAAATGATTTTTCTTTTAATTTTTTTCATTTTATTTTTATGTGCATTGGTGTTTTGCCTGCATGTATGTCTGTGTGAGGATATTGGATCCTGGAACTGGCATTATAGACAGTTGTGAACTGTCATATGGGTGCTGGGAATTGAACTCAGGTCCTTTGGAAGAGCAGCCAGGCTCTTAACTGCTGAGCCATCTTTCCAGCCCTTATAGTCTCCATTTTAATTAAAGGAGAATTCATTTTAAGAGTATTCTGTGATGTCAGCTACCCTCTATGTCAGTGCTAGGTCAGTTTAGGTTTTATAGGTATCTTGATAATTTTTTAAAGATTTATTTTTATTTTATGTGCATGTATGTCTGTGTGAGGGTGCCAGAGCCCCTGGAATTGGAGTTACAGACAGTTGTGAGCCACCATGTGGGTGCTGAGAATTGAACCCAGGTCCTCTGGAAGAGCAGCCTGTTTTAACCTCTGAACCAGGTCTCCAACCTTGATAGGTTATTAATGGCCCTAGGAAGCAGGGGGTGGGACTGCAGAGGCGGCTCAGCAAGTCAGAGCACTGGCTGCTTTGTGGTTCGTTTGTTTTTTTCCAGATTTATTTATTTACTATGTACACAGTGTTCTGCCTGCATGTATGCATGAAGGCCAGAAGAGGGCACCAGATCTCATCACAGATGGTTGTGAGCCTCCATGTGGTTGCTGGGAATTGAACTCAGGACCTTTAGAAGAGAACACTAGCTGCTTTTGTAGAGGACCAAGGTATGGTTCCTTGTACCTACACGGTTGCTCACGATATCTGTAATTCCAGTTCCAGGAATCCGACGCCCTCTTCTAGACTCCTCAGGCAGTACATGTATGTGGGTGTACATACAGGCAAGCAAAACACTCATACACATAAAAATAAAAATAAATCACACACAATAAAAATGAACCAGGCAGTGGTGGCACACGCCTTTCATTTCAGCATTCAGGAGGCAGAGGCAGGCGGATCTCTGTGAGTTCAAAGCCAGCCTGGTCTACAGAGTGAGTTCCAGGACAGCCAGGACTACAGAGTGAAACCCTGTCTCAAAAATCAAACAAAAACAAAAAGAAAAAACACACAAACAAACAAATAAACAAACAGAAAAGACATGAAAAAGGAGGGGAGTGTGGCAAAGGACCACCCCACTTGTGAGGTGTGGTCCCTAGGATGCCCTCACCTGGGCACTCAGTTCAGCCTGCACCTTCCGGTGGGCTTCTTTCAGGACTTTTATGTCTTCTACGATGTCTTGGAGCACATTCATGGGCTGCAAGAGAGAGTAGGAGCTGTGTGAGGCCAGACCTAGCACACGCCTTCCCAGCTTAGGGACTGGGTATCCTGGAGGAGCCTCTGTAGGTCAGTGTACCCACCTTGGATGGGCTGATATCTTTCTGAGTCTTTGAGAGCCTTGATTGTGTCACCTGGGGGGACACCCCAAGTGTGGCCTCAGGCTTCTCCTGTATCTCTATGGCTTCGTAGATCCGGGTGGACTTTGTCGGAGATATCTGTGGGGATATCTGTGAGGATATACGTGGAGATGTCTGTGGGGATGCCTGTGGGGGCACCAGAGTCATCTCCTCTTCCAGCCTTTGGAACTCCGGGTAGAGGTCAGAGACTCCGGAGATGTGCTCCATGTGTGTGGCAATGCCCTGCACTTTGTTGTCCATGTTCTTAATCTGCTGGCTGAGGTCCAGTACCTGGGTGCCCAGGTCCTTCACCTGGCTCTCCAGCGTCTGCGGAGGCAGGGACGGTCTGGACAGACTCCGGCGCCTCTCTTTGCTGCTTGACACATGCGGGGTGCTAAGGGAGCTTCGGACCACATCAAGGGAGCGGCCAGACTCAGCCGACGGGGAGTGGAAGTCAATAAGTACCCCTTGGAGGTTGAGGCTCTTGAGCATGGCCACTATCAGTGTGTGCAGGGCCGTGAAGTTCACCGCTCCCACTTCCGGAGTGCCGATTGCCAGGTCGGCCAGCTCCCGGAGGGAGACTCTGTTGGTCGCTAACGACGGCGGCATCGTGGGCTCTGTTGGGATCCGTGGGAGGCTCAGGGAGGAAGGGCGACCAGGCGCCCCCCGCTCCTCGCAGGTCTACCGGGCCATCGGGCTCTCAGCAGTGACTCGGCTTGTGGGTTTGTGGCCTCCAAGCTGGAGCCCTGGGCTCCGCTCTCCTCGTCCTGCTCTCGGCCAGTGGACGTTTGGAACGAGGGCGCACGGTTTGCCGCCCCGCGTTGCTGAGGCGCGGGACTACGGAGATTCTAAGAACGCAGGCTGGGGTCAGCCCTTACTGGGACCATACTTTAAAACTACAGGGGAGGTTTTGGCAGCACCCCAGGGTGCCTCCAGTTTTTCAGTATGCTCCCAAGGAAAGGGCAATGGGACTGGGCCAAGAGCATCTGTTTGCATTACGGACAGGCCGGTTTGGGAGGACAGGCTGCGGTGGCCTTCTGTGGGTCCACCAGACTGCAGCCCAACACAGGAAGCCAGATCCACGTGCTCTTGTAGGCCACCAGGCACATAATGACTTCATGGGCGTCACGGCGACCTGCATGTAGGCGGACAGGTCTAAGGGATAGAGTGCTGTGCTCTGTGTGTGTGTGTGTGTGTGTGTGTGTGTGTGTGTGTGTGTGTGTGTGTGTGCGCGCGCGCGCGCGCTCGCCGAGTCTCTTCGTCTCTTAGGGGCCATTTCTAGATAATTTTGCTCACTCGAAAGACAGGCAAGGCTGCCCTAACCTCATTTAGTTCAAAACAGGACTCCGGGGCTCTCAGCTGAGGCATTCTTTCAGAAAACAGAAACAGAAGTAACAGGCAGTCAAGCTCAGGAAAGGAAACCTACCATGGCAACAAATTGAGATTTGCAGTTTAGTCTCAACTGGCATCATTTTGACTGAGGGAATTCTCACTATTCTTTTTGCATTGCCTGGCAACAGGCAACTTTCTACTCCTCTGGACATTTGTTCTCCGACCTTGGAACAGTGGTTCTCAACATGTGGGTGGTGACCCTTTGCGTGGCATATCTGACATTTACATTACACTTCATAACAGTAGCAAAACTATAGTCATGAAGTAGCAATGAAAATAACTTTATGGTTGGGGGTCAACACAACATGAACTATATTAAAGGGTCACAGCATTAGGAAGGTTGAGAACCAGTCAAAAGCGGGTGGTGCCATCCCTGGGCAGGTGACCCTGGAGTGTGTAAGAAAGGTTTGCTTACTTTATTTTTGGTTTTTGTGAGACAGGGTTTCTCTGTAGACACAGCTGTCCTAGAACTCACTCTGTAGACCAGGCTGGCCTCAAACTCAAGAGTTCCGCCTGGCTCTGCCTCCTGAGTACTGGCATTCAAGGCGTGCACCACCACTACCCAGCTTAGGCTTGTTTATTTTGAAAAAAGATTTACCATGAGTGCTGTGCCTGGTGCCCACAGAAGCCAGAGGGCGCCCTGGACCCCCTAGAACTAGTTACAGATAACTACCATGCAGGAGCTAGGAACCAAACCTGTGGAGAAACAGGAAGCGCTCTTAACTGCTGAGTCATGTCCAGTTCCCTTCAAGTTCAGTTTTTGCAGAATATTAGCGGCCACAGTTATGACGCTATGATGTAGTCAGCTCCCTCCGTCTTCACGGGTCCATTTTTCACATCTCTGAGGCTTAGCATCTTTGACTTTTTGCTGGCACTGAGCATCAACTCTGAGGGCTAGAACATGCTGGGCAAGTACTCACTGGCCCGCAGTGACCCTCCTCAAATACATCTGGGATCACAAAAACAACAGGCAGGTGGCATTTTCTAACCCAGGACTGTCTGTTCTACTACTGCTTCATACATCTTAAAATACCTGTTTTTGAAACCGGGGTAAATGAAAATATTAACTGGAAATATAAATGTAACTTTAGAATTGAGGACCTGAGTTTTCATCTGTTTTTGTACGTGCAGATCAGAGGTCAATCCTGTGTTCCACAGCAACCATCCACCTTGCTTTTTAAGACGGTGTCATAGGACCTGCAGTGCCAATGAGGCGAGGCTGGCTGCCAACAAGCTCCAGGCGGTCTCTGCCTCCCTGATGCTAGAATTACAGTGTGTGCTCGCATGTCCGGCCTTCTATGGGGGTGCCAGTGATGGTACTCAGTCCTCCTGCTTGGGAGGCAAGCACTTTACTGAATTAACTCCCTAGCAGGCAATTGCAGATAGACCTAGCAGAGACTAGTTATCTGTCTACCTTGACTAGTTAAGAATGAGCCTCATGGCACACGTTTTTAATTTCAGCACTCAGGAGGCAGAAGCAGGTGGATCTCCAAGTTCGAGGCCAGGGTGAGATCCAGGACAGCCAGGGCTACAGAGAAACCCTGTCTCAAACAAACAGCACCATGAAGCAGGGGAGGGGGCTCGGGGGTAAAAGCATTTGCAATGCCAGCATGAGAACCCAAACCTAAATCCACAAAACCAAGTGTGCTTGGAACCCAGAGGCCAGTCAGCCTAGACCAAGGGCAAGCATCTGGTTCATGTCTTAGAGAGCGGAGCACCAGACTCCAGCACCCCTTCTCTTGTTTACTAGGTCACAGCTCTTCCTCTACAAGCAAGCTAATTATCTTAATGGCTGAATTCTGTGCTCAATTTTCCGTACATGGATCTTTAACAGAAGGTAACTTGTTTGTGTGCTTGAAAAGACCAGTGTGCACAAAGTCCTAATTGTGGGTTGGGAGCCTTCATCAGAGATAAAAGAGGGGAGGGAACTTCCCTGTAGTGAAATACAGTTGTACAAATAAGACTCCTTCCTGTCTCGCAGAGCCCATAAGCAGGTCCACTTCCTGTCCTGAGATGCCCTCCTCCTCTCCAGGCTGCCGCCTCTGAACTGGAGCTGAAGACAGAAGCTCGGCTGTGTTTGCAGAAGCCTGACGACGACGACGACGACAAGGGCTGGACAGGGACTGGGACAGTGAGGGAACTCTTAGGCAATGCAGCCAACAGCTGCTCACCCCCTCTTCAGGGCTGCAGACAGAACGCTTGCCTAGCATGGAGGAGACGTTTCCTCCCAGTGCTTAGGAAGGGGTGGAGCCTGAGCGAGACCTATCTGTGGTTCATTCCAGCCCTGGACCCTGACCACCCTGTTTTGTACCCTGCATAGTGCAGAGAGGGTTTGTCACAATCTAGGGGGAGCGGGGAGCCCCACAGTAGACAAGACACCAGAGAGACAAGAAGCTTTTATTTGCAACTTCCGAGGAAGACAGTTGCTGAGGGACGCGCTACTCTGACTAGCTCAGTGAGAGCAGGCAGACACTTCGCTGTTCAATGGCGTAGGCACCGGGGTTTCTGAAAGGAAAGGGATTCTCTAGAAGACTTATTAGAACCCTGTCCGGGGAGAGGGCACTCGGCTCCCTGACCAAGTTCAACACCCCACTTGCCTTCCCCAGAGCAGATACTGTTGAGCAAAACAAGCCATGGAGACTCTGCCTTTGGTTTCTCCTCCACTGTCTGCTCAGGATTAAAGGACAGGGTTGATGATGGCAGACAGCGAAGGCCGCGTCTGTCATTTGTCCACCAGCTCTGCCCTCTTGCCTATCTTAGAGCCTCCTCCTCACAGCCTTGTAGAGACTTCCTAACTACAGCCTACTTCCAGGCGACACACTGATGTGGAGGGTCCAGGGTCAAGGCAGCTCCAAGTTAGTCATCCACTGTGATGTTCCGGAAGAGGTAAGCCATGGACTCGCCATTGTGGATTCTCCGAATTGCCTCAGAAAGAATCAAGCTGATGTCCACAGTCTTTATCTTGGGACACTGCAGTTTCTGGAGCTCGTGCGGGACAGTGTTCGTCACCACCACCTAGTAACCAAGCCACAGAGAGCACATAGTCACTGTGTGTGTCAGGGAGTAGCTACAAAGCAAAGCATATCTAACATTGAATTTAATGCCCCCAGCTCAAGCTCCAGAACATAAACCGTTTGTTCTAGAGGGTTCCTTTAGTGGCAATGGGGGCTGAACACTTCACACACGCCAGGTGAGCATGCTCCACTGAGCTACAGCTCAATCTTGGTTTTGACTTTGAGGAAGGGTCTTGATAGGTAACCCCAATTACAGCTTAACTATAACTCATCTCTCAAGTGCTGGGATTACAAGCATAAAAATCACATCTGGCCAACATACAGATTTTAGAAACTGAGCATCCACTGGCTCAGAACTTAAGTCCTAACAATGGCCAGTCCCATTCGAAACTTACTATCATCAGGGAAGATTTCAATTATCAAATGTCACTCTACTGTCAACATGAAGAGGATCTAAACAATCCTTTATGCAAATCCCAATTCCCGAACGTCTATCCGCCCGAACAAAGCTGCTAAGAAAGTACTGTAAACAGGTGCGCCCCCTAGCCAGAGACGAAGCAACTTAACACTGAGTCACTTGATTATTCCAGGAACTAGTGGCAACCTGGACTCAAACGGAATATTCTAAGCCCTTTAAAGCAGACAAACCTCATCAATGGAAGACTCCTCAATCAGACGAGGGGCTTCGGCAGACAGGATGCCGTGTGTGGCCATGACATAGATCTTATAAGCACCCCTCTCTTTCAGGATCTCTGCAGCAGCTACGAAACTCTCCACATCATCAATAATGTCATCCTGCGAGGAGAGAGGGAGTCTCGGTCACTCTCTACCCAAGCTGAGAAAGCACTTACCTCTCCACTGCACATGGTTTCAGCGCCACCAGAACACATGCCTGGGCCAAGACCTGAGCATCCCGGGCCGGCAAGAGAGACACCTCTGTGGGCTGAGTGTCAGCAAAGCAGTGAGGCTCCTGGTCCCCAGGTGTGTGTGACATGGCAGCTCAAGCTGTCATGACATGATGTCACGATGAGGAGCTTCCCTCCCTCAGACTCCTGACTCACTCCACAGAGCCAGCACGCTGCTTACTTTGTCCCAAGAGAGGGCGACATGAAAGGAAGAGAACTAAGGGAGCTGCTGACGGTGTGACTCTGACCTAGTGAGAGCGGCCAGCACACCAACACAAAGCTAAGCTGCGCTGGGACAATTGGAAAGGCTCGGCTTCAGCCTATCTCATGGCCCCGAAATGTAAGGACCATCAAGTGAGCTGGTCTGAGGCTCCAGAACCCTAAGATGAAGGCCATGGTGCTGAATTTCCCGGGGAGGTACTGGGCTTTTAGTTTGCCGGCTATCCATCAATTTCCACTCATTTATATAAAAATTCTATTAATCTCTTAAAGGAGACCGAGTAAGGAAGGGCAGATGCATCCAGTGGAACCCACCACCACGCTGAGACCCACACTGACTAAGCCACCAGTGTCACCGCTGTGCATGAAATGATGACGATGCATCCCCATACCACTATGATTGCAATGCGTCCTCCGACGTCTCCGACCACTGTTATAGGTGGCTTCTCTTTGGCCATCATCACTAGCAAATCAAAACAAATCACAAGACCCAGTTAGTTGGGTAACTGGATAAATATAATCACAACCTGGTGGCAAGCTTCAGCACAGACTATATATACAACCTAACACACAGACCCCCCCCTTGACTGACTCACTCAAGAATCAGAGCTAGCTGGAGCAACACTGCTCACAGAAACAGGAGGCAGGATGCAAAAGTGATTTTAAATTTTCTAGTAGTTACAGTAAGTAAAAATAAAAAGCAGGAGCTGGAGGAAGAGAAAAGTTGCTCTTGTGGAGGACTTGGGATCCCAGCATCCACATCGTGGTTTACAACCACGGAGTTTCAGGAGGTCCTATTCCCTCTTTTGACCTCTGCAAGCACCAGGCATGCACATGGTATACATAAAAACAAAACACTCATGTACATAAAATTGAAAATGGTAAATTTGGTATTTTATTTGACATAGCATACTTAAAACTGTACCATATCAATCTATAATCAGTATTAAAATGTACTGGTGAGGTATTTTATGTTTTTCTTTTTTTAATGGTAGCCACCACTATAATATGGGGTCATTTTGAACATCTACCTCTTCTCTCAAGTGAGACTGGCCACATCTGAAGAACTCAGTACTCGTTTGTACCAAGGGCCACCAGAGTGTGCAGCAAAAGTGGAAAACTGGAAGAGCAGAGCAGAAAGGGGCTCCTGACCAGAGAAACAGTCCTGCCAGGGTGTCTGGCCAGGCTGACATGTGGACAGCTGCCTGCTAAAACCCAGTCAAGGGTGGGGGTGACGAGTCTCACTTTCTTCTTTCTTGGTTTTGGATTTTCAAGACAGGGTTTCTCTGTGTAGCCTTGGCTGTCCTCGAACTCACAGAGATCCACCTGCCTGTCTCCCAAGTGCTGGGATTAAAGGCATGCGCCACCACCACCCGGCCTCGTCTCCGTGATTTGGACACTGCAACCTTAGTATCAGATGTCTGCTCCACACACTTCCCTGGAAATCAGGGCCTTACAAGATGTAACTACCAGATCATTTTCTCATTGACTCTGAAGCAGAGGCTCCATGGTTCACTACAAAACCTGCCTCTGCAAGAGGACACACCGAGTAGAGACCCATCCTCCATGCGGCTGGGAGAACTCAGCCATACACTTGCCCAGCACACCACAAGTCTTGGGCTCCATTTCAAGTATAACAAACCAACTGTAATGTACACCATATTGGTAAATTGTCACATGCCGTTTGAATCCATGGAGACTCTAGCTCAGGAAACATGGTGTCCCAACCCCATACCATTTCAGATCCAAGAATGTTCTCCAGGTCTGGGGATGAGGAGTCCCCCTAAACTGTACGACATGGAGGGAGAAGAACAAAAAGCAGCTCAAGAGTAAGAATACTGTGTCCTTGGAACAGCTGGGCTGTGAACATCTGCAGGTCACTACTGCTCACCCCATGGTGTCAAAGTGTCTGCAGTAGGGAAGAGAAGCAGGAACCAGCCGTGGAGAGAAAGCTCAGCTCACCTCAAACTGATGTCTCAACTTCCCCAGTTTCTGCCCAACAGTGTGAGGATCAATGTGTCTCTCTGCTCTTTGTTCTTTTACTTGGATGCATCACCAGAGAGGACTCTGCTCCAGACTCTCCATGGGGAACCAGCTCGCTGCCTTAATAACCCCTTTTGATTATCTTGTCTGCCTGTCTGTCTGTCTGTCTCTCTCTGGCTTGCTATATACTTAATAAACTGACAATATGGCTCAGTAGAGCACACCGGCTGGGGCCGGGCTGTAGCTCAGCTGGGAGAAGGCTTGCCTAGCATGCCTGCCACCCTTGGTCTGATGCCCCAGCACCACTTAAAACTGGGCACGGCAGCACAAACACCATCCTGATTCCAGGACGCGGGAAGAGGAGGCAGGAGGATCACAAGTTTAAGATCACCTTCAGTTATATAGCCAGTTTGAGGCCAGCCAGGGTTACACCAGACCCTGTGTCTCAACAATAGAGCCCCAGAAAAACAAGCTAAGTTCTCTGCTCTCCCTGCAGCCTTTACTACTGGGAAGTACTTCTGAAAAGAGTAGCCGTGGGAGAAAGGAAACAGTCCGGCACCAGGTGATTCACAGCTCGGCACGTAACAACCAGTTCAGCTGACCCCATCTAAGGGAGGGGGTGTCCACCCTGAATAAGAAGGAGACGGCTGATCTGGAGGCCTGGACCATTTTCTGGTCCAATTTTAATAGGTACTTCTTCATTTCCCATCAGAATCAGGGTGATCTCTTGAATTTGGGCAGTCACAAATGTTTTATACACAGATCAGTTAGCAGTCTGGCATGGTGACAGACGATAATCCCAGCTCTGGAGAGGTAGAGGCAGGAGGATTGAGAATTTCAGGCCAGCCTGAGCACACATCAAGGTCCTGTCTCAACAGAACTCAGCTCTAGTTTGGTCATGTGAAGTGGGGCATGGTGGTATGAACTTGTAGCTGAGACAAGTGTACTATTCAGCTCGAAGGTTTGAGACCAGGTGGGAAACACATTAAGACACCATCTTAAAAAGGGGGGTGGGTTATGGGGGTGGCTGGAGAGATGGCTCAGTGGCTGTTCAATCATGAGGACCGGAGTTTGGATTCCAGCACCCACATTAGATGGCTCACCAATGCCTGCAACTTCCGCTCCAAGGGATCTGAAACCCTCTTTTGGCCTCTGCAAGCACCCTCACATATGTGTTCTCCCTCTCCCTCTCTCCCTCTGGGGGAACAGGCAGCCAGGCATGGTGGTGCACTCTAGTAATCCTAGCACTTGTTGTGGGGGCTGAAGCAAGAGGATCCCAAGACCAGCTCAGGCTCACAGCAAGACTGTCTCAGAACTAGCAGCGACGACAGAAAAGATGCCACCTGTCAATGGCCGCGACTCAATAACTGAGTCAGGAGAACGAACTGTGAGTAGAAGCTGAGTCCGACGGAAGTGGATAGTCACAGGAATGCTACCGACAATGAGGAGGGAAAAGTGTAACTTTCCTAGCAGGAGGCCTGCCAGGCGCCATCCTAACCAAGAGGCTAAGATCAGCCTCTCCAGCAATGGGACACCACGTGCTTCCTGTGGCATTCCTGCCAAACACCCAAATTTGAATCTATCTAAGCATGAGGACATAAACAAGTCCCAATTAAGGGACAGCCTACAAAGTAACTGATCTGTGCTGGTCTACAGTATCAAGGTCATCAGAGACAAAGAAGGGAGGAGCCATTCTGGATTTAATGAGGCCACTGAATGTCAACTGAATGCAATGTGCAGCCACAGATCAGGCCCTGGGCCAAAAAAAAAAAAAAAAAAAAAAAAAAAAAAAAGACAAAGGTTTTCTTCTTGTTCCAGAGGGCACAGTGAAGTAATCAGGCCTGTGGATCGGATAACAGTCTATTGGGCTGTTCTGAGTGAGAGTCAGTTTTATTTGTACACTCGTGTACTTCCAAACTACAACAACGTGAGATCTGAAGACTGTACTCTTTAACGGCCAAATAAAGTGTACAACACCAAAATCAATAAAATTATGAAATCATCAAAAAGCAAAAAAACAAGTAAAAGCACATTACATACTCTTTTTATATAAAAAATGTACAAAACTAGAAATGGAAAGTGAAGCAACAGCCGGGCAGTGATAGCCCACGCCTTTAATCCCAGCACTTGGGAGTGGGGCAAGAGGATCTCTGTGAGTTCGAGGCCAGCCTGGTCTACAGAGTGAGATCCAGGACAACCACCAAAACTATGCGGACAAAGGACAAAACTACCAAAGGAAGGAAGTGAGAAAGCGTTCACAGGACGGAGAGCACATGCACCGGCGCTGGCCCGACACCAACCGTGACGTTCTTCTCCCTGTTAACCTGTTTCTGAAGCATAAGGAAAAAGACTTTTGAGAAAAAGACTCTCTCCTCTAAGAATCTCAAGCCTTGCTGCAGCACACACCTGTCAGTCTGTGGGAGTGAACTGCTGGCACATCTGGAGTTAGAGGACCAAGTCAGCCAGGAGTCAGGTCAAAGAACTAAACCCAACGGTAAAGGAGCCTGATGCCAAAGCCTACGTCACTTTGGACCCCACACCATCACACACAGGTTATTAACTTGTGTTATTAACCCATACTGCAAACGTGCGCTACAACACCAAACTCTCCTTTTATGAAAGGGCAAGTCAAGGCAATACTGCTCAATGATTTAAAAATAGCTAACCAGCCTGGTGGTGGTGGCACACGCTGTAATCCCAGCACTCAGGAGGCAGAGCCAGGCGGATCTCTGTGAGTTCGAGGCCAGCCAGGACAGGCACCAAAACTACATAGAGAAACACTGTCTCGGAAAAAAAAAAAAAAAGGCAAAACAGCTCAAAGAGGCTGCATCCTACCCCCAGCTGTAATTACTCAGAATCTTCCTCAGTTTACAGTAAGGACACAGAATGAATCTTACAGGGTAACTCCAGGCCCGGGTGCACAGTAGCGTTCTTGACCATGGGGGGCGAGTGTCGACCGTCATCCATGTCCAGCTCTGTGCACTGAGCTTCTCCGTGGATCACAGCCAGCCCCAGGCGCAGCCTCTCGGCATAGGACTGAGCCCTGAGAGGAAGACAACGGCTGTCAATGGTGACACTGATGGGAAGAATGCACAGTGCCCAGTACCACTCTAGCAATCACAAGACAACAGTCCATCTCTGAGGGGACACAAAGAATCATTTCTATAAACCAGGCCAGAAGATGAACACCTCAAGGGCTACCACTGCAGTTTAGATAATTTGGGTCTTTTTCTCCCCAATATTCTATAAAGTCATTTCTAGAACACTGTTCCAATGATGTCAATGCCAGGCTGGGAACGCAGCTTAGCTGGTCGAGTGCTCATTCAGCAAGACTGGGGTACTGGGTTTAATCCCCAATTCTACGTACACAAGGCATGGTCACCCTCAAGTAATTGCAGCATTTGAGGTAGAGGCAGGAGATCAGAAACTGAAGGGCATCCTCAGCTACCAAAGGAGCCTGAAACAGCCTGGGATACATGCACAATATACTGTCTACAAAAAACAAGGAAGACCACTGCCTAAAAGTATTCATAGCTTCACTATTTCCCTGAAAATCTGAAGGATTCCATTTCCTCCAGGGGAAAACTGACTAACACTGTGCTGGAGGCGCCCACGATGTTTGAAGTGGCGAGGTGAAGCCGCTGAATGGATTAGACAATGAGGTGGGGAAAACTAGAACCCGTGAACTTTTACTGGCCACATTATGATAACCCTGGGTTCCTAAAATAATTCTGACTTCAGGAGCAGCCACAGAGGGATTAGAAATGCCTGGAGTATTTACCTTTTTGCAGCATCAGGAGACTTAGCTACAATGACTGCATTTCTGTAATTTGGAATCTAGATTTGGAGGAAAAATAAAAAAAATACTGAAACATTATTAAAAAAAAACAAAACAAACAAAAAAACCAAACACCCTTAATCTGGACACTGGTCTAAGACTTCTCCTCATGATCCACACTAGCAAGCAATCGAGCGTGCCGGAGTTCATGTTGACACTGGCTTCATGGCACCTCATCGCTGTCAAAGCACTGCTGCACCAAGATAACAAAACTGTTGTTAAAAGCCTTCCTTCCTTCCTTCGGGGAAAGGTGGCACACAAGCACTCCGAGGGAAGTGTTCTTTCTGACATCTCGGAAAACATGGCCCTCTATAGCTAGATGCTGAGTCTATCTGGCTGCAGTAGGCACGGAGCCTCAGGGAAAGCTCTGGGATGTGCCTTTCAATAACCAAATCTGATGCCAGGGAAAAACTAAACAGCATGTCTTTGAGGACATGGGAGGTCTGCGGTGGCTCCTCACTTCTTCCTGGATATACTGAAGCAGGAAAGGTGAGGCTCTAAGGTTGTCCACAGGAAAGCTGAAAAAGCCTTGTATTTCCTTTTGGTGGAGATCCATAGTGATAATGTGAGTTAAACCTGAAATTTTAAAACAAAAAATTACAAAGTTCTCCCCTACAAGTTAATGGCCACAGTGGACATAACTAGATGCTCAACTCCTGCTTCCTACAGAAGACTGAAGGCAGGGCACTGTGAACTAGGGACACGCACTCGCTCGCTAGCCAGTCCGCATACGACAGACGGAGAAGAGGGTCCGGCCCCACGCCAAGAGCCTGGGCGAAGAACTAGCTGAACGGGTGTGCTTTCTACACTGCCGTGCGGTCAAGAGCGAGAGGTCAGGAGTCCAATAGAGTGTGGAGTAAACGTGAAGCAGCAGTAGGAATAAAACAGGCCCTCAAAGAATAGAAAAGAAATTGCTACAGACTATGGCTACCTCAGAAAGAAACAGAAGCAGAGTAACATAAGAGACCCACAGTTCAAGTGTAAGACCCTGAAGCGTCCAATATTCCCTATGTGACAAGAATGGTGTGAGAGCATTCTCAGAGAAAAGGGACATCGACAAGTAACACTGCATGCTGTCAGAGGTCATGGTCTCCCAGACCTGAGAACCAGTACTCTTAACAGACACCAGACAGGGAAAACCTCAGTCACTGTCCACTGTCATTCTGTCTGTTTTCCAGGCCGGGAAGCATGCACCACTCTTCTCGGAGAAAAGTGTGAACTGCTACACAGACAGGCGGGGAGAGCTGGGCAGGGAGAGCAAGAAACACCAAAGAAAAACTCGGAGCAACTGATGCATCAACTCAGCAAAGACAGTCGGCCTTTAGCTTGAGTTGTCACAAGAATGCCAAGCCTGCCAGTTGAAATGCAGATGACAAGATGATGGCAAAGCACCACCACAAAGACACCCTACAGCAGTGCCCTCTAAGACAGAGGAAACCCAAGAAGTTAGGACCTCAGCCCACATACCCCTTCCAAACAATGGAAAAGGGAACAAGAATGTGTCATCAGTGAACACGGAGAGAGACAGGTCCCAAACCAGATACAGAGGTGGGAGCTGATCTGCAGCAAGGAGAGGCTCTATCTAGTGCCGGGACCCAGGACCTCTGCTCACACTCACCGGCCTTCGCCAGCATGGAGGCCAGGAGCTTGCACACGATGGAGCCTCTCTTCCTCATCTTGCTCTGCTTGCTGTAGGGGAAGTAGGGGATGACACCGATGATGTTCCTGGCACAGGCCGTCTTCAGTGCGTAGGCCATGATCAGTAACTCCATCACGGCTGTGTTCACATCTCTACAACAGGAGAAAGTGTCTTGGAGTCAAATCTACATATTATCAACCCGAGAGGCTTTAGCCACTCAGCAGGGGCCACAACCTCTGGCCCGACAGGCATTTCACCAGCACCCTGGTCTGTGACGGCCCCTCATGAGCACAGGGCAGGTGTAGTGACTTCTCCTCTTAGCTGGGTCAGACAGTTCTCAGCTGTGGTCACTCAAACCCACAGCAGTGACCCCCAGGCCCGTCTTTGCCTGTTTCTTCCATGTCGGGAACCAGTTACTTGACACCTGCTGGGACTCAGCCAGGGATTCAGACGTAGGCCGAGCTGTCGTGAACAGAAAGCATTTTGTCTTTCTCACGGGGAAGGAGAGAGGAGTGAGGAAGTCTTGGAAGTTTTCACAAACCCGCTGTCCTTTCTTCCCCTCAAACATTCCTGACAAAGACAAGAGAAGGCAATGGACCCTGAAGGGAATCTGAGAAAGGCTTGTCCCCGGGGAACCAATGTCACTCTGCAGAGGTGATGGACCTTTCCACAAGATCTCAAGCTCTTGCCCCTGTGTCTCTGGCAGATGCCATACTCATTCTCAGATCCCTCTTCTCTGGGGCCATCACGCTTTCCACGTGCAGTTCTAGAGCAGACAGGCAGGAGTCAGGCTGCCCAAATAAAGAAAAGTGCAATACTACCATCACCCAGCAGATGAAAAGATTCTGAATCTGCAGGTCAGTCAGGCAGACCTGGAGCCCACTGTGCTGACCGGCCTGCTGTCTGCCTCTCTTGAAGGCAGTTTATCTAGGATCCAGCAGCTACCAGGACTTCCTCTTACTGAGGATTTTATTCTTCAATATTAAACACATGAAACTCCTAAGGTCAAAGAACTCTATGTATATCTATGTTAGAAATAAGACAATCACAAATGGGGGCTGGAGAGATGGCTCAGAGGTTAAGAGCACTGGCTGCTCTTCCAGATGACCTGGGTTCAATTCCCAGCACCCACATGGCAGTTTACACCTGTCAGTAATTCCAATTCCAGGGGATCTGACACCCTTTCACACATATATGCAGGCAAAACACCAATACATATAAAATAAATTTAAATAAATTAAAAAAAACAAAAAAGACAATCACAAGTTTAAGAGACTAGTGAAAACAGCAGGTTTTAAATGCAGTTCTGATTCCGAGCCAAGCATGGTGTGCACATTTTCATTCCAGCACTGGGAGAGAGAGGCAAGTGAATTTTTGAGAGTTCAAGGACAGATAGCCTGTTTACACAGAGAATCCCAGGACAACCAGGGATACATGCTGAAACTCTGCTCCCACCCCTGCCAAATATAAATAAATAAAAATTAAAAAAGGGGAAAACCCAAACAGTTCTGCAGAAAGGGACACAGGCATAGAAAAAAGGCAAAGACAGCACATGGGCTGGTTTGGCACAAGATGGTGGTGTTTGTTTGCTTTAAGACAGGGTAAGACAGGGTTTCTCTATGTATCCTGGCTGTCCTGGAACTCTGTACACCAGGCTGGCCTAAAACTCAAAGAGATCAGCCTGCCTCTGACTCCTGAGTGCTGGGATTAAAACACTCATGCCACTACCACCCAGCAAGATGGCATCTCCCCTGCCTGCCCCTGGTTTTTCAAGACAGGGCTTCTCTGTGTAGCTTTGGAGCCTGTCCTGGAACTCGCTCTGTAGACCAGGCTGGCCTCAAACTCACAGAGATCCGCCTGGCTCTGTTCCCCAAGTGCTGGGATTAAAGGTGTGTGCCACCACTGCCTGGCCTCTAGATAGCATTTAAAAAAAATCCACCAATAAACAGAAATTCCTGGGAGACAGAGCCAGGCGGATCTCTGTGAGTTCGAGGCCAGCTTGGGCTACAGAGTGAGTTCCAGGAAAGGCGCAAAGCTACACAGAGAAATCCTGTCTGGGGGGAGTTTTTTTTTGGGGGGGGGAGAAATTCCTGCCTCTTTTCCATAGGCTGGGACTTGCTCCCTCCTCAGATTTCCTATCCTATTTTCAGGACTCAAAGTCTTATCAAATAAATAATTTGGGACTTGAAACGGCCCTTCCTGCCTGCTGTTTTTACCCTGGACTCAGTCACATAGCGAACTACCTGTAATTCTCCGAGTTCTGAGACAAGCAGAAGTTTATACCTGTCTTCTTCCTATTTCCAAAGTAATAATGCCCAAGGCTAGCATCAAGGATCAGAAGACAGTCTCTTGGTACAATCAATAAAAAGCAATCACTTCTGGGAATTCATAACATTGGGTTAATTTTAGTTCAACCATCAATTATTTTTGGAGCAACTTATGGAGTTTACCACTTGGTAAGGCTGGGGACAAACAGCAATAGACAGGCTGCATCTCCGAAGGCCAGAACACACTGGGGTCACGTTTGCCTTAGTCATTTCTCCTGGGCAGCAAACGCAATTCAAGTAGCAATGCTCCTCATCCAGAAATACACCTATATATTTATTCTTCCTCTGCCAACACTGTGTGGCCTTACACCAAATCTCTACACCAAGAACACAAGCAGAGCTGGAGTTAATGTAGTAGATTCTGATATCCAAGTTTGGCAGGCCTGGTTACGGCATGCGTTGTACATAGCTGCCTGATTCCATGGCTCTGCAGAGCACCGAGGGAAGGGCCTGGCAATTAGTGACTGCGAGAGATCCGGGTTCCAGAATTACTAGTTCCTGCCTATTTTTTCCTCTTCCCAGTAACCAAAAAATTCAACATCCATGGTCAAGTATGGTGACGCAACACTTTTAATCCTGGCTCTCAGGCAGAGGCAGGTGGATTTCTGTGAGTGTAAGGGCAGCCTGGGCTACATAGCAAACTCCAGGCAGCCAAGGCTACAGAGACCCTGTCTCAAAAACAAACAATTCAACATCCTCCAGTCTCCAACCTATCGATCAGGGAAGTGACAATGGGGCCTTTGTCATGCTGGCTTTATCCACTGCCGGAGACGTCAGATTAAACACAGGCAGTTGTGTTGTGGCTAGCAGGGTTTAGAGGACTTGGCAGGAAGCCTCTGTTTTGTTTGTTAGGAATGTTCCAAGTTCATCCTGCTGGTTCTTGCAGTTATTATGCATAAGTAGGACATGCTTACCTATCTCACCAAATTTCTCTCTCTTTTTTTTTTTAAAGATTTTATTCATTTACTTATTATGTATACAGTGTTCTGCCTACATATATGTCTGCATGCCAGAAGAAGACACCAGATCTCATTACAGATGGTTGTGAGCCACCAAGTGGTTGCTGGGAATTGAACTCAGGACCCCTGGAAGAACAGCCAGTGCTCTTAACTCCTGAGCCACCTCTCCAGCCACAGTTTCACAGCATTTCTTTCTTTAGGGTAATTATACTCTACATTAGACTCAGCTCTGACTATTCTATCATTTCCTTTTTCTTTTTCTATTTTTTATTTTTATTTTTTGGTTTTTCAAGACAGGGTTTCTCTGTGTAGCCCTGGATGTCCTGGGTCTCGCTCTGTAGCCCAGGCTGGCCTTGAACCCACAGAGATCCACCTGCCTCTGCCTCCTGAGTGGTGGGATTAAAGGCGTGCACCACAACCACCCAGACTATTCTATCATTTTCAACAAACAAAAATTAATTTGGGGTAGAGAAATAAGACACAATATAGATATTAAACTTCTTGGACCTAGAAAGCACTAGGACACAGTCATGAGGTAGGTTTACCCTACCCCACTTCAACAACTGTTATCTATAGCAAATAAGTCCTCTGTGGAGCCCACTTAATTTTTCTTAAATCTTTATTGTGTGTGTGTGTATGTATGCAGACACACACATAACACACACGTAGAGATCCACTATGCAGGCTTGGTGGAAGGTCTTTTTACTCACTACCCATCTTGCTCCCCTACATGGTATTTTGTTTTTGTTTTTTGAGACACGGTTTCTCTGTGTAACAGCCCTGGCTATCCTGGAACTCTCTCTGTAGATCAGGCTGGTCTCAAACTCAGAGATCCACCTGCCTCTATCTCCCCAGTGCTGGGATTAAAGGTGTGCGCCACCACTGCCCAGCCCACATGGTATTTTTTTTTAATCTATTTATTTTATGTGTATGAGTGTTTTGCTTGCATGCATGTTTGTGCACCACATGTGTGCCTGGTGACTGTGGAGATGAGAAGAGGGTGTCAGATTCCTTAGAACTAACTGCAGTTATGGATGGTTGTCAACCACCATGTAGATGCTGGAAGAACCGAACTCATCCTCCGCATGAGCAACAAGTGCTCTTACACTAACTAAGCCGTCTCTCCGGCCCGAGTAGCCCGGGCAGACCATATCCTTCCTTCTCCCTCACTCTGCTCGGCTTTGGGATTACCACGCCCAGGTCTCGGATGCTTCCTTCCTCTTTCTCACTTCTATCATTTTAAGACAAAGGAGCCAGGCGGCAGAGGCAGGCAGATCTGTGAGTTCAAGGCCAGCCTGGTCTACAGAGTGAGTTCCAGGACAGCCAGGGCTAGGAAAAGGGGCAAGTGGGTTAAATGCAGCTCTTGGGCCTGAGGACCGGAGTTCAACCTCCAGGACCTACGTGCAGAAGACAAAGACTCCTGAAAGTTGTTCTCTAACCTCACACCTATGCTGTGGTGTTTGTGTATACACACACACTTAATGCAGTTTAAAAAGACACGGGGAGTTGGGAGAAGGAACAGGAAATACCTGGAGAGGTTGGGTTTTGCCGACACTGCCTAACAAACACAGGAAAGAGAGCTGTGACTTTTAAATCCCCAAACAAACTCAATGAAGAGAAGCCATGTCCTCAAGACAGGCACATATCTGTATCCATGCTCCTCAAGGACAGTCTGGGCTACATTCAGAGACCCTGTGTTTTAAAAAAATTCTCCTGGCTGTTCTACCAGAGTCAGTCTCGCCCTGCAACCTGTAAACGGCTGCATTATTTGACCAGTTCCTTATCTTCTACCACCGACCCAGGCTTCCTCTACACTGCTCACTTAAATACTGGTTCTGAGCAGGCTTGGCTTCCATGAGATGCTAAGAACACAAGCTGTGTAAGAGCAAGCCTCCAACTCAAAGAACATGAGCAGCGCTCCTACGCTAAGAATGCCGCTCCTATGCCAAGAGCAGCATCTGGATCAACACCCAGGAAGGACAGAGCAGGACATCAGCCCAGTGCTGGGGATTCTGTCTGTAATGTACAAGGGAAACAACATTTTAAAACAGTGAGCCTCTGTGGACCGTGACTTCCATCCTGACGAGGACACGTAAGAACAAGCTCAGCCACACTCAGGGGCTGGAGAGACGGCTCAGTGGTCTTCCAGAAGACCCAGGTTCTGTTCCTAACATCTACACAGCAGCTCACAACTGTTCCAGAGGAATCTAATATCCTCTTCTGACCTTAGTGGGCACCAGGCATACATGTGGTACACAGCAAAACACCCATACACATAAATAATAATATTAATAAGGAAATATACAGAATCCAAAATTTAGAGTCAGCATGAGGGCACAAGCCTAAATTTGGGATGATCACTGTCTTTTGTTGTTGTTTTGTTAAGTAAGACAGGGTCCTGCAGGGCTGGAGAGATGGCTCAGCGGTTAAGAACACTGGCTGTTCTTCCAGAGGTCCAGAGTTCAGTTCCCAGCAACCACAGGGTGGCTCACAACCATCTGTAATGAGATCTGGTGCCCTCTTCTGGCCTGCAGGATATATGCAGACAGAACACTGTATACATAATAAAGAAACAAAAAAAATTCCGTCCTCAGCTGGGGGTGTGGGGGGGGGGGCACACAACAGGGTCCCACTATGGTTGTTCTAGAACTCACTATGCAGACCAGGCTGGCCTTAGTCTCCCGAGTGCTAGGGTTAAAGGTGTGAACAACCACACACAGACACACAAACATATCCATAAATGAAAAGGTAAGTCTTAAAATCAAGCTGGGCCCCTGAGCTTCCGGACGGGAAGCTCCCAGTGCTGTGACCCCCACTGTGGTCTGCTTCGTCAAGCCATGAGCTAATGTGTCAGGCATTCGGTCACAACCATGAGAAACCAATACAACAGACAAAATGACAAAGGGAGAGAAAACAATCGTTTCAGGAAGCATTCTGTTCTGAGCTGGGCTTGGTAGTGCAATGCCTCGAATCAACACTTGGGAAGCAAAGAACAAGAAATCAGAAGTTTGAGGCCAGCTTGGGCTACAAAGTGATACTGTCTCCAAAAAACAAAAATTGTTCCTCTGGGCCTGGTAGCACACACCTCCATCCTAGGTCTCAGGAGGCTGCGGGTACAAATCAAGTTGGAAGCTAGCCTGGGCTGCATATCAAGACCCTATTTCAGAAAAGAGAGGAGATTCCGTCTTGTTAGTTCAATCCCACCATGAAGAAAAGCACTGGTAGCCGGACAGTGACAGCACACACCCCTTTAGGCCCAGCACTGGGGAGGCAGAGGCAGGTGGACCTCTGTGAATTCGAGGCCTGGTCTACAGATCAAGTTCAGGAAAGCCAGGACTAGACAGAGAAACCCTGTTTAAAAAATAATAACAAACAAACAAATGTTTTTTTAAAGAAATGCATTGGAATAGCCTAGGAGGTCACCTGCCTACCATGAAGTCTTGAATGTGATCCCTAGCATTTAAGAGAAAAAGAAATAAATCAATCAATAGAACTCAGAAGATACTTTGCCCAGGTGTCAGAGTCTCAACCATGCAAACACATCATGCAAAGAAGACACTTATCGATGTCCTGTTCTAACAGCCACACTTAACCAGTCTGTACTCGTCAGGCAGGCTGCTCACAACCCCTTGCCATTATGCTAGCCATGTTATGTGCCCACATCACCAGGACCTCCACTGTGAGGCCACAACCTTAGCTCCTCCCCTCAAGCCTCAGGAACGATTCTGAGACTCAACAGACATAGCAAAGGTACCTCGAAAGCAGCCAGTGTGACTTCTCCTGGAGAAGGGAAAAGTCAAGTCACAGCTCAAATTCCAGCTTCTCCTGCGGCCCAGTGCTTAGTGCCAAGATTCCTAAATGAGTCTTCCTAAGACACACCTTCTTGCCGTCGCAAAGCTAGTCAGGGCAGCTTAGGGACTCTGCCACCTGGCTCTGTCTCTGGAGAAGGATTAGTGAGAAAGCTGAGGCTGTCTCCTCCCCCCTCAGAGAGGGGCTCCACAGTCAGGCAGTCTCTGGGGCGGCCGAGGGCCTAGGATTTTATGAAAACGTTTTTATCTCCATAGATAAGGAGTCGACAATGTGCCATAATAATGCTCATTGCCCCAGAGCAGCCATGGGACCATCCGCTTCCTTATTACGCGCTCTTAAAGCTGAGGAGACCTCGGAAACAAAGGCCTCTCTAATCACATGCTGTTTGAACAAAGGCCTGAGTGAACGAACAAGCTGTGTGAACTTCTCAGGGAAGACATTTCTAGGCAGGGGAAATGTGAGAAAACCAGACATCTGGGTGGGCTGTAACTAATTCTATAAGATTCACAGCTGGAAAGTCAGCTGTCCAGTGGAGACAGCCATGGGTTAGAACAGCAGACAGTATCAGGTACATATATGTAACGCACACAGTTAAGTGGCATCCTTATGGGGAGTACAGCATCAAAACCCCACAGTCAGGAGATAAATAAACAAGGCACTGTGACCCCGCCAAGATGGCCCCATGCCTACCACACCTAGAAATTGTCCAGTGAAGACTGCAGAGTGCTTCCCACGCTTCCTGAATTGAAGGTAAAAGGAGAAACAGCAAAGGAATGCATAATCCATTTCCCCTCGGAGTCTCTTGGCCAGCTCTCAGGTCCTTCTCTCTTGTATTTTGGACGGTGCCAGGGACTGAACCCAGGACCTTGCACATTCCAGGTAAGTACTCCACCACTGAACCACTTCCTTAGCCCCTTCTTTCTCACTTCTAAAGTGCATGTCAAAACCATCAACAAGGGCCGATGAGATGGCTTCCTGCTAACACTGATGAGTTAGATCCATCCCTAGGACTCACGGCAGAATTAGAGAACTAATTCCTCCATGTTGTTCTCCGTTCTCCTCATGTACATGGCACCCTCATCTCCACTACATAAACGTTAAGGGAAAAAAAAATTGTTTTTGTTTTTTTTCCAAGACAGGGTCTCACTATTTAGCCTTGGCTGGCATGGAACTTGCTATGTAGACTAGGCTGGCCTGAAACAGAGATCTGCCTGTCTCTGCCTCCTGAGTGTTAAGATTAAAGGTGTGTGCCACCATGCTGGGCATTTTCTTTACTTTTTGAGGCAGGTCTCACTAAGTTGCCCAGTGTGGCCTTAAACTGGTTCTGAAGTTCAAGCAGGCCTTGAATTTATCCTTCTGCCTTGGCCTCAAGCCAAGCACAAATTTATAATCTAAAACAAAGCAATAACAAAAATCAACCCTGGATTGCTATTCACATGAAAAGATAACCAATTACATCAGGATGTTCCTCAGAGGAAAATGGATTCCCGAACGGCGCCAAGTCTTACCTGGGTATTGTCTGTATAATGAAAATATCTTGGCCACGAACAGACTCTTTGATTTCAACTCTTGTTTCTGAAGAATAAAAAAAAAAGTATTCAGGTTTAAACAGTTCATGGTGCAGTAAACAGACAACAGCTGGAATAAAGAGGATTCTAAACAGCCCCACCTGGCATAATCCAAGTCTTAACTAAAATACTCATACACAGAATGACCAGGTTGGGAGAAGACAAAACCAACAAATGTGTCAAATAGTCTAAAAAATTCCCAAAGCTGTCACCAAAATGAAGCTATGAAAAGACACTGAGGAAGGGGTCCACAGCGAATCAAGAGGCCGCAGCTAACACCTGTTAGCCTTTCAACCAATGCAGAGGCGTCCCCGGACGGGCCCTGTGCTGGGTCCTGGAGAGGACCTGGACCAACGGGATGAAGACAATCTCAGTCTGACCCAGCCTTGCCACAGACAGGTCATGGAGAGCAAGGCAAGAATAGTGGTCTTCCAGAAAGCCGGCAGCACAGCAGGGAGGGGCCGTTTGCCAACAGTCGTGGTCACTTAGACCACTTGGGAGCAGAGAGTATGAGAGAAGAGATGCACAGGTCAAGAAGTCAAGGAGGCCCGGCCAGAGAGCAGAGTTTTCTTCTTAAACATGACAGGAGCTTGGCATGGTAGCACGTGCCTTTAATTCCAGCGTTTGGGAGGCAGGCAGATCTCCGTGAGCTCAGGACAATCTGGTCTACAAAGTGAGTTCCAGAACAGCCAGGACTCTGTTACACAGAAAAATCCTGCCTCAAAAACAACAACAAAATGAAAAGAATCTCTGCTGAAGCTTTTTTGGGGCTGGAGAGATGGCTCAGCAGTTAAAAGCACTGACTGCTCTTCCAGAGGACTCAGGTTCAATTCCCAGCACCCACAACTGTCTGTAACTCCAGTTTCAGAGGATCCAACACTCTCACACAGACATACATGCAAGCAAAACACCAATACACATTTAAAAAACAGTGACAGGAAAGCAAAGCTGGCGGAGGTGGCAGTCCTTGGCTACCATGGGAAGAAAACGATCGCAGTGCAGGACTGGCAACAGGGGCTGTGGGACCGTGGGAACGCACACAGACCGACTGAAGATCCGGGGGAAGCGGCAGAACCCGATCCCAATGGGCCCCAGTCTGACTGCTGAGCAAGCACACTCCGGCCTGTGGTAGCACAAGGCTGACCATCTTAATCTAAAATCTGAAATCCAAAATGCTTCCCAAGCCTGAAAACCCTGGGGTGCTGACGACACTCAATGCTTTAGACTCTGGGGCATTTCAAATCTGAAATGCATAAACCAGTAGTCCATGCTGGTTCCTAGATCAGGAACGAAGTCCCAGCTTTTCAGGTGAGGGACACTCCACCTGCAGGAAGGAGACAACCTCAGCTAAGGACATTTGCGTCCTAGTGAGCTTGGGAGTTGCTCGGTAGTGAACTTTTCCCTGGCATGAACAAGGGGAAGCTCTGGATTCAATCCCTAGTTGGCTACCCCTTTTTGTAGGTCCCACCACCTCCAAAAAGATTTAAAAGTCTATTCACAGTAAGTGAAAAGAATGGGCTGGATAGAAGGCTGCTGAGACTTGGAACATTTCCGATGCCTCAGTTCCAGAGATAGAGACCCACAGCAGTGATGATGAGTAAGTAAGGAGAGCATCTTTATTATCATTCCCTCCTCTGGCCTCCCAACCCTAGCACCCACACCAGACAGCTGGGGATGCAATGCCCTTTCCTGGCCTCTTTGGACACCACACACACACACACACACACACACACGCACACGCACACGCACACGCACACGCACACGCACACGCACACACACACACACGTCTCTCAACAAGTCTTAAAAGAAAGCTGCTAAGGTGGGAAGCTGGCTGAAGGATACCTGACGCTAATTAAAACGTGGTTTTTCACGCACACTGTGAGGGTGCTTTCCTTCAACCGTCCCTCCAACCGTCCACTGTCCTGCCCTGGATCCCAACATCACTATGACACTGGGGCTTGGTTCTGGTTTGTGAGGCAGGGCCTTACTCGGTGAGCCTGGCTGATGTTTCCCTGTGTGGCCCAGAATGGGCTCAAACTCATGGCATTCATTCCTCTTGCCTCAGCCTTCTGGGTGCTGAGATGACAGGCATGGACCACAACACCTCTTCAGTGTCTTTTTCTACAATGAATAAGAGCAGGATGAGGACAGGCGGGCGGTGGCGCACGCCTTTAATCCCAGCACTCGGGAGGCAGAAGCAGGCGGATCTCTGTGAGTTCGAGGCCATCCTGATCTACAGATCAAGCTCCAGGACAAGCTCCAAAGCTACATAGAGAAACCCTGTCTCAGAAAAACCAAAAAAAAAAAAAGAGCTCTCCTAGATTATGACATAGTATTATTAGTGGGACTGTCAGATACCTTCAAATGTTCGTGTTATAATTATTTTCCACACAACCCAGAGGGAAGCAAACTGGGCCCCCAGCCCAGTACAATAATCTATACACCTGGATTAAGAGAAAAAAAAAAAAAGAAAGAAAGAAAAAACAGGACAGATTTTGAAAGGGATGTTGACTGCCTGTGTCTGAGCATCACCATCAGGTGTCTTCTCAATCACTTTCACCTACGTTCTGAGACAGGGTTTTTCACTAGACTCAGCTCATTGACATTCCTCGGCTGACTGCCCCAGAGCCCCAGAGATTGCCTGTATCGGTCTCTCCGGCACTGAGGTCACAGATGCACAGCAAACACTATCTCCACCCCCACCAAAGAGGACTTTCGGTCACGCTGTCATTTGATGTCCTAATGAGTCATATTTACCAAACAGAACCAAAGTAGAAGAAAAAACAAAACCTTCTATGCACCTCTCCTTTACTTCTAATAAACAGGGTATGTGCATCCAAGTGCAAGAGCGGACATCAAGGAGGACAACAGTCAGACTCCACGGAGAGATAAGGACCAAGGGCACAGGCGCTAATGCTGGAAAGAAAACATTTCTGTGCTGAATTCCTGTATCAGGACATCAGCGAGTAAAGTACTCACTATGTGAGCCTGATGACTTGAGCTCAGCCCCTAGCACACACACAGGCGTGCAAACACACACATGCACACACACAGGCACAAGCACATGCAGTGGCTGGTGTCTACAACCCCAGCTGTTTGTGCAGAACAGCAGAAACAGTAAGGGAGACCCTGCTTCACCAAAATAGCAAAGAACTGAGTCCCCAAGCTTGTCCTCTGACCTCCACATGTGCATCCACACACATGCACACCACCACACATAAAATAAGCAAAATTAGAGCACTCTCTACTTGTGAAAGTACGCCAGCTTTTGAGGTGTGATGGTGCTACATGGTGAAGGCAGGAGGATCCCAAGTCCCAGGCCTGAGTGGTGAGTTCTAGTGTGGCCATGGAATCAAGGCAAAAGCATGTTAAAAAAAAAAAAAACAACAACAACAACAACAAAAAAAAAGCCATCAAGGTGGGCATGATGGTACATGTTGTGGAATATTAGTTTAAGATGTGTTATATTCGTTTATGCTGTGGAATATTTGTTTAATGATACAAAGATATTTTTCACTTATGTTGCATTTGTTTAACTCTGTAAAGCTGTGTTATTTTGTCCATCTAAAACACCTGGTGGTCCAATAAAGAGTTGAACGGACAATAGCAAGAAAGGATAGGCGGGGTGGGCAGGCAGAGAGAATAAATAGAAGGAAGAGAAGAGGGACGAGTGAAAATGAGAAAATGGCTCCAGGCACCCAGCCACATGGCCAGTAATGGAGTAAGAGGGAAAGAAAGATATAGAATAAAAAAGGTAAAATCCAGAGGCAAAAGATAGACAAGATAATTTAAGAAAAACTGGCTAGTGGGCAGTGGTGGCACAAACCTTTATTCTCAATTTTTTCCCCCGAGACAGTGTTTCTCTGTGTAGCTTGCGCCTTTCCTGGATCTCGCTCTGTAGACTAGGCTGGCCTCGAACTCACAAAGATCGGCCTGCTTCTGCCTCCCGAGTGCTGGGATTAAAGGCGAGCACCACCACCGACCCGGCTGGCACACACCTTTAATCCCAGCACTCGGGAGGCAGAGGCAGGCGTATGTATCCCTGATCTACAGAGCAAGTTTCAGGACAGGCTCCAAAGCTACATAGAAAAACCCTATCTCGACATACCCCTCCACCCCAGAAAAAGGGGAAAAAAATAAAAAATAAAAAAAGCTGGCTAGAAATAAGCCAAGCTAAGGCCGGACATTCCTATGTTAGAATAAGCCTCTGTGTATTTATTTGGGAGCTGGGTGGTGGGCCCCCCAAGAACAAGGAGTAAAAATAAAAACCAGCAGGTACATGCCCACAATCCCAGAACACAGACGGTTAAAGGCGTCAGGTAAGGAATTCAAAATCAAAATCATCTCAGCTGCCTAGCAGGTTCCAAACCAACAACAAGGGTCGAAGCAGTGAGATGGGCAGGGGGTGAAGGCACTCGCTACCACGGCCGACCCGAGTTTGATTCCTTGGACCCCACAGGCTAGAAAGAGGGAACCAACGCCATGTGGTATTACTGGAGATGCAGAAGCAAGACGATGGTGAGTTTGAAGCCTGGATGAGTTAGTTATACAGTGAATGCCTCTCTAAAAGATCTGAAACGGAAAGAGGAAACGAAGCCAGAGCGGCGGTGCGTGCTTGTAATCCCAGCACCAGGGAGACAGAGCAGAGGGTCAAGCCACCATAGGCCATGAGATACTGCCTCAAAGGGCAACGACAAACCCTACATGAAAAACAAACCAACTTTAACTTACCTCCATTGGTCTCCTGGTATACAACAGATTTCCCCAATTCAGCACCAAGACGCCTATTACACAAGAAAAGGGGGTGGGGATGTTAATTAACCCATTATTCTGGAAGCTGAGGCAGGAGAATTGCTGTAAGGTGAAGCCAGCCAGGACTACATAGCAAGCCCAACTCTCTTAAAAAAAAAAAAAGGAAAGAGAACAGAGTCAGATAAAGGCAGCACAAGCTGAGCATACGAAAGACACTGCATTTGTAGATATGTGTTGTGTTGTTACAGGGACCTTCACAGTGATCTGAAGAACTAGCTAACAAAAAAGGCAAACCCACTAATTTTTAGAGTGCCCTTCCTCAGGCTTTCTCAAGGCAAGGTCACTATGTGATAAATCTGAACCAGTATAAACAAACTCAAGCTTCATGTTTGAAGTGAGTATTGTACTTGGCCTTGACCAGAAAGACCGTAATTAGGGCTTAGAAACAGAAAGCGGGTAGCAGACTGCACGACTCTTTCGTATACTCTCCTAAACCCACTTCAAAGTCCAACTGATAATAAAACAGGTGGAGCTTAGAATTTCTGAATATGAAAATGACCTTAAATGTTCAAAGTCAAACCATTTAAGCCTGGAGTCCAGGTGCACACCTGTAATGCCAGCATCAGGGAGGCTAGAACCTGAACATAACAGAGGCTGGCCAGGGCTACAGAGATCTTATCTCAGAAAACAAAAGACAAGGATGGGTGGGGTGGCACAGGCCTTTAGTCCCAGTTTCCCCGTGGCAGAGGCAGGCAGATCTCTAAGAGTTCAAGGCCAAAGGTCTGCTTTGTAGATTCCAGGCCAGCAGCGGCTACAGTGAAAGCCAGTCTCATAAACAGAGAACACAGGCCAAACAACAAGTTAAGCAACTATAAACATCAAAGGGAAGGACAAATGATGCTTTCTGTTACATATTTCTAAAAAGCTTATTTTTAAAAAGGGCCCTTAAGGCTCTTTACATCGGGGCTCTAGTTTTCTGCAAAGGAGAAAAAGGGGTTTTCCGTGAACAGGTATTATTACCAAAGGGCCACTGGGAGGCCCTGCTCTGAGGGACTCATCTCTAGTATCCCCACTAACTCAGGCTGGCCCTCCCGTCCCTGTCCCACAGAACCACCCACATTTTACAAGTAAGGTTAAAAACAAAACAAATCCGACCACGTCCCTCGGCCAGTGTCAGCGAGGTGATAACGGCAAGCCTGGGAAAAAATCGCAAGGCCCCAAAGGTCCCTTAAGGTCAGAGGCTAAGTAACATACACACAAGCACACACCCCTAAGCAAAGACTCTTTTGTACAACTAACTGATCCAACATCTTGGAATCACGGCTCTCCCCCGCCAGGCCCCCCGTAGTTCTGAGCTCCCTTCTCCCTGCCCTTCGGTCTGAGGCTAGACCCGCACGCCTGTCTCGTTAGGGAGGGCTGGAAATGGCGATGGTCACACAGAGACCGCCGGAAATCTCTCAAGGGCGATGCTCCACGGCCCTGGGACCGGAGCACCTACTTCCCCAGGGGTCGGCCCGAAGCTTCGGCCCCCAGGGGCGGAGGTGGGGAGCGGGGGGAGGCGCCAGGCCAAGCCGGGCACCGCTGCGCTTACTCGGTGATGCGCTTGGCTAGCTCGGTGCAGGCGGCCGTGGAGTTGGCCGAGAAGACTCGGTAGCCGGTGCGGGCGGCGTTCATGGCCGGCGGGGCGGCGGGGCGAGCCCGCGGGACGCGGAGAGCCGAGCACGCGGACAGCGGGGCCAGCAGCAGCAGCTTCTTGGGCATCCTCCGGCCCGAGGCGCGGGGACGGCGGTGCGCGCGGGGCCGGACGCGGGCGCAGCTGTGACGACGACAGCGGCGACCGGCAGGCCGGGGCGGGCGCGGAGGGACGGACGGGGCGTGGCGCCGGCGCGCAGCCCGGATCCCGCGCGCAGGCAGCGCCGCCGCGAAGCCGGGCCCGGGTCGCCAGCCGCTCCTCCGCCACCCCGGAGCCCCACGCCAGGCCGCGCCCCTCCGCGGGGCCGAGGCCGCGCGCCTAGAGCGGCCCCACCGCCGCCATCGCGGACAAGGGCGGGGAGGTAGGCGTCACCTCGAGAGCCAGTTCTGGCCGACGCGCCTCCGACTCGCGTGGCCGCTCGACTTTGAGTCTCCCAGGACAGGTGTTTTAAGTTCACGGTTGGAGGTGGTGCAAGCCAAGCTCAGGAGTGGCTCCAGACGTTTTCAAAATTCCTGCCAGGAGCCAAGATGTCGGCCTCAGGGCCTGGGGACAATCTAGCCTCTCGCCCCTCTATGGTAAATAAGCGCTCGGCCGCCCCGCCCCCCCCGCCCCGCCCCGCTTGCGCGTGCGCAAGCTGGGATTTATTTTGAAAGTGGCCGGCGGAGCTGTTTCGCGCTTGTTGCCGACAGTACTACTAAGACGCTCCAGAGCCTTGCCGCGGGGACCGTCCCCAGGCCCCGTCCTGTGTCTGCAGGTGAGCAAGCTTGCATTCCCGCCAATGTTTGCTCTCAGTCCTCAATCACAGCCGCCGCCTCGCTCCGGCCACCGCCGCCTCTGCAAGCCGCTCCGCCCGCCCGCGTGCGCCGTGTGCAAACGGGAGAGCGTGTCTTCTCCTTTACCTTTGTGTACATAGGCCCGACAGAAATGAAGCCGTTCTAAAGGAGACGTTCAGACTTTGGAGAAACGGACCCCGGAGAAATGGGGATTTTCCTGGGAACGTCATGCTGGGAGAAGGAAGAAGCGCCCGGAAGAGCGGAGCTTGTCTCCCACAGAGATTTCACACAGCTCCCACGACCTGTCAGTACCTCACGGACTGAGGCCCAGACGAGGACGGGTCGGTGGTGGGTGGGACCGCTCGGGGTGGGGGCAAATCCTTGCCTCCTCTTTGCATTTTAACCTCACTTCTGGATCCGGGAGGCAGCCTTGTGGGGTTCACTGGATTCCCTTGCCCCTCTGCCCAATGTGGCCACATTGAGTACCACTCTGTTTTCCGCTTTCCACCGTCCATTTGGATTTTTTTTTTATGCACATGGGTGTTGCGCCTGCACGGATGTCTGTGCATCATGTGTGTGCAGTGCCCGAAGAGGCCAGAAGAGGGCGTGAGATCCCCTGGGACTGGAGCTCCAGTCCAGATGGAACTCAGGTCCTCTGGAAGAGTAGCCAGTGCTCTTAACTGTTGAGCCATCTCTCCAGTCCCCGATTTAATTGGCAGTTTTAATTGGCATATTGAGGAAGGTGGCTAGACCTGACTTGGGCACAGGTTGTGATCCTGAGTTGATAACACCTGTTAATAGGTCTCCCCCGAAGCAAGGATGTAAGCTCCAGTCAGGGACTACCAGAGCAGGACCACAAGCTCTCTGGACTTATCTGAGAACCTCATGTAGCCCAGGATGACACCAAACTCAATGTCTGCCTCAGCCTACCCACTGTTGAGACTGTTGGGGTCACTGGGGTGAACCACTAACACCCTGCAGCTAGGTCTCATTTTGGTCGTCACAGAATGTGTTTGATCTCATTCCGTGACAAATGCCTGAGGAAAGCAAAGTGGGGGAGGGGCGGGGGTGGGGGTGAATGTATCTAAGCTCCTGGTTTTGCCAGTTATAATCCAGCATTGACTGGATCCATTGCTTCGGGTCTGAGCCAAAATGGAATATCTTAATAGCAAAAGTGTATGGTGAGGGCTCCTTCCAACCCTTGTACCCATTCACAAGTCTCTGACTCCAGCGACCAAGAGCTCCTTAGTGGGCACCATCCACAGTAGCTCCCCTCCCCTCAGACCTCCAGCACTTCCTGACGGGAGCATCCCATGGGTCCCACTCCGCAGATCCATGTCTGTGCTTCTGACCGTGACACTTAAGCAGGAGTGAACCTCCTAATCCAGTCTCCACCCGCCAGCCAGCATGAGCTCTGTGCATGTGGAACTGACTGGAAGCCTCTCAGAAATAAACCTGTGCCTCTCCATTGCTTTTAGAATAAAAACAAACCTTGGTGCAGATAAGCCAACCCATGTTCCTTTGCTCTCTGCCACAATCCGTATAGATTTCTGTGATCTCAAAAGGTGTGGGGTTTTCTCCACCAGTAAGCGGTTCTGTAGGTAACACCCACTCGGTGTCTTTCTTTACTTTTTGAGGGGCCCAGGCTGGCCTCAACTCACCATGTAGCTGAGGGTGATCTTGAACTCTGATCCCAAGTGCTGCAATCACAGGCCTAATCACAGCCCAGTTTATGCTGTACTGGGGATGAAACCCAGGACTTTGTGCACACCAGGCAAACTGAGCTACCCGTGTCCCTTCCCCACCCACTCTCCTTACCTCATTGTAATAAAGTAATTTGGACGCCCGGCTCTTATCAGAGAAGGCATAGGATAAACGGCAGTAGAAAGGCCCATAATGCAAGGAGGAATTTCATCACAGGTTCGTGACATTATTTTTATTTTCTCGGGGGAAGCAGGGAAGTAGGCTCAACTCCAGAGTTGCCCAGGGATCCGATGAGCATACAGCTTCACCATCTGCAGCTCCTCACTGGGAAGCGTTCCTACCATGGTCCCTTTCCCTTCTACAGGAACAAAGGGGAAGTAGTCACCAGGTGACCCTCTGACAAAACTCATGCCAGGGTCACCTAGCTGCAAAGGAAAGGCCATCTCTACCTACTACAGCCACTGAACGCCCTTGGAAGGAGGGAGAGCAGTTGGTCACTCCATAGTGCCCCCTACTGGTCGTTAAGCTGCCCAGCACCAGGATGGGCCCTGCAACAGCCCCCAGATGTGTCAGGTTGGCTGGTGGTCTTTGTCCCCAAGTTCAGATATGGAAGCCTGACACCCCCTCCCCCAAGCAATGACTTTCGGCTTTGGGCAGTAATTGGGGACAGATGAGGGTGGAGTTCAAGGTGGCTTCACTGAGAAGAGGAAAAGACACCAACCAGAGTGTCCCCTTTCTTCAGCATGTGGGGACACAGTGAGTGGGCAGCTACCTGTCACTGAAGAGAGAGAATGCCCTCCCCAGAACCAACGATGTTGGTTTCCCATGGGACTTCCAGCTTCAAGAACCAAGTAAGATGGCCAGGCATGGTAGCACACACCTTTCATCCCAGCACTCAGGAGGCAGAGGCCACCCTGGACTGCATAGTGAGACCTGCCCCCACCCCCCAAAAAAAAGTTAAATAAGAAATTGGAGGTCAGAGGACGCCTTACAGGAGTCGTTTCCTCCACCATGTGAGCTCTGGGGAGTGGGCTCAGGGCTTCAGGCCTGGCAGCAAGATCTTCACAGCTGCACCATCGCCTCCTCGGCCCTAAAACCAGTGGTGGTTGGTGCTACACATCTGCTCCATTCGCAACCACTGAAGAGCTTAGCAGCAGCCCTGAATGCCCGAGGAGAACAGGGTGGCTGGATAAATAATGATCCCTCCGACCCAGGGACCCAGGCCGCTTGGCAGCCATCAGCATTTCCTTTTTAAAGGATCCTGGGGGAGTGAAGACAAGAGTGTAATACAATGCCGCATAAACAAAGGGCAGAGTGACCTTATTTAGGAAGAGGCTGAGTCTTTTCCTGCATGTCGCCTTAAGACAGCGAGGGCACACAGGGACATGTCCTGGGGACCTGCCTCCCTTAGGAGGTTTTTATTATTGAATCAAGGCTTAATTTCACAAAGACAGAAGCTGGAGTGTCCCTGAGTGTCCCAGCCCCGGGGAGAGAGGAGTCTTTCCAGGCTGTGATAACGGGATGGACTGGCAGGTGGTGGTTGTAGCCAGTGCCTGGGGCCTCTCAGAGAGATGGAGGACCAGAAGCGGTGCCTGAGGCTCTCAAGACAAGGTTTCTCTGTGTAGCCCTATCCTAGAACCAACGGTCTCTGTAGACCAGGCTGGCCTCGAACTCACAGAGATCCTCCTGGCTCTCCCTCCTGAGTGCTGGGATTAAAGGCGTGCGCCACCTCCTGGCTTGCCCTTGGACTCTTACACAAATCCTGGCTTGTGGGGACTTGAAATCAGATTTAATCTTCAGTGAAATTTGTGGGAGTCATTGTCTGGCCCGAGCTGCTGCATTAAACCCCTACCCCACCACCCCACCCCCGCCCCTGCCACCAGACTGTAGAAAGTGTGCTAGGGGCCTTGGTAGGAAAAGGAGCTACAAAAGAAGCCGGATTAAAAGTTAACACAGCAATGAACAGGAGGAGGCGCTATTCAGCTTTAAACCTATGACAGGTGGCTTTGAAATGACTTAAAGGCGTGGTTGGCTCACACCTTTGGTCCCAGCACTTGGGAGACAGAGGAAAGCGGATCTCTGAGTTTCAGGGCAGCCTGGGGTACACAGAGAAACCCTGTCTTGTTTTGTTTCCTTTGGTCCTTTTCTGTCCTCGAAGCCTAATTTCTCTCTGTTTGGTGGAGTGTCTTTGTGTGCTCTCTGCCTCTGTCTCCGTCTTGATCTGGTTTTTATTTTCTGGAGATGGCCTTGCTTCTGTAACCCTGGCTGGCCTTGAAGTCACAGTAATCCTCCTGCCTCAGATTCCTTAAAATGCTAGGATTACAGGCAGAAGATGCCACACCTGCTTTCTTTTCTCTGTGGCTCATGCTAGCCCTGAATTAGCTAAGTAGCCCAGGCTAGCCTCAGACTCCAAGTCCTCCTATCACTGTCTCCTGAGAATTGGAATTAAAGGTGTACAACACCACAACCAGCCTAGCACTTTCTGCTTCAGAGATGGGATGCTCTCAAACTGTGACTCGCTAATTATAGCCAATTAGATTTTGAACAAAACATACAGAGAAATTTTGTTCTTTGGCCATCTGAATTAAACAAATAGGCTAATGAAATACTCCTGCAATGAAGTGTTCTGGGGGAAATCAAGCCTGTTGCAAGGTTGTCTTTCTTTTCAGTGTGGGGGTAGGGGTGTGGAATCCAGGTTCTTGAACGTACTAGATAAGTGCCCTATGGCCCGCCTGCGCCTTCTCTGACCCTCTTTCACTCCTCGTAATGTGAACGGTTTTGTTTGGAACACACAAACCCTTCATTTACACATCATGTGTGACTAGGGTCAGTCGGTATCAGCAGAGCTGAGTCATTGCAACAGAGACTGGCGGGCCGACTAATACTAAAATATGTGCTATCTGACTTTCATTTGTGTGTGTGTGCACAGGTGTTTTGCTTGCATGTCTGTGTACCACATTTGTGCCTGGCATCCTTGGAGGACAGAAGAGGGCATCGGATCCTCCAAAACTAGAGTCACAACTGTCATGAACCCCCCTGCAGGTTCCAGGAATTGAACCCAGGTCCTCTGGAAGCACAGCCAGTGCTCTTAACCACTGAGCCATCTCTCCAGCTGCTACTATCTGATTCTTTTCTTTGTTTTTGTGATATGGCCTCACTATGTATCCCTGGCTGCCCTGGATATGTAGAGCAGGCTGGCCTTGAACTCATAGACACCTTTCTGCCTCTGCCTCCCCAGTGCAGGGGTTGGCACTACTGTCTGAGTCTCTAGAAAAAGGTTTTGCTGATCCCTGATATGGACAATCAGTCTCAATTATGCAAAAATGAAGTCTGGCCGGGTGGTGGTGGCGGCGGCAGCAGCGCACGCCTTTAGTCCCAGCACTGGGGAGGCAGTGGCAGGCGGATCTCTGTCAATTCGAGGTCAGCCTGGGCTACAGAGTGAGTTCCAGGAAAGGTGCAAAGCTACACAGAGAAACCCTGTCTCGAAAAGCCAAAAAAGAAAATGAAATCTGTGTGTGATAGTGGTAATGGTTTTGACGGGACCTAAACTCACCTAGATGTGCCTGTGAGCGTGCCTGGGAGGGGTTATTTTGATACATTAATTGCTGTAGGAAGACTCATCTTTCTTTTAAAATTTAAAGTGTGTGTGTATAGTGTGTGTGTGTGTGTAGTGTATATACACATGGGAGGGGTCAGAGGACAACTTTCTTTTTAAAATTATTTTATACTTTTTTGGGTGGGTAGGTGATTTCGAGACAGGGTCTCTGGAACTCACTCTGTAGCCCAAGCTGGCCTCGAACTCACAGAGATCCGCCTGGCTCTGCCTCCCGAGTGCTGGGATTAAAGGCGTGTGCCACCACCACTTGGCCTATTTTATACTTTTTTGTATGTGGGTGTTTTGCACATGTGTATGTAATCTGTGCACCACATACCTGATACCAGATGAGGTCTCAGGAATCGAACTTGAGTCCTCTGTAAGAGCAGCCCGTGCTCTTAACCTCTCAGCCATCTCAGCTCTCAGAGGACAGCGTTCAGGGATTGATTCTTTCCTTCCACCACGAGGGTTCTGAGGATCACACTCAAGGATCACACTCAAGGATCACCAGGCAGCAAGCACTGAACCATCTCGTAGGCCTGGAAGACCCAGCTTAACTGTGGGCAGGACCCTCTCCTATGAGGGGATCCTGGACTGGAACAGTGGCGAGGGAACTGGGCTTACACTCGCGTTGACCGCCGCTTCTTTACCGCAGATGCAATGTAAAGCTGCCGCAGCTCCTGCTTCCCTGATGTCCTCTGTGGTGACAGGGATAACCTCGAACACTGAGCTGAAATCAGTTGTAGCAGAGCAAAGGGAAAAGAAACTAAGCATATCTGTGTCTCACACACTGCAGTTACCTCCTCTGTTAGAATTCATCTTTTCGCCCAGCAGTGGTGGCACATGGCTTTAATCCCAGAACTCCGGAGGGGAGGAGGATCCTTGTTGAGTTCAAGGCCAGCCTGGTCTACAGAGCTAGTTCCAGGACAGCCAGGGTTACACAGAGAAACCTTGTCTCAAAAAACAAAAACAGGGCTGGAGAGATGGCTCAGGGGTTAAGAGCACTGACTGCTCTTTCAGAGGTCCTGAGTTCAATTCCCAGCAACCACATGGTGGCTCACAACCATCTGTAATGACATATGGTACCCTCATTTGGCCCTCAGGGATACATTCAGGCAGAATACTGTATATGTAATAAATAAATCTTTAAAAAAAAAAAAAAAGAATTAGTTTTTTCAGCCAGGCAGTGGTGGCACACACTTTTATTCCTAGCACCCGGGAGGCAGAGGTAGGCAGATCTCTTGAGTTCAAGGCTAGCCTGGTCTATAGAGCTAGTTCCAGACAGTCAGGGCTACACAGAGAAACCCTATCTTGAAAACAACAAACAACAAACAAAAATTAGTCTTTTCAATTTCTGGGTTTAAAAAACCTGTTTTATGTGTATGAGTATCTTGCTTGCATGTATGTCTGTGTGTCACATGCATGCCTGGTGCTCACAGAGGCCTGCAGAGGGCATCAGATCCCCTGGAATTGGAGTTACAAGTGGTTTCAAGCTACCATGTGGGTGCTGGAAACAGAACCGAGGTGCTTCGTAACCGCTGAGCCATCTCCAGCCCATGCAGGATTTCTATTTTGTCTATTAACCATGCACTTACTGACTCCTCCCGCAGGCCCCTCTCCTGCCTTCTCCAGCATTGTGAGCAGCTTGGTAGTTTGGTCTGCCACACAGAAGAGCTCTTCAGTTCTAAATGCAACGGCCCTGATTCTGCCATTTCAGGGCTGGGAGGAATCTGAGGAGGAGCTGCTGGGGCCCTGGAGCACTTATGACTAATGGAGCAGAAGACTGGCCCCTGGCCCAGCAGCCAGCTGTGCTGAGAGCAGATGCCAGTTTCTTTAGCTGTCGGGCAGGTGTGTGTGTGTGTGTGTGTGTGTGTGTGTGTGTGTGTGTGTGTGTGTGTGTGGTGAAGCTGGGTCTCACTCAAACTCACTCTGTAACAGAGGATGACTTTGACCTCCTGACCCCCCTCCCCAAGTGCTCCAGTCACCAGTGCCCACCATCGCCCCTGGCACGTGGCGGCTCTTGGACTCCTGTGCTTGCAGGGCCGGTGACAGCAGGCAGTGTGTCCTAGTGCTAGGGCTCTCGGAGCTAGGGTGTCGGAACCCCAAGGTCTGGCCGCTCCCTGGGATTCCTTCGGGGACCCAGGGCACTCTTTCGTTCTCTCTCTCTCTCTCTCTCTCTCTCTCTCTCTCTCTCTCTCTCTCTTTCTTTCTCTCTCTCTCTCTTTCTTTTTTGTTTGTTTTTGTTTTTCGAGACAGGGTTTCTCTGTGTAGTTTTGGTGCCTGTCCTGGATCTCGCTCTGTAGACCGGGCTGGCCTCGAACTCACAGAGTTCCACCTGGTTCTGCTGGGATTAAACGCATGCGCCACCGCCGCCCAGCACACAGTTTCTTTTTCGTCCTAGTATTCTTTCTTTCTTCAGCCCTGGTCCCCTGTGCCCCCCATTTTTGTTTGCGCAGGTGCTTGTGCTCATGTGCAAAGGTGGGGGCCAGAGGGCAGTGGTGTTCTGCTTGGTCACTCCTTACCTTATTCTCTTGAGACAAGCTCTCTCCCAGAACCTGGAGCTGGGCCAGCAGCCAGCAAGCCCCGCTCTCCTCCAGCCTCCACAGCATCGGGGGTGCATGTGTGGCCACATCCAGCGTTTTACATGGGTGCTAGGGACTGGAATCAGGTCCGTAGCACACAGCGCGGCGTACGGCGTGCACGTGCACTCGTATCCACGGAATCACCTCCAGCCTTGTCTCTCACCTCTGATCCCTCTGCTTCCTGTCGTTTCGACCCAGGCCTTCCGCTCTCCTCCACCCACTGTTGCTGCCTCTGCTGCTGCTGGCCTTCCTCCGCTCACCCTGCGTCAGTCCAGGTCGGTAAAACAGTGAAAAGTGGTTAAGGAAAGACAGGCGTGGTGGCTTATGCCTGTAACCCAGCACTTGGGGAGCTGAGGCAGTAGGATTGCTGTGAGTTTGAGGTCAGTCTGGGCTACACAGTTCCTACCTAGTGTTCCTCCCACACCATCACTAAGTGAGACCCTGCCTCAAGGAAGTAAATAAACAATGCTTTGAAACGTTGGGACACCAGGGGGCGGTATAGGACGCAGCTCTGACGGGTTCAGGCTGTGAACCAACCTTTGGCTTGTGTAGCCGGGAAGGGTTTAGAGAACATTCACGACTCAGCAATCCCTCAAGCAAGTATAGTCTGCGCCTACAATGATCAAAGGACTTGTGAGGGTCTCCAGGGGAAGTGCTCAGCCAGGGGAGAGTGGAAATGACTGTGGAGAGTTCCCTAGAGCTCCTGTTTGCAGAAGCACAGCTTTTAGAAACAGCAGGCCTGCATGCAGCGCCTGCAGCGGACTGTGCTTCAGCAGCAGCAGCCACAGTTGCAGGGCAACCTCCCTGAGACTTGTGTGCAGTGTTCGCGGCGGCCAGTGCTGGCATCAGGGCAGTCGGGTTGGCACCCAAAGGGGGCTGCTTGGCTGCAGTGCTCTGAGCAAGGGGGCAAGGCAACGGGGGAGTCAATGCCCCTGCCTCAGCTTATCTTGTTTAAAGGAAAAATCACACAATTAAAGGGGTGCTTAAAATAAAAGCCTGCCAAGCTAGGAGTCTTTTTGGTTTGGGTTTTTGGTTTGGTTTTTTTGAGACAGGGTTTCTCTGTGTAGCTTTGAACCTTTCCTTTATGCCTGGTGTCCATGAAGGTCAGAAGAGGACGCTGGATCCCTGGGAACTGGAGTTCTGGATGGTGGTAAACCATCAGGTGGTGCTGGGTATTGAACCCGGATCTTCTGCAAGAGCAACAAAGTACTCTTCAGCTCTCTCTCTCTCAAGAGTTTTGTTTTGTTTTTTAATTAGTGGTGGGACATGTGCCATGTGTGGAGGTCAGCAGACAACTTTGCCTGCTTGGTTCTCTTCTACCTTCCCGGGGTCTGGGGATGGGCCTCGGTGGCCAGGCGTGTGCAGCAGGCGCCTTACTCTCTGAGTGCCTGTCTCACAGGCCCACACTTTCCCAGGAGACCAGGGTTTCTCAGCTGACAGCCCGTCACCCTCCCCTTGGGTGACATGGAGCAGGATGTCTTTGGCAATTTCCTGCAGTTTTACAGTCGCCCTCAGCACTGCCAGCCGGCTGGGGGTTTCCACTGTGACTGCTTCCATCTGGGCCGGAGCACGGCCCCTGGGTCCTGGAGGCCTGTGTTCTTAAAGGGAGCAGGAGTGCCTGCCGGAGCTGCTCACTGGCTCCCTAGTGAGAAGGCGCCTCCTCCGCTGCCTCTGCTACCACCCATTCAGTGATCTGGGTGTGTGCTGGGGAGCAGGGCACGGGGCTGAGTCATCTTTCCCTGGCTTTCTTCTGGTCTCGGGGCTTTCTGGATTCACTTCCTTTGTTGTTTTTTTTTTTTAAGTTTTGATGTGTCTGAGTGTTTTGCCTTCAGATGTGTCTATGTACCACATGCACGCAGTGCACACAGAAGCCAAAAGAGGGCGTCTTATCTCCTTGGACTGGAGTTATTACAGGTGGTGTGAGCTGCCATGGGGTGCTGGGAACTGAGCCCAGGTCCTCTGGAAAAGTAGTGAGTACTCTTAGCTGCTGAGCTATCTCTGCAGCCACCCTCTACCCCCCAGCTTCACTTCTGGATAAACTACTTCTCCCACATTTTTTCCCAGGGCATTTGCTTCTGGGGTGATTGCAGTCTAAGACAGGGCTGTGCCTTGATGGGTTTTGTTGATTTATTTTTTCTCATGTAATCTCTCTCTCTCATCTTACACACACATGCATATACATGCACCTGCACACAACGCCCATATGAATATGCACACGCACATACACACACACACACACACAAGCAAAGTAAGTAAATGCATTAATCAATTACAAAAATACTCAGGATTTCTGGACTTTTCCCACAGCTCTGCCTGCCACAAGGTGACATTTTGCACAGACAGCCTTTTTTCAGTTATCAAGAAAAAATTGGTCCTGTTGTTAACTGGGCAGCAGGTTCAACTTGATTATGGAAAGCCATTTTTCTGTTTTAAAAGCTGGAAGATAAAGGATGGACGGATTCCAAGTGGCCTGAAGGACCAGTCAAGGATCTGATGGCGTAAGCAAGGAGGGGTGTGTGGGACCGTTGAATACCACCACCGCCTAAGAGTGCTGTGGGAGGACAAGGTCAAATGTAACAAGTGGAGGAGCAAAGAAGGCTCCTTCAGGCAGGCTCCGCTGTGCTGAAGCCCCAGCCCAAATCATTCCAGACTTGTGCCTTCACTTAAGAAAAGCAGGATACCTTCTCCCTTTTCATCCTCTGCATAGGTTTCTGGAAGCTGAGGTCTGATGATCTTTATTTCTAAAAATAACACTAACTTGGATCTCTAAGCTGATTCTCCCCATAGGATACCAAAACCCCTGCTGGGGATGAGGGCCGAACACGGGGCAGCCGAGCCAAGCGCACTAGGAGTGACCCTCCCAGCATCAGCAAGGACGGTGGTAGGGAGCAGCTGCAGCGGCGGCCGCTGGAAAAGCTGAAATGGAGTTGCAAGTCCAGCATCCTCAGGAGGACAGAGACCTCTTGTGCATGTGGGGTTTGGTGGCTCCTAGCGGGGGGCTTCGCAGCCATTCCTTCGAGCTCCAAATGCCTGTACATCCTTGAAGACCGTGGTCAATAGAAACAAACCTTCTAGTGTTTTCTCTGTGTGCATGGCAGACACTCCTGTCCAACGAGCAGTTTCCATGACACACGGCTGCCTTTGTGGCAGCACTGGTTAGGTAGGATAGGCCACCAAGGTGGATAGGCAAAAGATACAGGAGATAAGCCATGATAAGGCATAAGGAAAACAATACAGGAAGTCACAAGGCTCTCTGCCCAGGTGTGCCAAATGGGTCAGGTTCAAGGGGATATAGGTGTAAGGCAGTTAGAACCAAACATCACAAATGTCAGTGACATCTCTGGACCACTGTCTGTGGTGGCAGGGGATAGAGCCTGATAGCCAGTAGCCTGAGGTGGTTCCTTCCCCCTTAAGACCATCATCCATCAGCGAAAGCCTGATCCTTGACTATGCTACAAGAATTTCAACACAAGCCACAGTGAAGCAGAGTGAGCGCATTAAATTCTTTTTTGTTGTTTTGTTTTGTTTTTCGAGACAGGGTTTTTCTGTGTAGCTTTGCACCTTTCCTGGAACTCACTCTGTAGCCCAGGCTGGCCTGGAACTCACAGAGATCCACCTGCCTCTGCCTCCTGAGTGCTGGGGTTAAAGGCGTGTGCCACCACCGCCCGGCTCTCCAGTCTTTATAGTGGCTATATTCAGCCATCTGTTCATCCTCAAAGGATGTACATGTTTTAAAAATTAAGCAAAGTCAGGGGATGGAGGCAGGTGAATCTCTGTGAGTTCAAAGTCAGTCTGGTCAACATGATTCAACTTTGTGTCAAGAAGCTAAAAATAAACAAATAAAAAGATTAAGGGAAACTTAAAGTTAAAATTTCAATGTTTAGTAAAAGAACATTGTTAGTTTTTCTTTTCTTTTTCTTTCTTCCTTTCATGTGTGTATTTGTTTTGTTTTGTGACTGGCAGAGAAAACGAACCCATTTCAAGACCCTACACTACAGGAGGACCCTGGAATTTGTGGCTTGTGTATGAGACATGAGCAGTCCAGGGAAGGTTGGTGTCCTTCACAGGGCATGTTTGACCCACCTCGAGGGAGCCAGTGTTCCTACACAAGGCGACTCTGGGGAGGAGAACAGGTGTGTGGAATGAGGCCTCCTTCATGAGGGTTTTCTTGAAACCAGGTGAAGGGTTTGGAGAATTGGGGACACAAGGAGTCATTGTGACGGGTGCGAGAGGACAGGGAAGACCTGCGTTTCAGTTGGCTGCCCACTTGGTCAAAGACTGGCTGACCTGTCCTGGGGCTAAAACCAGGTTTGCAAAGTGCCCAGAGACAGCACAGTGACTGGTGAGCAAGGGACGTGGTGCCAGGACAGTCCTGCCCCTCACGGGATGGACGCTGCGTCCAGAGGTCCCAGGACTGGGTCTAGCGCTGAATAGAAGTGTAGCTTCCAGGATTGGGGTTTGGAGTCCCCCTCACAGCAAACATGGCACAAGGCCTCCTCCAAGAATTAGGAAGAATATGGAGCCCATGAGTTCCTTAGGAGATCTATGAGACCCACACTTGTTCCTGACAAGTGTATAGAGAGGTTGGTCTCAATCAGGACACTGGAAATAGTCTGGAGACAGTTTTGGTTGTCACACTTAGGGTGACAGCTCCCAGTATCTAGTTGTAGATGAAACGTGAGCAGTCAAGGATGTTGCTGAAGACTCTACGGGTCAGGTTCTCCCCACAAAGCATGTGCCGGCCCCAGGAATGAGCTAGATCAGCGAAAAACAATCCTCATCCCACCTCACACAGGGAACAGCCACCATCAACCAAGCACGTGTTTTCCATTTCTCTCCTTCCTGCCTCAACCCCATGTAAGGAAAGCAAACAGAGCACAAACCGGGCGGGGGGAGGGCGGGGGGGGGGGGCGGGGGGGGCGGGCCAGCTGCAGGACTCTTCCCCCCTCCACCCCCTTTGGGTCTGGCAATGCTGGGAAAGGTGGGGGTGTTGCAACAAGTCTGAAATTTGAAACAGGTCTGTATCCTAGACTCGGACTGAGGCTGCACCCAGGGAGCCTGAGGCCTGCTGGGAAAGGGATTTTGAGCAAGCACATCTGGTGGGAGTTACTGGAAAGAAAGATTCTTTTCGCCATGTGTACTCCAAGACACTATCCCTCAAGAAACTGTGTGTGTGTGTGTGTCTGTGTGTGTGTCTGTGTGTGTGTCTGTCTGTCTGTGTCTGTGTGTTGCTGAGCACAGAGTCAAATCAGAGCCCCAAAATGCCATTATTAGTACTGGGAGGGAAGTGGGCTGAGGCGACGATTGGTCACTACAGTGCCTGCCAGGCAAGCAAGCCTGAGGACCTGACTTGGTCCTCACATCAGAGACAGAGACAGAAAACGCCAGCACCAAACTGTGCTGTGCATCTATAACCCCAGTGCAGGGGAGGCAGGAGGAGCATCCTGGGAACTTGCTCAGCCAATGTTCCCACATCAGCCAAAAAGCATGATCCAGGTTCAGTGAGAGACTCAAAAGTAAGGTGGAGAGCAATTGCGGAAGGTGATCAGTGTTGCCCTCTGGCCTCTGCATACGCACACGTGTGAGCGTGTGCACACACATACGCACACGCACACGCACACACAAATAAGAGGGAAGTGTATGCTGGGTGTTCTAATTTGCTTCCTGTTCCATGCCTAAAAGCAACCTGGGGAGGAGAGGGTTAATTTGGCTCACACTCCCACGTGTCAGGGAAGATCAGAGCAGGCACTCAGGCAGGAAAGCGGCTTGGCGGCTGCTCTCAGTCTCATGGTCAGCTATTTTTCTTTTCTTTCTCTTTCTTCTAGAGACAGGGTTTGAGCCTGTCCTGGAACTCACTCTAGACCAGGCTGGCCTCGAACTCACAGAGACCCACCTGGCTCTGCCTTCAGAGTGCTGGGATTAAAGGTGTGCGCCACCACCCCACCACCCCACCACCCCACCACCCCACCACCCCACCACCCCACCACCCCACCACCCCACCACCCCGCTCAGCTACTTTTCTCTGCCACCTGCCCAGGTGTCAGCACTCACAGTGAGCCAGGCCCTCCCACAGACTCGCTCACAGGCCAATCTGATGGAGACATTTTCTCAGTTGAGGTTCCCTCTTCCCAGATGACCCCTGTCTCAAACAAAACAGCTAAATGGAAAATCAGCCCCCTCCAGGGGTGAGATGGAGTTGTGGATAATATTCTCCTGTGAAGTAGACCGCAGATGTAGCACCGAGACCAAGAGGGTGGGCACTGGTCACCCCGGCATCAGTGGAAACACACCGGGAGGAATGTATTCCTAACCAAGAACCAATTCCCGACAGTTGCCCCAGTTCTTACCCACTAAGATGGACATCTCCTAAGACGGCCACCATCAACCCTCCTTTCCCTGCCCTGCTCTGCTCCTCACAGGCAGAAGAGCCCATTTTCCATCCCTAGACTTGGGCTGACGACGTCAGTCCCTTGACTGACAGATTTAGTGTGGCAGAAGTGATGTTCGGGACACACGGCTGAGGCAGGAGAAGTCTGTAACTTCTGACTAGGTGCCTCCGCGTTCTGTCTTGGAACCTGGCCTTAGTGTCACACTAAAGGACCATACTGCCTGAACTCCCCGCTAACAGTCAGAATCTACTATGAATGTGTCAGGGAGGCATACCAGATGTTCAGGCGCAATGACATTGCAACCACAGGACGCTCCAAAGTAAGAGTGCCCAGCTGTGCCCCGTCAACCCACAGCCCACGGAGAGACATGAGCATCATTGCTTTAGGCCAGTACACTCAAGGAACACTTACGGGTTACACAATACAGGCTCAAGCTGTTTTGTGTTTTGACTTTCAAGACAGGGTCTCACTAAATCAGGCTGGCCTCCAACTCAGAGATCCACATGCCTCTACCTCCCAAGTGCTGGGACTAAAGGCGTGGACCACCACCGCCCGGCTTAGGTTCAAGTTCAAATGTGTGCACAGTACTGACTCATATTTGAGCTCACATAAGAGCACTCTGGGAGCCTCCCTCCACTCCCCACCCTCCTCTTCCTGTGACTCTGCTATCCTAACAGCCACCGTGGAAATGCAGTCAGGCTCCTAAAGATCTGACAGAGGGGACAAGCTCAAGTGTTAGGGTGCTTGCCTAGCATGCTGGTGACTCCAGAACTCAGGATCTGGAGGCAGAAGGGTCCGAACAAGACATTCAAGGTCATCCTCAGCTACCCATTGAGTTCAAGGGCAGCCTGTGCTACATAAGACCCTGGTAAAGTGTGTGCTTCGTGGGATCGAGGACCTGACTTTGAGCACCCAGAACTCAAGTAAAAAACTGCACACAGTGGCACATACCTGTAATCCCAGTGGTGGTGAGATGGGAGGTGGGGACATGCAGATACTTGGAAGCTCGAAGCTATCTTGGGTACTTGAAATTCCAGGCTAATGAGTCTGTCCAAAAAAAGTGTAAGGCACCTGAGGACCTATATATGCATGCCAGGCACCCACACACCTGCACCCACATATGGGCACACAAAGAAATCTGACCATGTCACACACACAATGAGTTGTCTTGGAAAACCAAACCAAACCAAACAAACAACCCAAAAATCAGGACAATTCAAGGCTGACACTTAGCCAGCCAGCAGAGTAAGGTCCTCGCGGTAGGAATGTAAGATTTCATTTCACACACAAGGGCAAGCAGGATCCCCTAGTAATTAAATACCAATTAGACATTAAGAAAAAGCCTGTTCCAAATCGTATCACTGTTCAACAGGGAAATGGGGGTAATTTAGCTTTGTTAATAGATGAGAGCTTCTGGGGCTGACGCCGGCAGAGGAACGAGTGTATTAAGAAGCACAGACCCAGGACCACTCTGTCCCTTTTCTTGGAGCTGGGTGACGACAGCTTCCCTCCCCCATTTTCTTAGAGTAGGGCAAGGCACCCCCCCCCCTTCCTTGTAGTGTGGGTGGCAGCCAGCTTCGTCACCATGCCTGTGTTCCCGTGCTGGTGTCTGGGAGGAAGTGGGAGAGATTGCAATGGCATGTATCATTTCTGAACTGTGCCTGGTCTGTTTCCAGCGCGGGCTACAGATCACAGTGCACTTCACAGCGTTCTGAGTGCCAGTGAGAGAAGCCGCTGCGTCCTTGCCTGGTCTCCCTGCTTACTCCGAAAACAGGCTTGAGGTGGTTCTGTGATCATGTTAGAACCTAATGTTAAAACAATACTCTTGAGACTGAGGGGCCACTGGGGGGAAAATGGCTTATTGGGCTGTTAAAAATGCTAGCCAGAGCCCAGTGGGGGTGGCAGATGCCTTTAATCCAAGCACTTGCAGAGGCAGGCCTGAGTTCGAGGCCAGCCTGGACTAAAGAGTGGGTTCCAGGACAGAGTAAACCCCCCCCCTCAAAAAAAAAAAAAAAGTGTTTGCAGCACCGTCAGCACGCTTCGGCAGCGCGGATCCTAACAACCGGAAGGATACAGAGAAGGTTAGCCTGGCTCCCGAGCAAGGATGACGCGAAAATCTGTGAAGCGTTCCGTTAAGGGAAAGAAAGAAAAAAAGAAAGAAGGAAGGAAGGAAGAAAGGAAGGGAAGAAAACCAAAACAAAACAGAATGCTAGCCAGGGCTGGAGAGATGGCTCAGTGGTAAAGAACACTGCCTGCTTTTACAGAGGACTGGGGTTCAATTCCTAGCACCCACGTCAGCTCACAACCATGTGTAACTCCAGTTCCAAGGGATTTGATTCCCTCTCTGGTCACCATGAGCACTAGGCATGAATGTGGTGCAAAAATAGACACAGGCAGGAGAAACACCCATATATATATATATATATAATCAAATGAAAAGTAAATTATAAAGAAAAGATGAACACACAGATGGTTTTTTTAAGTTAGCCTGGGTCCAGCAGGATGGCTTAGCGGGTGAAGGAGCTTGCTGCCAACCCTGGCGACTTGAGTTCAATCCTCGGGACTCACATGGTAGGAGTAGAGAAAGGACTCCCTGAAAATTGCTCTCCAATCTTTGCAAGAAACTCTCTATGGGATGCACCCAAACACACACACACACACACACACACACACACACACACACACACACACACACACAAGCGCACATACATGGGAGAGGGGATGGGGTTGGATAGAAAGGGAACTGAGGGAACCAGTTGGGAAGAGGAAGGGACTGTGGGAAATAGGGGACAAGAAAGGCTAATTGGGGTGAGTATGTCCCAAACACATCATATACCTGTGGGAAAACATTAAAATGAAATCCACTATTGTGTATAATTAATATAAGCTAACTAAACATGCTAGCCAGAAAAAGCATCAGGCCTGAGACAAATCCCTTCAGCCCACAGCATCGGGGCTAGTTAGACGTTGGGACGCTGCCTGCTGGACTGAGAGCTGAGGACGCTCTTATAGGAACTGAGGAGAAGGAAGCCTACGTTGTCTCCACGCGTCTGCACTGGGTGCAGGTAGGCCAAGTGAAGCCGGGTAGGCCAAGTAAAGACGGGGCAGGAGAGACGCTGAGGAGATGGAGCTGTTAGCCCTGTTCCAGGAGCAATGGCGCCCAGAGGTTTGCAGTGGGTTCAAGACCCCAGCACACACCAGGGAAAGGCACGGTGGTGCTCCACCTGCCCATGTGTCCTCCCACCCACTCTTCCAGCCCCGTCCATTTAGGGCATCTCTGCTTTTGTTGTTGTTGTTGTTGTTGTTGTTTCTCAGCACTGGTGACCTTTGAAAAAAAAACTTGGACCAGGTAAGTCACAATTTCCGAAGGCAGAGGCCGGCGGCACAGGTGGTTTCGATGTGCTGCCTACTCCAGAAGCCAGGTACAGTGACCTCAGCTGCCATCTGGGTGGGCACAGCCTGCCACCTCCTCTCCGGGGAGCAGCTTCCCTGAAGGGATGGCACAGGAGGAACACTCCTGTAGCCTTTGAGTAAGGCTCCTCAAGTAAGGAAGCCCCTCCCCCACACCCCTCCCCTCCTCCCCCACTCCTGTTAGTAGGTTAGTAGGAAAAACAGAACAGAATAATGGAAACAGAAGCCAGCATTAGGTATTCTAGGTAGGAGCTCTGCAGCCAAGCTACAGCCCAGCCCAAGGCTAGCCTTCTAAAGCTTCCATATATTTTTAAAGATTTATTTCATTTTATTTTTTTCTTAGTTTTTCGAGACAGAGTTTCTCTGTGTAGCCCTGGCTGTCCTGGGACTCACTCTGTAGACCAGGCTGGCCTCGAACTCAGGGATCCACCTGCCTCTGCCTCCCAAGTGCTGGGATTACAGGTGTGCGCCACCACCACCCCAGCTTTATTTTTTTTAAGTGTGTGTGTGTGTGTGTGTGTGTGTGTGTGTGTGTGTGTTGCCTACAGGGGCCAGAAGAGGATGTTGGATTACCCCAGAGCTGGAATAATTACCTAGAACTGGAGTTACATATGGTTGTGGTCTGCCATGCAGGTCCTGGGAATCAAACCCTGGTCCTCTGGAAGAGCGGACAGTGTTCTTGACCGCTGAGCCATCTCTCCAGCCCTGTTAACGCATTAAAAAAATAAATGAATAGCTGGGCAGTGGTGGCGCACGCCTTTAATCCCAGCACTCGGGAGGCAGAGCCAGGCAGATCTCTGTGAGTTCGAGGCCAGCCTGGTCTACAGAGCAGGATCCAGGACAGGTACCAAAGCTATACAGAGTAACCCTGTCTCCGAAAATCAAACAAACAAACAAAACTAAAAGCCTGATGTGTTGCCTCATGCCCTTAACCCTAGTGCTTGAGAGACTGAGTCATGAGGATTGCAGCAATGTGAGGCCAGCTTGGGCTATGATATGAAATTTTGTCTCCTAAAACCAAACATAAACAAGTAAATAAATTCATCAGTTTATGACTGGGGACTGAGAATGTAGCTCATCAACAGCATGCTTACCCAGCACCCACATGACCCCGGGTGCCATCTCCAATAGTACATAAACCAAGCATGGAGGCACACCCCTAAGCCCAGCACTTGGGATATGGACTCAGCAGAGCCAGAAGTTCAAGGTCATCCTCAGCTACATAGCGAGTTTGAGTCCAGCCTGGGGTACATGACACTACTTTTTAGACCAAATAAAGCCCCTCCAAACAATGCCTACTATAGGGCCATCTGACACCTCCCTTCGCTGACCAGGGAGGGATAAGGCTCTGCTGAGAGCTTCAGAAAGCAGAGCCACTGGCCTCTACTGCAGAGGACTGCCCATGCCTACCCCAATCAGGGCTGCAGCGTGTGCTCCCAGCGCGTTCCCACCCCAATCAGGGCTGCAGCGTGTGCTCCCAGCACATTCCCACCCCGATCAGGGCTGCAGCGTGTGCTCCCAGCACATTCCCACCCCGATCAGGGCTGCAGCATGTGCTCCCAGCGCATTCCCACCCTGATCAGGGCTGCAGCGTGTGCTCCCAGTGCATTCCCACCCTGATCAGGGCTGCAGCGTGTGCTCCCAGGGCGTTCCCACCCCATCAAAGTTGCAGTGTGTGCTCCCAGCGTATTCCCACCCAATCAGGGCTGCAGTGTGTACTCTCAGCACGTTCCCACCCAATCACGGCTGCAGTGTGTACTCCCAGCGCGTTCCCACCCCATCAGGGCTGCAGCGTGTGCTCCCAGCACATTCCCACCCTGATCAGGGCTGCAGCGTGTGCTCCCAGCGCGTTCCCACCCCATCAGGGCTGCAGCCTGTGCTCCCAGCGCGTTCCCACCCTATCAGGGCTGCAGCCTGTGCTCCCAGCGCGTTCCCACCCTGATCAGGGCTGCAGCCTGTGCTCCCAGCGCATTCCCACCCCATCAGGGCTGCAGCCTGTGCTCCCAGCGCGTTCCCACCCTATCAGGGCTGCAGCGTGAGTTCCCGGCCACCGAGCCCTCTCCACAGCTTTCCAGCGCCAATGTGTCTATCATTTCTTCATTCCCCCACAGCCCCAGTCAGGTCAAATCCCTGGAGCCGGCATCTGAGTATGGTTTTGAGGTTTACCATCAACTGGGCGTGATTGGTAGCTGTTACCACTCAGCCATTCTCCAGCCTCCTTGTCTAACTTTAAAGGCATCTCTGATCACTTATTTGTTTGTTTATATTTTATTTTATTTTATTATTTGGAGACAGGGTCTCATTGTATATGGAGCACTGGCTGGCGTCGGAACTTGTTATATAGCCCAGGGTAGTTTTCAACTCACAGAAGACAGAACCCTCATTTCAAAACTTGATGGTGAACATTTGTAGTCCTGGCTCTCAGGAGGCTGAGGAAAGAGTTCTAGACCAGCCTCGGCAAGATTCTGTCTTCAAAACAAGGCAAGGGTTGGGGATTTAGCACAATGGTAGGCTGCTGGGATTGTGGAGGTAGGTAGGAAAAGCAAAATGAAACAGGAAAAAAATGCTTTCTCCAAGCAGTTGGTAACCCTCACACTCATTTATTGTATTTTGTTATTGGTCTATATGCACAGGTGTATGGACCCACAGAGGCCAGGGGAGGACGTCGGGTTCCTGCTCTATCCTGCTCCACCTTATCCCTCAGAACAGGGTCGCTAACAGAACCTGTCTAACTGAACCTGAAACTCTGTCTTGCTGGGCTGGGCTGGCAGCTCCCGGACCTGCCCTCGTCTGTACCCTGGGGTCACAGGCACACATAGCTGTGTTGGCTTTTTTATATGGGGACAGGGATTCAGACGCAGGCCCTCATTCTTGCATGTACTCTTACATCAGTTGTGGCCTGAGCTGTTTCCTAGTCCCAGTGTTGACTGGAACTTAGATTCCTGCTCTTCACGTGCCCAGGGGGGCACACGTTAAAGGTTCCTAAAAGAGAGACCGGCACACTCTTACCATCCCCAGGTTCACCGTGGCGCCCGGCCTCTGCTCCATCTTCCCCAAATCCCGTGCCTCTGCAAGCTTCAAAAGGGACAGATGGCAGATTTGCTTGTGAGGGCTCAGCATGTCCTCCTGTTGGAACGATGCTGACGCCTGCCAAGAGCCCAAAGCGGGCAGAGCAGACCCCATCCACGCTCATCATCCTTGGCAGTTATGAAGAGTCTCTCTCCCCCTCCCCCTCCCCCCGCCCCCGTGTGTGTGTGTGTGTGTGTGTGTGTGTGTGTGTGTGTGTGTGTGTGTGTGTCTGAAACAGGGTTTCCTTGTGCAGCCCTGGATCTGCCTGCCTCTACCTCCAGTGCTGGGATTAAAGGATGTGGCCCCATGCCCGATTTAGAGCCTAGTTCTCAATCTGGGATCCCAGTACAATAGGAACTCAACCTAACATACTTTGTGCTTATTTGCAAATGCCAGCTCTGATGTGGGGATTTTTCCAGCCGCGTTAAGTCAGGAAGACTGATTTGCCTTTTTAACTGAACACCAGGATCATCTGCCCCTCTGTGAAGCCAGGGGAGGAATGGGGGGGGGGGAGTTGGGGGAAAGTGTCCCTCCAGAGTGCCTTTATTTATACCTGGATGCATTCCTTCCCCTGGGGAGCTCGGCTGCATCTGCCAGAGGGGCAGGAACAGGTGAGGTCGGTCTTCCTGTGCTGTTTGAATAACCTTGCTGATGAGTTTTAAGGAAAAGACAAAAAAAGACAAATAAAAGGTATACACTTCCCATCTCACTTTCCATTCCTGTTGCTGTGATGAAATCCTCTGCCAAAAGCTTTGAAGGAGGAAAGTGTTGGCAGCTCACAGTTCAGGTTACCGTCCACCGTCCAGGAGAAGCCGCAGCGGCAGGAGCTTGAGACAGGGAAGGAGCAGGGAGCAAGGGGTGGATATGCGCTTTTCAGCTCCCTCTCTCTGCCTGTGCTGTCCAGGACTCGGCCAAGGGAATGGTGCCACCCACAGTGGACAGGTCTCCCCACTTCAAGTAAGGTTATCACAATAATCCCTCCAGGCATGTTCTGAGGACCATCTCTCCTGTAATACTAGATTTTGTCAAGTTGACAGATAACATTGTCTCCAAGACCTTCAGCTTTTTAGATCACCCTCTACATTTTTTTTTTTAAATTTATTTATTTTTACTTTATTTGCATTGGTGCATTACCTGCTTGTATGTCTATGTGAGGGTGTCAGATCTTGGAGTTACAGACAGTTGTGAACTGCCATGTGGGTGCTGGGAATTGAACCTGGGTCCTCTGGAAGAGCAGTCAGTGTTCTTAACCGCTGAGCCATCTCTCCAGCCCCTACATTTTTTTTTATATTAAAATATACATATTTTTAGCTCAGGGGTTGAGTGCTTGCCTAGCATCCACTAAGCTCTAAAATCAATCCCACGATGCAAAAAAAAAAAAAAAAAAGAATCTCATATTTTTTTATTTTGAAGATATATTACTAAGCCAGGTGTGGTTACACATACCTTTAATCCCAGCACTTGGGAGGCAGAGGCAGGTGGATCTTTGAGTTTGAGGCCAGCCTGCTCTACAGAGTGAGTTCTAGGACAGCCAGGGATACACAGAGAAACCCTGTCTCGAAAAACTTAAAAAAAAAAAAATATTGCTAACCAATCAATCCACAAGCCTTGGAACATGAGACAGTCAATTCAAAATCCCAGTGAGGCATGGTGTCACATGTCTTCAATCTCAACGCTCTAGAGACAGAGGTAGGCAGATTTCTATGAGTTTGAGGCTAGTGTGATCTACATAGTGAGTTACAGGCCAGCCAAAGCTACTTAGTGGGCCCCTTTCTCAACAAATACATAAAATAAAATAAAAATAAAAATTCTACTTGGTTGTGGTGGTACACACCTGATCCTAGCAGTTGGGAGGTGGAGGCAGGAAGGTAAGAAATTCTAAGCTATCTTTGGCTACATAGTGAGTTTAAGGCCAGCCTGGGCTACATCACTGTAGCTAAAGTTTTCCTGCCTTGCCCACAGTCAGGACAAATCTTTGTCACCCGCCAGTCCCACAGCCGCTCAGACCCAACCAAGTAAACACAGAGACTTATATTGCTTACAAACTGTATGGCCGTGGCAGGCTTCTTGCTAACTGTTCTTATAGCTTAAATTAGTCCATTTCCACAAATCTATACCCTGCCACGCAGCTCGTGGCTTACCGGCATTTTCACATGCTGCTTGTCCTGGCGGCAGCTGGCAGTGACTCCTTCTGCCTTCCTGTTCTTTCTTTTCTCCTCTCTGTTAGTCCTGCCTATACTTCCTGCCTAGCCACTGGCCAATCAGGTTTTATTTATTGACCAATCAGAGCAACTTGACATACAGCCCATCCCCCAGCACAGCCAAGTGCAGACCATCTCAGATACCTGCACTCAGGCCCGTGGTCCTAATCATCCTCTATGTGGACCTGCTGGGTAAAGCCACAAGGAACCCAAGAACGGGCTCCCACAGGACATACAGAACATCCCACAGCACATTACACCCTGCCTCGGTGGGTAAAGTGCTTGCTTTGTGAACCTGAGGACCTGAGTTCAGATCCCACAACAAAGCTGGGTGTGGTGGCCCAGGCCTGCGACCCGACGGGCCTGCGACCCCAGGGCTGGGACGTGGAGGCAGGCCCATTCCGAGGACTCACTGGCCAGCTAGTTGGCCAAAATAGTGAGCTCTAGGTTCAGTGGGGGACCCTGTCTCACAGAACAAGCTATTAACCTCTGGCCTTCAAACACATTGCCTCCCTGAGCATATCTACCCATACACATGCCATGTGTACCACACACACTAAAACAAAGGCCAGCCATGGTAGGGGGACGTACTTGTGATCCTAGCAGAAGGAGGTAAGGGAAGAATTCAAGCTCATCCTGCAGCACTCTGGAGGCAGATCTCTGTGAGTTTGAGGCCAGCCTGGGCTACAGAGCAAGATCCAGGAGAGGCACCAAAACTACACAGAGAAACCCTGTCTCAAAAACAAACAAACAAACAAACAAACAAATCAAAGTAAAAAGTAATTAAGTTTTTAAAGGGGGAGAAACAAGAGAAAGCAAGGAAGTAAGGAAGAAAGGAAAGGAAGGAAGGAAGGAAGAAAGAAAGAAAGGAAGGAAGGAAGGAAGGAAGGGGGAGAGAGAGAGAGAGAGAGAGAGAGAGAGAGAGAGAGAGAGAGAGAGAGAGAGAGAGAAAGAAAGAAAGAAAGAAAGAAAGAAAGAAAGAAAGAAAGAAAGAAAGAAAGAAAGAAAGAAAAGAAAGAAAGAACAGTGCAGGAAAAAGAAAGTTGAACTCCTCAGCACCTGGGCGGATGATCCCTTGGTGACCACACTCGGTTCTGAAACAGGGTCAGAGGAAGCTGCTGGGATCATGGGACAGTGCCCTGGAGGAGAGACAACATCTCAACTGATGCTCAGATGCCAGCACGTCACTGTGATCAGGACTTCAGGGCAATGAGCAAAGGGAACAAGGAACTCCATTTTTGGAAACAGGCTTTCCTGTCACAACCGTGCAGCGTCATGCTCTGGTGCATGAAGCCTCCCCAGCCAGCCTATGTGGGGTGAGGTGAAGGCATCCCTTGTCCAGAGTCCCAGCTGTCCAGCTCACCCTGCATAATCATTACTTAAATTACTAGGCTTGTGTCTGCAAAAAAATCGGAGGCTTTGACCTTCAGGAACTGAGCCTCCAGGGAAGGGGATGTTCTATTTTCGGGAAGTGGATAATGAGCATGAGGAGCAGGCAAGCCTCGCTCCTGGCTTCATGTCTTTTCCAGCCTGGCGAATCCGGGTATCTGCATCCCTCCCCCGCTTTTGCTCCTGATCCTTAATAATTGGGTTTCGATAGAGGAAGCCTGAGTAGGTGCAAGTTTGGGTAAGAGAGGGGTACACCCCAGGACAGCATCCCCAAAGTCTCCTCTGCATATCTGCCCACCCGCAGGTAGGTGGACACAACCCTAGACCATTAGCACAACGGCACTCTCTGGCTGGGGACTAAGGCCAACCCACTGTCTGTTTGCTTTGGGGAACACCCAAGGACACGTTTTGAGAAACGTGAAAGTAGAAAAGACGTCCAAACAGAAAGCACGGGGAAAACCATGCGCACACCCATCGCCTCAGCCTCCAAGCTCTATCCTGGGCTGCTGAGCCGGAGAAGCAGCTCTGCTCTCCTTCCCTGACTGCAGACGTGCTGGCTCCTGCTTCCTGTGTCTCATTTCTCTTTCTAGGACCTCCTGAGTCAGGTGGTCTGACAGGGCTTCTCTTTCCTCAGGAGGCAAGATCGGCAAGCTAGGATCCCTGAGCAAACCAGGAAACATCCATTCTGCTAGTATCCAGGATGTGGGGCTGGGCAAAGGCCAGGCCACAGCCCACTTCAGGCCCAAATGGAAGATGATGTCAGAGGGAGTCCAAGGAATGTTTCCACTGAGTGACTCTTCCCAATGTCTGTGGCTGGCAGTATGGTTAGCCTGGTCCAGTCTCGTCACAGGAAAAGAGAAGCAGCTGGGCTTCCAGGTCACATGAGAGGAGGTGGCAAAGCCACAGAGTTCCTTTGGTGCCTGGGGGTTGGGGGAGTGGTGCCCTTTCTGCAAAGCAGTATGGGGAATTGTGCCAGGCTGGGAATGGATTGCTGGGCTGAAAAGCTGGGATTTCGCAAGCCTGAATTCTGTTTAGCAAAGTTGCCATTTTATCCCTCTTGGGTAATTTTCAGAAATGGAAACCAGTTTTTCTCTGGACTGGATCTCAGCCCTAGGAAGGCTGGTTCCAGCCCCACTCAACATAAATGCTTATTTTGGGGAAAAGCAAGGCTTTGGTTTAGGTTTGTTTGGGTAAAGCCAGAGAAGGAAGGAGTTGGGAAAGAAGGTTCTGGAGCCAAGCAAGGACAGAGTTAGCACATTGTTTCCATTTCCATCGGTGGTTAGTGAAATCCTGGCCCCTAAAATGTCCCTGTCACAATCTCAGGAGCCTGGGAATGACCACAATACATTATGTGCAGAAGGGACTTTGCAGATGCTATTAGGAATCTGGAGGTGGCCTGGGAGTAGGGGCACACCTTTAATCACAGCACTTGGGAGGCAGAAGCAAGAGTATCTCTGTGAGTTCAAGGCCAGCCTGGTCTACATAGTAAGTTCCATGACAGCCAGAGATATATAGCGAGACTCTGTCTCAAAAAAATAAAACAACAACAAAAATAATCTGGAGGTGGAGGGGAGGCTGGGGCTGGACTTCAGTTGGGAGAGTCCTTACGTAGCATGAAGGAAGCCCTGGGTTCTAGTACTAGTACCATATAAATTGGGTGTGATGTCGCATGCCTGTATTCCAGTACTGGAGAAGTGGATGCAGGAGGCTCAAGAATGTGAGGCCATCCATGAGAATAGTCTGGGGTACATGAGGAGGAGGAGGGGTCTGGAGATGGAAATTTATCTAGGGCACCTGGCTGGGGCCAGTGATCTCAGGGGACCTTGCGGGAGACAGGGAGAAGGAAGGAAGAGACAAGACTGTTGAGGTAAAATCTCAAGATACATCAGTCGCTGGCTTTGGTCATGAAGGGTCCTCGTACCAAGGAATGCAGGTGGCCTCTAAAAGATTAAAAAAAAAAAAAGGCTAGGTTCCTCAGACCACAGGTTCACTCTGGACTTTGGCTTCCAGAACTGTAAGGATAAATTGATGTTAAGCCTGAGTTGCAGTAAAGATCCATCATGTAACATCCAACACAAAACTCAGCTTTGCTCGTCCAGGGACTGGGGAACAAACCCATCTGCTCAGGAAGCTGGAGATGCCATAAGCCAAGGTAGAAGCCAGGATCTGAAGGTCAAGGTAGCCAAAATAGTGCAGGAGCCTGGCTGCTTGCAGATATAAGCAATCATTGCACCCAGGCCATGCTGGAGAAGAGGCTAGGCTTGCCTTCCAGACATCCCTTTTTCCTGCACCCACAGGCACTATTCAAGGTGGTTTCCTCTTTCAACTCTTTCAAGATGCCCAGTGTGGTTACATCTTTCCACTGAAGGCATAAAGCATTGATTCACAATGGTCCTAAGAGCTTATTGGTTTCCCTCCCAAGCCTTCAAGCTGGAAGAGGAGCATTTCCATACCACACAAGGCAATGCCGGAGGCGTCTACGGCTAACCAACACATCCTGGGCTGGGAGTGTAGCTCAGAGGTAGAGCATTCACAGGGCCAGGATTTAATCTCTAGTACCACATAGAGACATTTTATTATATAAAATATTTTTCAGGGCTTGGGGCTCAGTGGGTTGAGGGCTTGCTATGAAGCATGAAGTCCTGAGTTCAGATTTCCTGCATCCACGTAAAACTTGGGTATACGGGCACATGAACCCCCAGCACGTGAGTTGGGGTGGGGATTGAAAGGCAGATCCTAGAGGCATGATGGCTGACCAGTTTAGCTGAAACTTGCTCTAATCTCAAAGAGATATGCTGTCTCAAAAATGAGTAGGGCTGGATATGGTGGCAGTGTGTGTCTTTAACTCCAGCACTGGTGGTGGGTGCTTCTCCGAGTTCAAGGCCAGCCTGGTCTACACAGCAAGTTCCAGGCCAGCCAGAGCTACAGTGAGACACTATCTCAAAAGCAAAACAAGTGGAACTGGACCCGAACTGACCTTTGCCCTTCACACATGCATGTACAGGTGAGCACTCTAACCTCGAAAACATTGTTCGTATGTGTGGATATATGAACAAATCTCAGACAACAGAGACAACGCTAGGTGAAAAGGAAGAGATTGGGGTGATCACAAACAGGTCAAGGAACCCCCAAGACTGTGGGCTAGGCCCCAGAAACCAGGTCCACCCATCTACAGTCCTCCAAACCCAGAAGACGCCAGGCCTGTTGACACAGTGAGCTGCATGTCTGTTGTCTGAGCCACCAGGATGGCAGGCAGGTGGCTGGAAGCAGCAAAGTGGCACCCTGTGGGTGTCAGATTTCAGAATGTTCTGGAATCCTAATGACCCTGAGTTGTAGCCAGGGTCAACAAAGCCTAGAGGTAGGGGCGTATGGGAGACAGAGTCCAGAGGCTCAGTGGGGCCTGTACCCCAGCCACAGCAAGGTGGCCCAGGAGGACAAGGAGAGTACCTAAGAGGTTGTCTTAGTCAGTCTTTTTTTTAAATGTATGAGCATTCTGTCTGCATATATACCTGCATGCCAGAAGAGGGCATCGACTCCCATTACAGATGGTTGCGAGCCACCATGTGGGTGCTGGGAATTGAACTCAGAATCTCTGGAAGAGCAGCCAGTGCTCTTAACCGCTGAGCCGTCCCACGAGCCCCTTAGTGTTCTATGACTGTGAAGAGACATCACGGCAGTGGCCATTCTTATAAAGGGAAGCATTTGACTGGGGCTTGCCTAATGTTTCAGAGGTTTAGTCCACTGTCGTCATGGCAGGAAGCATGGCGGCACACAGGCAGGCACGGTGCTGGAGGAGGAGCTGAGAGTTCTACATCTGGATTCTCAGGCAGCAAGAAGAAAGAACACTGGGACTGCATTGGGCTTTTGAAAGCCCAAAGCCCACCCACAGTTGTAGCGGGAATCTTAAAAGTTCTTATTAATAAAATCAAACCCGAGGCCAGTTATTGGGGTGAACACTGGAAGGTCAGAGAGACAGAACAAGCCACAGCCACCTCACCTCACCAGTTCTCAGCTGGTCCTGTTTCCTCAGACTGGAAGCCTCTGAGTCCTCATCCAGAATGAATCCCAGCTGAACTGTGCTGCTTCAAAGCCTGAAAGCTTAACCAGCCACATGCTTAACCAGCCACATGCTTAACCAGCCACATGCTTAACCAGCCAAATGCTTAATTTTCTGATCCTCACGCCTTATATACCTTTCTGCTTTCTACCATCACTCCCTAGGATTAAAGGCTCGCTTCCTGGGATTAAAGGCGAGTCACCATGCCTGGCTGTTTCCAATGTGGCCTTGAACTCACAGAGATCCAGAAGGATTTCTGCCTCTGGAATGCTAGAACTAAAGGCGTGTGCTACCACTGCCTCTAGTGGCTTTTCTGTTCTCTGACCCCAGATAAGTTTATTAAGGTACACAATATTTTGGGGAACACAATGCCACCACACACAGTGACACACTTTCTCCAACAAGGCCACACCTCCTAAACCTCCTAATGCCACTTCCTAAGCACTCAGATATATGAGCCTATGGGAGCCTTTTTTTTTTTTTTTTTTAGTTTTTCAAGACAGGGTTTCTCTCTGTGTAGCTTTGGAGCCTTTCCTGGAACTCCCTCTGTAGCCCAGGCTGGCCTCAAACTAACAGAGATCTGCCTGCCTCTGCCTCCCGAGTGCTGGGATTAAAGGCGTGCGCCACCACTGAATGGGGCCATTCTTATTCACACCACCAGCGAGTCGCGCTCACACAGCTCTACCAGTGAAAACATCGCACAGAAGAGGAAACCCAAAGTCTATACTCCAGCACACAGCCAGGGATCCTGTACAGCCTCTCTGTGCCTCCACATCTCCCCATGTGGCCTGCAGCACCACCAAGCCAGTGCCAGCACTGGCCATCACGGAGAGCAGCTAGGAACTCTCAGAGTGGAAAGCTAAATGCCGGACAGTCTGGAAACAAAGTCTTAACGTTTTGCAGAGCTGAACATCTCCTTTCTCTTGCAGCCTCCCAGGCAGGGACATACTATAAAAACAGAAAGAATTTGAGGTTCAGGAGGCCTGCACTGAGGGGTTGAACTTACCAGGAAAGCTGAGCATAGTGATATACACCTGTGATCCCAGCACTCAGGAGGCTGAGACAGGAGGACTGCTTGGAGTTTGAGGCTGGACCCAGGGTCAGGTCCCAGTATCCATATGGAGGCTCACTACCATATATAACTCCAGTTCCAGGAGATCCAGTGCCCTCTTCTGTCCTCCACAGACACCAGGCACACACGTGGTGCACACACATACATGCAGGCAAAACACCCATACACATAAAATACACTAAATGCATCTAAAAATGGTTCTTAACATTACAAAACAAAGCAACTCTCAGAGCCAGGGCAAGCGGCTTCTCGTGCACAAAGCCCCAGCTCTGATTTCTAGTATCGCATGAGCTTGATGTGGGAACATGAACTGTGACTAACACTAGGAAGGGGAAGACAGGAAGTCAGGACAGCAAAGCCACCCTCATTTATGTAGCAAGTTCAGGGACAGCCTAGGACACACAAGCCCCGTTTCAAAGGATCAAACCCCTTAAAAATATAAAGTAAAATAAAAATCACCCAGGGAAGGTAGCTTCAGGCATGGTGGGCGGGGCGCCAGGCATCCTCACCTAAGGAAAACAACGAGAGAGACTGATGGCTGTGCAGGTAGAGATGCCTGCCACCACGCCTGACTCCCTGAGTTCAAGCCCTGGGATTCTTCTGGTGCAAGGAGAGAACAGACTGTAGAAGGTAGTTCTTTGACCTCTACACTCACACTGTGCACACACACACACACACACACACACACACACACACACAAACGTGTAAACAACAAAAACAACAAAAAACATTTAAATGTTTGGCCACCTGGTAGCCTTCCTTGAGTTCCTGGGGTGCAGAGGCTAGGTCTAAGGACCAGTCATCACCTCTCTGGCATGAGGTGGGGAGGTGGAGGTGGAGGAGGAGGTGGTGGTGGTGGTGGTGGTGGTGGGAGCTCTTAGGTGTTTTTCTCTGGGAAAGCTAGGCATGGAGCCTAGGAAGAAAAACAATTCCTGTGAGACAGGTATGGCTGGAAACAGGCTGGGTTGATGATCAAGTCAGAACTCCTGACTGGCCTGAGGCCAAGGCCAGGTGGGCCTTGCTGGACACAGTCTGGTTAATGAGTGTGTGTGTGTGTGTGTGTGTGTGTGTGTGTGTGTGTGTGTGTTCTTGTGCATGCACGTGGGGAGTGCTTGGGGCAAGCTGCAGCTTCTTTTTCCTGGAGACCCTCAGGTCCCTGGGTACCTAGAGAGGCAGTTGAGGTGAACACAACCCACTAGGCTAACAGACACCCAGAATAGCTCTGGTGGGACAAGGCCTCCCAGACTGGGGGAAGGGCTTCGGGTTTGTTCTCTGCTGTGCTGGGAATTGGTTTGACAGCTCTGAGGAGACCCTTCACCTCTCAAGGTCTCAGTTCCTTGAAGCTTCACAAACGCAAACCATCATCTTGTCCATGTCTAGTCCTGGCTCCGGGGCCAGGGGCGCCATCCCACGGTTTCTGGAGTTAGGATAAAGTTCTTTAGAAAGGGAAAGGGTCTAGAAAGCCTGCCCAGGATGGGGGAGGGTAACAAGAACAAGAGAGGCAAAGGCCAAAGAGGTGAGCAGGCCAGGGCATGAGGCGGCAGGGAGCACAGAGGGGCCATTGTGCAGACTGGAACTGAGGCCAGATTGGAACCCCCTCCCACTGGGTCTTTCCCGGTCAGGAAGAGAACTGGGCCCCGAGGCCCAGGGATAAAGAGCCCTGCAGGCTGCTTCTGCTCCGCTCACCGACTCCGTGTCCAGTCAACCTCGCCCCAGCTGGCCTGCAGTCTGAAAGGATCCAGCCCCACGCTTCAAAGAAAAGCTGCTCCAGGTCGGCATTTTCAGCATGAACTTACACACAGCCTGGTCTTCTCTTTCCCGTGCCTCAGTTTCCACTCTTCAGTTGCTAACGACTGGCTTTTCAGGCTTGGTTGACACTCCTTCCCAAATGTGGGAGAGAGAGTAGGAGAGGGGTGCTCCCACGCTAGTCTGCGCAGGCAGCCCCCTACAAGCTCGAAATCTCGGGGAGAATAGCTTCCTAACTGAGTTTGCTAGATGCCAAAGCCAACCTGGACCCTAGATCTCTGGAAAGGGGTGGGAGAGGACAGAAAAAGGAGCAAGCAGCAGTGAGATCTGGCTCCCCCGCAGAGCCCCCTCCTCCCACCACGGCTCGCGTCCTCGCAGCGCGTGACCGCGGCACTGCGGCTGCAGAGCCGCCATCCCCTGTCCGCGCTGGATTCCTGGGGTGTGAGGTGGGAAGCCGGAGATGGGGGTGGGTGCAGGACCAGATCTCCGTAGCCACGCGCGGCGGCACTGGGGGTGGGGGATGACGCCCTTGCTTTCTCCAACTCCTCTAGTTTTTTTGTTTCCGGGAGTTTCTCCACCCGTGAGCGTGTCGCTGAGTCACCTTCTCGGAAGGCTCGGGTCAGGCTGTCCCGGGGCGGTGCAGAGCCAAGGCATATATTGAGGAGACGCGTGCGGAACCGCAGGTTCAGCCTGCGTTCCCTGGCCAGCTCGGGGAACCCCTAAAATAGTGAGAAACTCGGTAGGGAACTCAGGAGTCCTCTGGGAGAGAAGCCACCTTCAAGGCGTGACCCAGTTCACTGCAACGCCTTGTTATCTGGTACCCCGCTCCTCCCGGACTCGCCCCTTCTGGACTGTAAGAAGGCGATGCAAAGAGAGAGGTGTGTGGGGTCGCGCGGGGGCCGGTGTGGGCGTGCGAGCCCTCCGCATCTGGGGCTGGATCATCACAGCTTCCTTCGGGGGTTTGGTGTCTGTCTTGGTCTTGCCTGGGTAGGTCACCAAATCGGACTTGGCGGCTTCATTTTCTCAGTCTCCGCCAATAATCTTCCAGGATTTTAACTCGGGTTAGTTATGGACACCCTCAGGCCATTTGCCATGAAATATATCACTTACACAACGACCCATGCGTCCTGTTTATCTCCACCGAAGGGCATTCTCCCGGGCGCGTGTGCATCTTCACCCGGAGCTTGCCCGAGGGGTGGGGAGCGGGGGGACCACGCCCCCGTGCTTGCCCCTCCAATCCGGGTGAGAGCCCCCCCCAGTGCCCTGTCCACGCTGCTGGATTCTTCCAGTTGGTGAGGATCGTGGATCCGGATCATCCGCTGCAGGCAGCTTCCCAGGCCTCGACAGTATTCCCTGGGGGGGAAGGCTCCAACTTTGGAGGTTGCTGAGGAGGCCTCCTCCTCCGGACTTCGTGCTCCAGCTAGAAGTCCCCAAACCGGTTTCAGCTTTCTCCCGGAAGGCATGACAAACCGCTTCGGGTTCGGTGGCTGAGTGGTCCAGCGGCTGCATCTGGAAGCTAAAAGTAAATCCATCGCGGAGGAGCAGGGGAGCAAGAGAAGCTTGCGGGTGGCGGGGTGACCCGACCTGGCCCAGAGCTAGGACAGCAGGAAGGATCTGGGTGTGGAATTCTGATCAGGCTGGGGATAGGAGACGCCGAAGAGGCGCTGCCTCCCTACTGTGAGTAGCCGTTTCGAGGTGCAGCCCATGGTCCTCAACGAGAGCGCAGAACCACGCGCACCCGAGGCACACTCGGATGCTGGGCGCGGGGATCTGGGCTGCGCCCTCACTTTCGCGCTCCCTGGACGCGCTGCTTAAAGCCGTGCTCTGAACTCCACGCCTCGCTGATTTCCTCCAGCTTGTCCTCGACAGGGGTGCACAATCGTGTCCGGGTATCCAGCCCCCTACTTCCAATCTGCGCGTGGCCGAGCAGTGGGCGGGTTGGGGACCAGGGCGGCGCGCAGCGCTGGTTCCACCCAGGAGAGCCCAAGGAAGGCGGGGCGTGGCCAGGCCGGCGCAGAGGCTCCGCGCCCTCCCCGCGCCGCGGCGAAGTTGAGCGAAAAGTTTGGGGCCGGAGGGGAGCGATCCCTGGGAGTCGGTGCCAACCCCGTGCTTCGGTTGTCCCTCAGTCGCGAGGCTGAGCCTGAGAGGAGCTGCTTTCCGCCACAAGCCGCTAGAGGGACAGACTGGGTAGGGACGTCCCCCACAACCCCGCCCTCCCGTAGTTGGCGGTGCTTTCCTGGGCCCGCGAGGGAGACCGCCACATGCCCGCGGCCTCAGAGCACACTCGGGCAGGGCAGAAAGCAGCTGTGGGTCCATCCAGCTCGGGCTGGCTCTTGCGGGACCTGGGCACTGTTCTCACGAGCGCGGCGCGCATCCCCTTTGGACACTCGAGACCCGGTGGCTTCGGAGTTCAGGCGGGGGACGCGGCGACTGGGCTGCCTGGGACGTGGTTCTTCGTCCAGAAGTGAGAGCCTGGCAATGTTGGTTCTGGGAAGTTTTCGCAACTGGACTCTCCACCAAACCCAAGGGGTGAAGAGCTGGCCCGACGAAGAGAGCCACGGGTCACTGACTCATGCGTCGGGCCGGAATCCAGAGTCCCCATGGAACGGAACGTTCGTGGGGTGGGAGCTCGGTCTGGAAAGCTAGATCCCGGACCCACGGGGCGACCCAGGGGGCTCTGTGATTCCGTAGCATGCAGCTCCCTGTGCGAGGTCCAGGAGCCTGGCTGGGCACCCTGCCCCACATGCTCAGAGCCCAGGCCCCGAACCCCACCGACACTGTCTCCTCCTGTCCCTCAGATCTGGCCGCCTCCGGGAATGACAGGGCCGCTCTCACAGCCCAGGGAGGCGGAGAGGGCGAGCCCCACAGTCAGTCGCCAGACACCCTCCTGGGCAACACCGATAAGGAGTTGAACACAGGAGTCGCCGTTACCCCTAGCACCGCCGGGACGGCACCGGTGGCCGCCTGTCAGCGGGAGTCCCGGAACCTGGCTATGGAACCAGGTTTGTGGGGTACCTGGTTGGGAAAAGCTAAAGGGACCCCTTTCCCCAAGAAATGATAGAGAAACTTTTTGTCCCATGAGGCCAGAAGTCGTCTGGCCCTGAGCCAAGGAAAGAGGTATTGCGGTGTCCCTGGACAACCTGTGGGAGGCCGCTTCCTCTAGCAGGGCTGTTGGTCAGTTACCCAAATGTTGGGTTTCTCCACTCATGTCATTTCAGCTCTCTTCCGCCTTCTAGCGGCTGGTTGTGGACATTGCCATTCTTTCTCTTTTCCTTTTCTTTTTTGGTTTTTTTGGAACAGAGTTTTTGAGACAGAGTTCCTGGCCATCCTGGAACTCAGAGATTCTGAGTACTGGGTTTAAAGGTGTTCACCACCACCGCCAAGCTCGGTTTTTGTTTTAAGGTTTGTTTTTATTTTGTGTGTGAGTGTTTTGATAGCATGGATGTATGTATGTGCACCACATGTGTGCTTGGTGTCCTTGAAGACCAGAAGAGGGCATAGGATCCCCTGGAACTGGCGTTTAGGACCATTGTGAATCACCCCACCCACCATCCAGGTGCTGGAACAATTAAGAGCAAGTGCTCTTAATTCCCGAGTCCGCTTTAGCCCGTCCGGTCTGTTTTTTTGTAGCAGGTTGCCCTGGGGGACTGCTCCCACGGCCTTGCAGGGTGCTGGTGCTGCTGAACCCCCAGAGCGGCAGGGGCAAGGCTTTGCAGCTCTTCCAGACACTCGTGCAGCCCCTCCTGAAGGAGGCAGAGGTATCCTTCGAACTGATGCTCACTGGTGAGTACTGTCCCCAGGGGGTGAAGGGAGCACTTTCTGCCAGAAAACCAGCTTTGAGAGCATCAAATCTTCCCCCAGCACGGCAGAACCATGCCAGGGAGCTGGTGTGTGCGGAGGAACTGGGTCATTGGGATGCCCTGGTGGTCATGTCCGGTGATGGTCTGATGCATGAGGTAAGGGCCGAGCTAGAGGATGGCCCAAAGGGTTCGGGATAGTGTTTCCTGGGCTGAGGCCACTCTGCTTTAACAGGTGGTGAACGGGCTTATGGAACGGCCTGACTGGGAGACTGCCATCCAGAAGCCCCTGTGCAGCCTCCCCGGAGGCTCTGGCAATGCACTGGCAGCTTCCTTGAACTACTATGCTGGGTGAGGATCTGATTGGGTGTCATGTCTCCTGCCACCAGGTCCTGTGGGAAGTCCTACTTTTTCTTCTGGAGCCTCAGACTCAGTTTACTGGTCCTAAAGAGCCTCCGTCTGCTGTCACTGGCTCCACTAACTCCCTAGGGACCACTGTTGCTTTGCTGGCCCTCACTCCCCAAAAGGAGTAAAAAGAGGACGCCTGTCCCAGCTGACCTTTCACCTTGCAGGTACGAGCAGGTGACGAATGAAGACCTCCTGACCAACTGCACACAGCTCTTATGCCGCAGGCACCTGTCACCCATGAATCTGCTCTCACTCCACACTGCTTCTGGGCTGCAGCTCTATTCTGTGCTCAGCCTGGCCTGGGGCTTCGTGGCCGATGTGGACCTCGAGAGTGAGAAGTACAGGCGCTTGGGGGAGATTCGTTTCACGGTGGGAACCATCTTTCGCCTAGCAACCCTGCGAACCTACCAGGGTCAACTGGCCTACCTTCCCGTAGGACAGGCCGCCTCTGCGGTACCTGCTTCTCCTGCACTGGCGCAGAAGGGCCCCGTGGACACACACCTCGTTCCCCTGGAGGAGCCAGTGCCTTCTCACTGGACTGTGGTGCCAGAGCAGGATTTCGTTCTGGTGCTGGTACTGCTACACACCCACCTGAGCAGGGAGCTGTTTGCGGCACCCATGGGCCGCTGTGAGGCTGGCGTTATGCATCTGTTCTATGTGCGTGCAGGGGTGTCAAGGGCCATGCTGCTGCGCCTCTTCCTGGCCATGCAGAAGGGCAAGCATATGGAGTACCAATGCCCATACTTGGTGCACGTGCCCGTGGTTGCTTTCCGCCTGGAGCCCAAGAACCAGAGGGGCGTGTTTTCTGTGGATGGAGAGCTGATGGCATGTGAAGCCGTGCAGGGCCAAGTGCACCCAAACTCTTTTTGGATGGTTTGCGGCAGCCGAGATGCCCTATCCGGCTGGGAGCCCTAGCAGAGGCCACCTCCAGAAGAACCGTTAGGATTCCCTGGCTCTCTGTGCCTTTGTCTATGTCTACACTGACATGGGACCTTCCCTGCATCCACCCCCTGGTAAGGGAGTGTATCTCAAGCTCATATGGAGGTGGTGGGGACCAAGTGGAGGAAGCAGGAAGATGGGGCTGTTTTGGAAAGGGTCTGCCCTCTAAATGCTAGAATGAAACAGGAGGCAGGAGCCCGCTGGCTGGGCAGTTGCATATAGAAGGCACTCCCCGTTGCTCTTGGAGCCCTTCCCTGAGAATCAAATCCAAATAAAGTGACTTTTCCAACCTGTTGATCCTGTCCCAGGGGTTGGGAAGAGAATGTGGTCTTTCACTGGCCAAGGGCTATGGAATTGTACTGGGGATTGAACCCAGGGTCTCTGGCATGCCATATAAGCACACTATTCAGCTATACCCCCAAGGCACAGTCATGTTGGTGCTGGGCACACCAACTCCTTAGGGACTGATAATCAGACCCCCTTCAGCTGCAGAGGCCCTCAGAGCCTGGCCAGCTGCCCCACCCAACACGTAAGACTGAGTGAAGCTCTGTGTTCCACCTCTGACCTCAAATACAGTAGGGACCCTGAGTAGATGCAGCAGGGGATCGTTCCTGAGTTAGAAGCCCCGGAGACTGGCAAGCAGATTCAGATCCTATTGAAAGTGGGCCATTACCTGGGCCTGCTTACTAGGCACTGTCAAAGCTGGAACCTCCTGCCAGCCATTTTGTACAATTCTGCCCTAATTTCAAGTGGTCTTGGTAAGCGCTAGAGCGTATAATGGGCGGGAGTGGGGGCATTCCATCCGTGTGGCTTCAGGGAAGCCATTACCCATGCTGAATGGACTTTCTAGTGTGGCTGCTTTGGACCCCCCTATATTCCTGAAACTAACGCCTCGTCCATGCTCTGCAACTAAGCCCAGAAAGCTCATTGGCTCCCCAGGGGGAGCTTTGGTGGACCTGAACTTTGTTGTTGGGATCTTATGAGGGGAAGACTTGCTAATCTCTCTCCATGGAAGGGGTTCTGACAGATTTCAAACAAAAATGACAGGCAGCAGTTCCTTAAAAAAAAAAAAAAAATGGGTTACACTCATGACATCTCTAGACTCAGCCAAGGCACCTCAGCCCTTCCAACTCTTCCTTAACAGATCTAGACAGGAAGAGAGGAAAGCCCAGGAAAGCAGCGAATGCTCCCCAGACCGGCAACCATTCCAGCTTGGAGCCCAGATCCTCAGGCACACTGGTGTCCACTACCCAGTGTTGAGAGCTGACTGCCATCCGGATACTCACTGGCAACCCCAACAGACCGCAGGCCTGGAGAGGAAGGCCCACAGCCACAGACTACCTCGGGGAAATGGTGTGGGAGGGTGGGCCCTGGCACACAGAAGGCAACAGAGCCCGAATGAACGGCAGAGGCAGGTTTAATGGTGTCACTTTGTCTTGTTAATGAGCCAGCCCCCCAAAAAATGCAAGTAAAAAAAAAGTTTAATCACACAGCACTTTATACAGATATTATAAGCAGTAGGCATTCACATCTCCACATGAATGATGCCCTGGGATGCACAGCCCCACCAGGCACTCATGATGTCCGCAAGGTAGCGACGGGTTCCCGGTGAGTGTTCCAGTTTCCGGTTCTGTCCTTCCCAAGGCTCTGATGCCCGGCGGTCCTTGCACAGCACAGGCGTGGAGCCCATTTAAGGCTGACAAGACGCATCATGCTTTGGCTTTTTTTTTTTGTCTGTTTTGTCTTTTGTCTTTTTTTCTAGTAAGAGTTAGCTTTTGAGATTTATTTTCCCAACCTTAAATATTACATACATACACCGGAAATGACACAGCTGCAATGTGCTCAACAGCATCCTCTGATCTGGAGCTTCACATTATCAAAAGCTTAGAAACTTGTAAACCTCTGTGCCTGTGGGGTGGGGTGGAGCTCCCGCTGCATCCAGCCTCCCAGCCTCCCTCCCTCCCTCCCTCCCTCTGACTGCGCTTGCAGAGTCTGTAAGCCAAGGCTGACAGGAGCCACTGGATGGGGAGAGGCCTTTGTTGCTGGCCTGGTTTGTGCAGATGCTCCTGTGGCCTCAGTAGGGACAAAACGAGGCTGGCTGGAGCGGATGTCAGTAGAGGCCGCACAGGCAGGTCTGGGCAGGACTGCCAGTGTCGCTGCCAGCTTGGACTGGAAGAGCAAGGCACCTACAGCCATCTCTTTGCCAGCGGCACCCTGTCCTTACCTCCGAGTTCCTGTGGGGGTTACCACCTCTCTTGGTATTACCAAACCTTAGCTTAGTCCCAACCTCTCTTAGAGAGTAAGTGCAACAGGTCTAAGGGCTATAACGCACTGACAGGCCACAGCGGCCACAGCAGCCACAGCTCCAAGAGATGGAGGTATGGGGAAGTAGAGGACCCAGCGTGGCAGCAGGAGGGTCTGGGGTGTGGGGAGGCTACAGTCGAGCTGAGGAGGAAAGGGACCAGGAGCATTGCAGGAGCAGCCGCACTTCATGCAAGGCACGTCCACCCTCCTGCCACTTGCAGGTTCCTCAACACCCCACCTCTGACCTGAGAAGGGACAGCGAGGGAACAAGTGCCAGGACATTCTGCCTGGGGCAACAGAAGGGACATCAGTGGAGTTCCCAGTGCCTCAGGGACCTGCCTTTGAAACATCACTGAGGGATAGAACGCAGCATCTCGGGACACTTCTTGCACTTCATCAAACTTGCCGCAGGGAGGAGAGGGCCGTGGAAGGCTCCAACTGGGGAGAGGAAGGGGCAGGAGAGGGGCAAAATCTCAGGGAGGGAGGGAGGGAGGGAGGGAGGAGGCAGCGGCTGGCCTCTCCCACCATGACACTCCTTTCGCAAGCCCTGGCCGCTACTTGTCCTCTGTGCTCTCGGGCATGCCTGCCTCGAGCAGGGCAGCACGGAACTGTGTGAGGACCCCTCGGATGCTCTTGATGAAGCCCTTGGAAAGCGGGAAGAGGGGGAAGCCGATGTCAGGGTAGCCGCTCTTCTCAGGCAGGAAGCTGCGGTAGCTCTTCCTCCTCCTCTTTGGTCTAACGCTGGGCGGTGCTGCCGCATCAGGGGCTGTCTCAGTCTGCTCTGTGTGGTCCCTGCTGGCTGAGGCCGGGCCCTGGGCACCACTCTCGGAGTCTGAGCCCTGGGAGGCCTCCCCGGGGGCCATCCCTACATCCTCGGGCTCTTCTCGGCCGGAGTCGGAGAGTTCAGCTGCAGCCAGGGGCTCCAGAGAGCTGCTGTCTTTAGGGACTCCGTTGGGCAGTGCCTGGGCCCTCTCTAGCATGGCGTGGGTGTCCAACCAGGACTCAATGCGGCTCACCAGACGCCAGCCACCCACACTGAAGTGCTGCCGGATCTCCTGCTCGAAGACCTCAGGAGGCCGTCGCACCAACTGGGTCATGGACTGTACCACCCGGATCAACGCCATCTCATTGTAGCAGCGACTGTTCTCGTAGCCTTCCTGCAGGCCCCGGTCACTATCAAAGCCAGCTTCGTTGTAGTATGGCTCATTTACCAGGATCAGACCTGCCAGAGAAAGTCCTTAGTAAGTCACGAAGGCGGGCTTGGGAATAGCCTGTCAGTGTGCCTGCCAGCCCATCATCGTACCTTGGATGGAAATGAGCACCTGGAGAAGACTGGATTTGCTCGTCCACCTCTCTGTCCCCTGAAACACAAACTGAACCTTCAGGTCTGTCCCAGATGGACACCAGCCCCACTGTGCCACCGTCTCCACTGGGGCCCATCCTCACCTTTCCAATCCAGGTACCCAGGAGGCTGACGCACACCTTCCCATTGTCATAGAGGTTGGGGTTCAGGCGGCCACTGCACTGGGAGAGGTAGCAGAAGTGGGGGGGCACCGCTGGGTAGATGTTGGGAAGCTGGATGTCAAACAGGTAGAGGCCATCTTCATAGGGAGTCCGAGTGGGGCCCTTGATTAGTGCTGAGAAGAGGTCCTGGAAGGGAACATGGGATTGTATCATGAACTGCTGAATGGTCTTACTATTAAAAACCCGGAAGCCAGATATTGGGGTAAAAGCTGAAGGATCAGAGAGACAAAGGAACAAGCCACTGCCACGTCTCACTTCACCAACTCCACAAATCCTCAGACTGAAGTTGATAAAGAAATGTATTATATAGAAATGATAAGATAAAAAGGTAGATTACTGAATCTACTCTGAAAAAAAAAAAAAGATACAGAAATGGTAGGAGGCCGGGCGGTGGTGGCGCGCGCCTTTGATCCTGGCACTCAGGAGGCAGAGCCAGATGGATCTCTGTGAGTTCCAGTCAACCTGGTCTACAGAGCGAGTTTCAGGACAGACTCCAAAACTACACAGAGAATTCCTGTCTTGAACAAAAGCGCACACACACAAGAAATGATAGGATAAAAGGTAAAAGGGTAGATTATTGAATCTACTCTGAAAAAAGGAAAATACGGATGTGATAAGAAAAAAAAGTAGATTATTGAATCTACTTTTAAAAAGCAACTACTAGTTTTTTTGTTTTTCCAGACAGGGTTTCAAGGCTGGCCTTGAATTACAGAGATCTGCCTGGTTCTACCTCCCGAGTGCTGGGATTAAAGGCGTGCACCACCGCCACCCAGCGCCAACTACTAGTTTTAAATATTTTACATTGGATTGGATTTTTGTATACTGTATACAAATTTTGTATATTGATACAAATTTGAGATTAATTTTGTTAGAACATATTGTACATATGTTTCTACTCTTGTTCAAGGTATTGTACCCTATACAGCTCATTTAACAATGTAATGCAAATTGCTAGTCCTTGAAAGTTATTATTATCAACTATTTAGGATATAAAGAAATGCAGGTTAGTAGTTAGTCACCTATTACAATGGATCTTGTCAGGTTAGGTATGTTTCCAAGGTCAAACAGAGATATGTGTTAGATAAACAGGCCATCTTCAAACACTTCAGAGATCTATAGAATTGGCATTTAAGATGTTTTAATAACATAAATACTTTTTTTTTAATGACCATGAGACATGTCTATACCTGGCAGCACCAATCAATCTACTTCAGAGAAGATGGATGGGCATCGAAGAAACTCCTTATGGAGTTTACTTTCTTTGTGGCAAGTTAGCCACTGGGCAAGAAAATGCCCTTGCCTCGACTGCTGACAGTCTGCTGTCCAAATGGGCAAGTAGGGCACAAAAGAAAGGACTGCCAAACTCTGCCAAGACCAGGTAGGACAGCCCTTCAGAAAATCCTGCTTCACAGATGAGTCTGTCAGAACCTTGCAGAGGAACCTTGGGTGACTGTCCAGGCAGCCAGCTGTTTCTGTCATTTCTCATATTTTTTGTAAGTTGATTGTGTGCACGTCCTGCTTTCTTAGGTAATATTTCCTTTTTGGGTCTCTGAGGGAGTTGAAGACTAGATATTTATATAGTTTTCCTTGTTAACAAATTCAGAAAAGAAACTCACTAACCAGTGTATAAGTTTGTATAAGTTTGAAAGACATTAAAAGATAGTTTTCAAGCCGGGCGGTGGTGGCGCACGCCTTTAATCCCAGCACTCGGGAGGCAGAGACAGGCGGATCTCTGTGAGTTCGAGGCCAGCCTGGACTACCAAGTGAGCTCCAGGAAAGGCACAAAGCTGCGCAGAGAAACCCTGTCTCGAAAAACCAAAAAAAAAAAAAAAAAAAGATAGTTTTCAGTTGGTAATGTAAGTTAGGATAGAAAATGAATTAGGTACAACTTTTGGATTCACTAAAAAAGGACAGATAATGGAGTATTTTCTATGAATTTGTTAAATGTCTATGGACTGGACATTGTTAATGTAATTCTTGACTATATATATATATTATATATACTTATTATATGTACTTTTCTTATATCAGTTATAACCTTCTGCCAGGGTTCCAGAGTGGAGCAGAGAGTAGCTGGGAAAAGAGAAAGAAGGCCCTGCCCCGGCTCTGAGGGACCCTGGGGAGATGTCCTGCAGACACGGGAAAGCATCAACAGAACAAAAAGTAGGTGCTTTTTCCACTCCCTCCACAGAGCTGCACCACGCTGGAATTCTCTGAAAGAATTTTCCTAAGTGCAACAGGTGTCTCCAGCCCTTGAGAAGCTGGGTCAGGACCACCATGAGTTCCTGGCATGAGTCCAAAGGGCAGCTGGATGTGATGACAGACTACACGGAGAATCACATGTGGCGGTGACACTGTGGGACAGCGCCGTTTCAGACAAGGTCCTCTGAAAGGAGCCCCCAGAGAGGGAGGAAGGCCTCTGATTTGGGGGATAGAAAAGGTATACAAAAAAGGCAGCCAAACTCCTCTTAGGCTGAATCTTACATGGGTTCAAAGCTACTTTTGTTGAGACAGGTTGTTCTGGACTTGCTCTGTAGACCAGGCTGGTCTGGACTCAAGAGATCCGCCCGTCTCTGCCTCCCAATGCTGGGATTAAAGGTGTGCGCCACCACTGCCCGGCTACTTTCTAGAAGAAGGACCACCCGGCCCCTGTGGGTGCTGCTACACCTTAGTCCCCAATGGTCCCCAAGTTCCCAGCAGCCCACTTGCCATCCTGTCCTCGAATGTCTTGACCATGATGCCGTCGGGCAGGGAGGTGGCCAGCAGAGCCATCTCCTTTCGTACTGTGCTGAAGAACTTCTTGGCTTCTGGAGGCTGGAACTCGATCTTCTTGAAGGAGTGGTTTGCTGCAAGGAGACGAGAGTCAGGCCCTGCCTGACCCAGGCCCTGACCCAGGCCCTGACCCTGACCCTGACCCAGACCCAGACCCAGACCCTGACCCAGACCCAGACCCTGACCCTGACCCTGACCCAGGCCCTGACCCAGGCCCCGACCCAGGCCCTGTCAACTCCAAACCCACACTGTCCTGGGAGCATGACCTGGACAGTTGCTGCCTGAGAGATTGCAGATGGTGAAGGAGCCCAGGTACCCCCACTACTACCCCCCCCCCCCGGGGCAGGGGACAGGGGCAGGGAGAAGGGCGCATACGCCACTTGGCCTCCAGGTGTGTTGTAGAAACAGGAATTCTGGGGGATGAGGAAAGACGACAGCCATTCAGGTTGACTCACAGGGTGCAAACTCCAGCACAGAGAACACCTCGCCCTTGGCACTGGTGAAGGTGACACCAGGTTTTCCACCACACTGTTGACAGAGCACAGGAGTCTCACTGGGCCACTCGGCCTTCACTGGTGACTGTGCCTCGGGTTTGTCTTCCTTGCGTTCTGTGTCGGGCACCGCCTCCATCTTCTCCTCCTCAGCGATGGCCACATTGTCTAGGGTCTTCTTGAGGTTCTCCTGGAGCTTCTTGATGTCGTCCAGAAACTTCTTCTCCCGGGTCGGCTTCTCAGGCTCCACCGTGGGAGAGGTGGGGGACCCTGTGAGCAGCTGCTCCACAGTCATGTTCTTGAGGCTCTCCAGGATCTTGATGGCCTCTTTCAGCTCCCGGAAACTCTTGGGAGGCCCATCCTTGCCAGCTTTCTCCATCAGCCCTGCCACGGGGGCAGCCATGGCCACGGCTCCCTGGATGGCAGCTGTGGCTGCCTCTTCACTGATTACCACCCCCTTGTCCTCCTCAGGGGCAGCCAGCTGCTCTGGGGGTAGGATGGCCAGGTCTTCTATCTTGGGGTGCTCGTCATCTACCAGCCCATTGTCTGTCTCCCAGCTGTCACTGTCATCTTCCCACTCATCCGAAGACGCTCCACTGGTGCTGCCTTCTACCGAATCGTAGTCCGACTCCTCGATCTCAGACTCGATGTTGTATAAGTGCTGGGGGCAGAAGACAGCAATTCACACACAACTCTGGCCCTTTTCCTTCCTGTGGACGACTCACGGCGGCCTCGGTGAGCCCCTCCCCTCTTCTCTGCCCTCAACTCTGCATCTGAAGCCCTGTCCATGCTACAAGATTCCAGTTCTCTGCAAGGGGCCCTTTGCCTACCTTCTAATCCCAAGCTGTACACGAAGCCCAGTTAATGCGTGTACCACCTTCTCTCAGGCTCTGGGCAACGAGGGGCACAAGGAAACCTCAGCAAAGCCAGCCCACCTCCAGCACTCAGGCCAGGTGCTAGGGTGGATGGTCTTTGTGGGCGGCACTAGGAGAAGTAGGTAGCCTTACTGGCAGGCAAAGCAGGTGCACTAGAGTTGGTCACACTGTGCCCTGCTCTCCCCTAGAATGGCTGGCTGCCAAGGTGAGGGACAAACCATTCTCTGCCTCCTTGGCCCGCCCTCTTGTGTGTACCAGGAAAGGAAAGTTGGACTATGCATGGGGTCAGCTGAACTGGGGCCCGCCTTTTCTCCCTCTTCCTTATCTGTCAACAGTTATCCTAGAAACAGTGGCAGGAAATACCCTGCACGGCTCAACCCGGTATGTGAGGAGTCTAGAGCAATCTAGAAGTGTGGGAACCTCACACCTGTGGGATCCAGTTCCTGGAGCTCATGTGCGAAGGCTAGAGAGCCACCTTCAAGGGCAGCAGCAAGCAGCCCGGGAGAGGCCAGGGCAATCCCCGGCCGGTGGTCAGGCTCTCGCCAGCCTTACCTGTGGCAGGATGATGGTTTTTGAGTTGTCAGCCCACACCACTTCCACCTTGCTACTGACGTCTACTCGGGCCACCTGGCCCACTGATGGCTGAAGGACAAGGGGACAGAGTCAAATGGGTGACAAGGGATGACGCCCCAGGCTCCTCATCCCTGGCCTGGCAGCAAATACTAAGTGGCCTTCCCAAGTCTGCAGCAACTCTCTCTGCACACGTACTGTCCTGGCCTGCCTGGCTCGACTCCTCCCAGCGTGGGTACTGGGCCTTCAGAGTTTGTTTCGACCCTCTGTCTAGAATCTGTCTCGTTGACCTCTCCCAACATCCCCACCTTTTGCTTCAGGTCTAGCTCAAGTTCCACTTCCAAACCTGCCTAGACTCTGCTGCTGCTGACTGTGACTCCTCTAGGGAATGACTTGCAGGGCCCAAGAAGCCCAAGGCCTGCAGGTGCCCGGGCTGCCTGTCTCTGATGCAGGCCATGCCAACCATCCTGGGACACGGAGTTGTAAAACTTTCAGGTCTTAGTGCCTGCAGCCACCTGGTGGCAGGGTCAGGCACTGCAGGCACTGCCCAGAGCATGAATTTGGCGAGTATGCCTACCTCATCCTCCTTGGGCAGAGCCCCGTCCTCAGTGTTCCCAATGCGGATGACAATATCAGTTGTGCGGAAGCGAAAGTCAGGGTGGTCAGCGATGTCGTAGACACTCACATCCTCCTCCTCTCCAATGAGCTGTGGAATAAGCCAGGCTGGCATGAGCCGCCGGGGCCTCACCCTTTCCGCGGAGCCCATCCAATGGAGGCAGAACGGTAGACTCACCTCCACGTCATCCCCACTAGGCCGCAGTTTGAACCACTTCACCATGCAGGTACGGCCAACATGGTCCCCGGACTGCACCACACCATAGACAGCAGGGTCTGGGCAGCTCTGGACTAGGGAAACCAGAAGGGATTTGACTGCCTAAAAAGCCCTGGGATGCCTGCCTGCAACCACACTTCAAACCACAAAGGCTCCCCTGGCCTGTTAAAGAGAGGACTTCAAAAGGTACTCAGAGGCCCCAAGTCCTATCCCCACTGGCCCCTGGCCTTGTCTAGAGTGTCCCATTGGCCACCCTGAGGCTTAGCACTACCTCGCTTGTCCACCACAAAGTCTCCGGGGCAGAATTCGTTGTTGTCCAGGTGGTGTACCGGGAAGAGGTCGTTGGAACGGATGTTGCATTCCACAGAGCCGTCCTGCCACATCACGTCAGCTGAGGTCATTGTAGTCACCACCTCCACGGCCACCCTGCAGTGCGGGCCCATGAGAAGGTGACCTTCCATCCCTTCCAGGCCTGAGTCTCAAGTGGGCAGGGTAAGAGTCTATTGTGTGTAAAGCTCACCTGTGCCCCAAGCGTGATACGTTCTCTGGGGCCAGTACCGTAGGGAGAACTGGGGCAAACGTGGTCCCACAAAGCCACCATCCCACACCACTCTTTCCCTGTTTACCAAGGCCTACCCTAGCCACCACCTCCCCCCTACCCCCCACCCCCGGGATGGGAGCACCATGAGCTCTTACAAGGCACCCAGAGCTACTGAGTACATATGTGAGCCCTGAGATGGGCTCTTCCCTGGGCCCTGCAGGATGAGGAACACTGGGAATTACCTGTCCCCAGGCTTGAAGTCACGCGTAATCTTATTCTTCTTTCTCTTGTGTTTTCGCTTCAAGTTTTTGATGGACAAGGGAATGCTCTTTTTGCGACCAGTGCCGCTGCCGCTCTGGGAGGAGGTCGTCGAGCTGGCGGAGGAGGTCACTGAGCTGCTGTCATCTGTGTCATCAGCGGCCTCGTCGTCGGCATCCTGCTCTGCCGAGTGCAGCCCGTCCTCTGCGCCCTCCTTCAGCAGGAAGGGGGGCAGTGGCTCGCCGGTCTCCTGAGGCTCCTCTGGCCCCTCGTCTTGCATCTCCACTGGGCTGGCGGACCCGTCAGGCTGCTCCTCGGGGCTGGTAGACCCTACTTCACTCTTGGCTCTGGCTTCCCCTTTCTTGTCTGGGTCCTCCATGGAGTGATCCCTAGGGCACTGGGTATCTGGGGCGCAGGACATGATCCTCACAACCTGTTTCTTCAATAGGCGCTTCACCTGTGAGAGCAGAGCAGAGGAGAGGCGGTTGTGGAGTGAGGCAGGCAGGCCCACCCTGGCCCTGTCTTGGGGAGTAGAGCTACAACCACCTAAGTGGTCAGCAAGGGTCCTCATGGCTGCCCCCCAAGGCCTAGAGCCCAGACCCACCTTGCTGGCTGTGGAAATGGCTCACGGCCAGTTCCATGAGTGCCCACACCCACCCACCTCAAGGACATACCTTCTTGGCCATAGAGCCCTCCCCCTGGGCGCAGTTTTTTTCTGGACATTCCCAGGCAATCTTGGCCGGCTCTACCTTGGCTGGGAAGACATATAGACAGCGTTCCCCAAGCTGCCGCTGAGCATGGTCAAAGCATCCGAGACGCTTCACCCTGAAGAGAAAAAAATGGGAACTTGGATGGACTTCTGAGAGGCCGGTGGGATGCTTGGCCCTCTCATGCATTTATGGCCCAACCAAGACATGCCCGGGATGAGTCCCTGGGTTTTGGGGTAGGGGCACGCTCACCTGCCTAGGTTTTCCTGAGTGATGACAGAAGGTGGGGGGCTAACGCTGTCCGTGCCCCCAGGGCAGAAACTCTTGGTAATCCACGTGACTTTCAACTCCACAACCTGAACCTGGGGACAGTTGAGTGGGACAGGGGTGTGGTCAGAGGTGGACTTTCAAGGTCTCCAGCACCACACAGATACACTGTGGCCACCCACGAGTTAGGAGTTGAGATCCCTCCACTCTCCCTGAGCACTGCAAGGGGAGGGATGTCTGCCAATCAGCCCCCACGACTAGAACCTGGGCTGCCCCACGCTCCAATCCCTTTCAGGTCAGCAGGGTTTGGGTCCTGGGGAGCAGGTTGGAGGGAAGCAGCTTAGCCCCAGGGCCTAGAGCTTATGACTCAGCCCTCACCCCACCAGTTGGGCCCTTACCTCCTCCACCACCACACGGAACTTGCTTTTGGTGCTGAGTACAGGCTTGACCCCCGAGAGCCACTGGACACTGGAGAAGATCTTAGCAGGGCCAATGAGCACTTGGCCTGGGTAGAAGCCATAGGAGTCATCAAAGAAGAGACCCTGAAGGGTCGGGAGCAGAGGAAAATGCACTTGAGTAGGAAGGAAAATGTGCTTGCCTTGCAGGAGGACCCCACACGACATGGCCTTCCTGAAGCTCCCTGAAGCACAGTCTACAGAGGATACACTTTCCAAGCCTGGTTGGTACAAACTGGGGGCCCAGGAATCATACACTAGGACCAAAGCTCTAGAAGCAGTGGCACACACACACCTGGGTAATCACACACCCCTAATACACTACACCTCCGTGTGCTGTCTGCTGGCCCATCCGGCTGGCCTAAGCGACTGTGTACTGAGGCTGAGAACAGAGCCACAACAAACGTGGCAGCACACCTGCAATCCTAGCACTCGGGGGGGGGGGGGGGGGGGTTGTGCTGGAGGTTAGCCTGAGCTACAGAGCAAGACTGTCTCAAAAACCAGGGGCTGGCTGCTCTTGCAGAGGACCCACCAAAACCCAACTTGTGGCTCACAATCACCTCTAATTCCAATCCCAGGGGATCTGACACCTCTTCTTGCCTCCATACACTCCTACAAACACATTCTCTTTCTGATTCGCTCATACAATAAATCTTAAAGCACACCCCCAGCCCAGTCAACCATCCAAACAAAATGACTAACACAACTCAAATACAGTGCTAGTATTTGCTTCCGGCCCTGCCCAGGCCTCCAGCTGCTCTGGTGCACACTGCCCCCGCCCCTGCCTCACAATCCCTTGTCTAGCCTCGGACAGTTCTCATGCCTAAGCAGGTGAGGAACAGAGCAGGGTGACCCCTCTGATAGAGCATATGTACCGAGTCGCTGACATGTGGACAGACATCATAGAGTTTGGCGCCATCTTCTGTATTCATGGAGCACCTGAAACAGAGGACAGAGGCTTGGTCTCCACCAGGGCACAGTATGCACCAACACCAGGGACCAGAGGCACCAAGACTTTATAAACATGCCCTAAAACACACCATTTATCTTCCACCTACAGCTTAGCCCAGCCCCACATCAATGCCTGCCACCACTAACACACGCAGAACAGAGCACCAACCCTCAGAGACACTTAGATGGCGTCATACTACTAAGCTCAGATAGTCCCAAACCTGAGCTGTAGCAGGAGATCACAGAGTTAGCCTGGGGTACAGGTCACTGTCCTGGACCACACCTGACCCCATAGCTCCTGGAGAAATTCCCGTGCCACTCTGGAACAGGTAGCCATCCCCAAGCCGACACCTACCTGGCACCGTTGGACAACTTGAGGATGATCTGGTTCTTCAAGTCATAGACCTTTCCAAGCCAGCAGTCATAGGCGATGTAGTCTCCATACATGAAGGGCTACAGACCAAGGACACAGGGCAGTGAGCAAGAGCACAGGGCCTGGGATTTTCTTTCTTTACTGTGCTAAGATGTAGAAGGAAGGTTCTAGACAATTTATTTGCACTGCATCCCAAGCCCCTTTCCAGTGAGTGGGCAGCAGTAGTGTGTGGACTGCCTAGGAGGTGGGAGTATCGCACAGTGGCAAAGGAGACAAAGCAAAGCCAGGAGGCGGGCGTGCTTGGGAGGCGGGCTTTGTGGACAGAGAGCCTTGAATAAAAAGGTCAGTTCACCATGGACACTGAAGGCAGTGCTCTCACTGCTGAAAAAAGTGTTCAGCAGACAGAAGCCAGACAGACCAAAGAGCTTCCTAGTTTGGGACAATTAAAGCAAAACATGTGATGAGGGAACTGTACTATAAGGCGTAAAATAAAACAGAACTGGAGTATATACTCATATAAAAATGATAAGGAATGAACAGGGCAGCAGGCACAGCTCTTCCATACAGAAGAGCTGTCAATCAATACAAACGAGGAACGATGGCCTCGGTCACCATGTGTGACTGTCAGAGTGGTGGTCCACTTAGGTGGCAACATGCCCAAGGATATGGCTTTCAGATGACTATCTGACAAGGATGCTATCTGTGGGCGATTTCTCTATGGGATATAGTTACTCACAAGGGTAATATAAGGGTGATGTAAGAGGGCTTTTTTTTTAAACAGTAGAGTGCTGTGCAGACCAACCAGACCTGAGTGCTGAGGGAGTCCCCAGTGGCAGTGTAGCTACTGGACATAAAGCCCGGGGGCAGCTGGACGGGGCATCGGGCATGCTGGTAGTGAGTTTGCATGTGCTGTTGAAGGTGAGGGTCACAGTACTAGAAGCATCGCTGTCCAGGATGGAAGAGAAGACAGACTGGGGAGGATTGATCCCAGGTGGAAAAGAAAAGGAAGAACTAACAAGCAAATAAAAATGCCAGGGGTCTTCCTGAACGAGCTCAGGGCCCAGAGGGAAAGGACGCTGTTGGGATGACTGAACAGTCAGAGGCTTGGGCAGAAAGGTGGCGTCGTTGACCCCTTGTCTAGTGAGCAGGGGTGCTGTACATGTAGCTTTCTTCCTAATGGTTCAGGAGACCAAAGGCTAGAGGGAGGTGCTGGACGGAGATGACCAGAGTAAGTGGGAGGGTGAACAGCTGTAGACACCGGAGCAGGAGGAGGACGCACACGAACTAAAGTTATTAGTAAGACTAAAGTCATTGACAAAAATAAATTATTTAAAAAGAAACCTGTTTTGTTGTTATTTATCTTTACGTGTATGAAAACTTTACTGCATGTGTGTTTATGTGTGCCACGCGTGTGCCTGGTGCTCTTAGGGGGTCAAAGGACAGAGTTGAATTCTCTGGAACCATAGGTCGTTAGCAAGAACAAGTGCTCTTACCTGCTGAGCCATCTCTCCAGCCCTCTTGTTTTAAAAGTTAAGTGTTAGATGGAACTAGAGAGATGGCTCAGCTCACAACCATCTGTAATTCCAGTTCCAGGAAATCCAACTCGTTCTGATACCAGATATGTAAGTGGTACACAGACCACACGCAGGCAAAACAGTCTTACACATTAAGCAAGCAAACAAATGTCAGTGTTAGGTGAGAAAACAAGTAAAATAACCACACTCGTCAGTGACTGGTGCTAATGCTGAGGAAGAGCACACCCTGACCTCATGTCTAATAGCTCACTTGCAAGAGCGACACTGAGGATGCCAGGAGCAGGCTGGCTACAGTGAACAAGCACTGTGCCATCCAGCCAAGATGAGAGCGAGGTCACTTACCCAGATGTGTTGGAGGTCCTTGCTGTTGACAGGGTAGATGATGCAGTTGGTGCCAATGAGCTTGACAGCACAGTCAATGTTGACATCTATCACCGTGCCACACTGACTGTCCTAGGGGAGGGAGAAAGTTTCCCACAAGGCTGCCATGGCACACCCCACCAAGATAGTCCCAAGAGACCTCCACTCCCCAACCAGGCAGCTTTCCTCCAAACAAGAGTGGGAGCAGAGAGGCTCAAGACTCAGGATGGGATGGGGACAAGAGACTCACGGTTGAACGCATATGGCGGACCACATCCCGGGGTACCACAGACCGGTCCTCTAGTTTCAGCTGTAAAGAAAATGTGAGTGAGAGACACGCAAACAGCAGATCTGAAGGCAGAATGCATTCTACCCAGGGTTTAGCTCATTCTACAAAAGCAAACATCCTGATGAGTAAAATCCTTCTCCAAGTGCCTGCCCTCTGACCCTGGCTGATCAGTGCTCAGGACTGGGTGGGGGACTGGCATGACACTGGGCTGTGGCTGGTACCCTGAAGCCAGCTATCACTGGACACCACCCTCCTAATCTGGGTCACCCTGCCTGCCCAGCTGCAGCATGTTCCTTATCTGTGGCATTGCAGAGCCTGTCCTGATCCCTGAGAACCCCCAACATCTGCCATCTACTGCTACCAAGCTGCTGGACGGCCTCCGACAGCCCAGGCAGAGCTGGTTCTCTGCCAGGCTAGTTTGTCTCCTCTGTTCTTGGGTCTCCAAATCTGGACTGCTCCCTGCCACTCCTCTGCTGTAAGTGGTGGAGAGCTCAGCATCTCCCCTCTTCAAAGACTGACAACTACATACACACCAGGAAGAGCTATCCCCTCAAACTCCACCCATCCAGTACCCCTAGCAAAGGGCTCTCCTCTCAACTGTGAAGGATGATTCTACTACAAGGTCACCGATGCTCTGGCAAGGAGAGCTAAACAAACTCCAGAAGTAGGATGTGACTTAATGGAGGCAACGGACCACTGCCAAGCAGGAATGCAAAATTCCCATAGGGACCCAGGACCTGTTCCAGACAACAACAGCCTTGTGATTGGTGCTAAGAAACATCAGCCTGCTGTCTACATGTGCACATGGCACCTCAGCAGCCAACTCTGGGCACCTGTGACAGGATCTAGGAGGCCACAAAGAAGCACTGACTTGCACATGTTCCAACAGTTGCTGCAATCACCCATTGCTGCCTGGCTGCCTGGCCCCTGGGACATAGGCTGAGGTCTTGAAAGGCTCTTCCCTCCTCTGCTTCAAGGCTATGAGGGGTATGTGAAGAGGCCAGTGCCCCTTTCTAACTGTGAAGGTATTTGGTGCTGCCCCACCCTACCTCAATTGCCCCTTAGCTTAGAGGTCACAAAACCACCAATTAGTGGCCTAAGCCATAAAAAACAAACAAACAAACAAACAAACAAACAAACAAACAAACAAACCCAGAAGCTGCATTTGGGAAATTCAAGGGGTAGAGGGCCCTTAAGAAGAGCTTTGAGCTGAGTCTGCAGATCATGTTCCTGGTGGCCTCTGTCAGATCCAGGCACTGCTAGGAAGTAGGGGAGGCCTACACATGTACAGGCCTTCACTGGCATGAAGCAGAGACCCTGTATACCAGGAGAGATCCCATAGGAGAGTGACCCCCCCCTTTGCTTCTCGGCTCAGAGTGTGGCTCTCCACCTGGAAACTGTTCAGCTCTTCCGATCCTGCCATTACAAGGAGCTCCATCTCCCCAGAGACCTACTGGCACCGGGAGCAGTGGGGAGGAAGACAGTAAAAGGGGGTGGGGGTTACCATGTGCCACTCTCTTGGCCTTGCCAGTCTTGAAAGGGGACAGGTAAGGCTCTCTATCACCCTCTGTGACTGTCTCTCTGCTCTGCAGCTTGGGTAGTGGCGCACCACACAGTTCTACTCAATGCCCCTTCCCTTTCCTTCCGTGCCCTAGCATGGGCTCTGCTTCTCAATGTCCCCGGTTCTGTTAGGTCCCGCTGTGGCTCTGAGGAGCTTCCTCTGCTCTGCACTCTAGATCCCAGGCTGGTTTCTGGATACTGCATGTGTTACCCTTGAGGTGCCCAAAACTCCATGAAGTACACATTACCACCACCCTAACTGTCATCAACATTTTTGTTTTGTTTTGTTTTTGGAGACGGTTTCTCTGTGTAGTTTTGGTGCCTGTCCTCAAACTCAGATATCTGCCTGGCTCTACCTGGGATTAAAGGTGTGCACCACCGCTGCCCGGCACTGTCATCAACATTTTACAGGTAAGTAAGCAGACACACAGAAAGCTACTCAAGGTCACACAGCTCACAGAAGCTACAGAGCCTGGGCCTGAACTCGGCAGCCCTGCTCCTGTTTTTTCTTTCTTTCACTACACGACACGTATCCCTCCCAAGAGCTGCAGAGACAGGACAGAGTAAAACCTATCTCCAGTGGGTCCACACGCTCCATCCTGAAAGGTCAAGTACTTAAGTCACAGGTGCCAGACATCACCAGGAAGTGAACACCAGACTGCACTACACTGCACACGCTTGAGTAGAAAAGGGGATTCTACTGCAAAATGAGAGCTGTGGGACAAACCCAGGTCCCTACCTCCAGTGAGTGCCCCGAATGCTGCCATCACAACACGGTCACCAGAACCAGACTTGAGTGGGAACCTGTAGATTTTAACTGTCATAGCCTCTAAAGTGCTCAGCAACTCAGAGTTCGCCAGCTAATGTTTAGCATTTCCTGGAAAGCATCGGTGAACAGACGTTTTGGAAGAGCGGGAGAGAAGCCATGACACCAAATGTTTGGCTCTGTGTAGGAGGAGTCATGGCTGGTGTGAAATAAACATGGGTCACTTTGGGTACATGTAATGGAACACGGCAAGGGGCAGTCTCATTGTCTCCTCTGGAAACAACTCAGGGCCATGCTGTGGAGGAGGGAAGGAGGCTTTAAATCATCCACTGTCCAAGTGTGTGTCCAGCCTCTGCTCTGCCTGGCTCCAGCTCCAGGGCAGTGAGGGAAGCAGAGCAGACACAGGCCAGAGACACACACACACAAAATGCAACAAGGGGGTTATAAAGAGGTCACTCTGAGGTGACATCTGACCACAGACCTAGGTAAGGCAGTGAGCTTTCCAGAGATAAGAGCAGCCTTATAGATGCTGGGCAGTGTCTGGAGACTGAGAGGTTACTCAGGCCCTAGGAAAGCCCATCCTGAGCAAGGCAGAAGTCCCTGTGGGCTCTGAGCCAAGGTAACACACTGGGACCATCTGCCTGTTGGCAAGGGCAAGAACTGGGTCTGTGATTTTCAACTGGGAGCCACTCCATCTTCTCACCCAGGGACATCTGGAAATGGCTGCTGATATCCTAGGCTGTCACACATGGCAGAGGCTGTTGGGGCCAAGTTTGTTCTACGTCTTCCGATGCAAAGGACCGCTCATGCCTGTGATTGATCAGCAATGTCCAGGCTGAGAAACCTGAAGCGGCACAGGACACTGGGAAACAAGCTGGGTCAAAGGTCATCTCTACTACCTCATCTGCACCCCATTTATTGTGGCCCCCCATTTAAGACAGGGTCTCACTGTGCTTTGGCTGGTCTAGAACTGACTTTTTAGACCAGGCTGGCCTCAAACTCAGATGCCTCTGCCTCTTGTGTGGATTAAAGCTATGTGTTACCATATCATTTACTTTTTTAAACTGACATATAAAAGCTATACACTAGGCTGAGGAGATGGTTCAGTGGGTAAAGTCTGATGTGCAGACATGAGGACCCGAGTTCAAATCCTCAGTCCCCATAAAAAGCCAGGTGCACTGGTGTCTGTAACCCGAGTCCTGGGCAGGGGTCAGGGACAGAGAGAAGTGGATCCCCAGACTCCCTGGCCAGCCCGACTAGACAACAGAGTAAATGAACTCCAGATTCAGGGAGCTGTTTACAAGCAAAACAGGACATGGAGGGGCTGACAAGAGGGCTGGTGGGTAGGGGACTTGTCACCCTGACAACAAGATCCACTCCCACATTCCACATGGTAGAAAAGAACCAACGCGCTGGGTGGTGGTGGCGCACACATTTAATCCCAGCACTCCAGAGGCAGAGGCAGGCAGATCTGTGAGTTCGTGGCCAGCCTGGGCTACAGAGCGAGATACAGGACAGGCTCCAAAGCTACACAGAGAAACCCTGTCTCAAACAAACAAACAAACAAAGACAGGAAGGAAGGAAGGAAGGAAGGAAGGAAGGAAGGAAGGAAGGAAGGAAGGAAGGAAGGAAGGAAGGAGAGAGGAGAGAGAGAGAGAGAGAGAGAGAGAGAGAGAGAGAGAGAAAGAAAGAAAGAAAGAAAGAAAGAAAGAAAGAAAGAAAGAAAGAAAGAAAGAAAGAAAGAAAGAAAGAAAGAAAGAAAGGAAGGAAGGAACCAATGCTTGAAAGGTGTCCTCTCCCATCATGTAAGTGCCATGACACATTTGTTCTCCACCCCACAAAATACACAAACATGGCTAAACAAATACATATAAATAAGCAAGAGGGTCAGTGATAATGGCACTTGCCACCAAGCCTGACAACCTGATGGAAGCCAGATGGTAGAAGAGAACTGATTCCCACATGTGTCCTCTGACCTCTATACATCTATCATGGTATACAAGCATCATACACAGACTAAACATAATTGTAAGAATGTTACGATTTTAGTATTTATATGTATCTCTGTTTCTGTGCACACGTGTGCAGTACCCATGGAGACTAGAGGAGGGTGTTCAGTCACTTGGCACTGGAGTTACAGGCACTTGTGAGTTGCCTGACATGTGCGCTTAGAACCAAATTCAGCTCCTCTGGAAGAAGCCATCACTCTTAAAGGCTGAGCATTTCTCCAACCCATTTTTCTTCAAAAACAATTAAAAATAAAAATTCACAGGACTCCCCAGCACCACATGGCAGATCACAACCATCTGTAACTCCAGTTCCAGGGGATCCAACATCTCTGGCTTTCTGGGCAGGGCTCTGCACACAAGTGGTGCACATATACACACACAGGCAAAACAACCAGACACATCAAACAATCAAAAATAAATGATGATGACAAACGAGGACACCTGCTGCTGACCTCTGGCCTCCACAGGCACAGGCAGGAACGAGTGAACCCACATCCACTCATCCATCACAACTGTACAAATGATGCGGAGAAGGCCGAGGCCAGCAGTCCCAGGGAGAAGGTGCTGCTGTAGAGCGGGCAGGCTCTGTCCTCCCTGGTTTGGGCTCCCAAAGGCCCATTGCCAAAGAGGCCACTCCCGGAACTGCCTCCCTGGGCTGTACTTTGAGCATGAGCTGTCCTGCTCCCACTCCAGAAGCTCATTCATAAAACTGACCTTGGTGGACCACGTGCACTAAAGATTTCCCACATGAAATTCTCCAAGACTGAAAACGGGAAGCTAAAGAGAGACGGCTCCAACTAACGGGGCTCTTCAACAAGGCGGAGCTGCCCGAAGGCCACAGGAAGGGCGATTTAAAATTTTTATTTTAATTATGTGCATATGAGTACATCTGTGCGTGGGCATGTGCACATGAAGGCAGGTGTCCACAGAATCCCTGGAGTTATAGTTACAGGCAATTGTAAGTCATCTGACATCAATACTGGGAACCAAACTTGGGTCCTCTGCAAGAACCATCTCTCCATCCCCACAGAAAGCATTTTAATGGGCCTAAACATGCACATCTCAAGAAGAGGAGGTACCAGCCACACCACTGTCAATCATCTCCTGTCAAAACCAGGGAAAGCCAAAATGAGAGAAGCGACCATGCCTCAGTCTCAGATGAGATGTTCCAGATTCCTGGGGGCAGGGGTGTCATCAGGACTGGGTCTTTCATTTACTTGGGAGCTGGAATGCCTAGCGCCATTTAAGCTTCACACCCACTGCAGCTTGCTAAGTGTTCAAGGATAAGTAGCATCCCTGGTGAGTGGAGAAACAGGACAGTTTAGAGTGGACCCTGTTTGACTTGTATTCAAAGAGAGAGGTAGGTTTCCCACCACTGACTGAGCGAGACCACACCGAGACGGAAGCTATTCACCTGGCTAAGACTCCAACCAGATGCGTGAAGGGAACACTCCATCAGACTAGCATGGAAGCTTTAGTCCCTATTTGCTACTTGCCAAGGAGGTAAGTAAGCCACCTCCTCTCCACACAGCCTGAGTTGGATCTGTGTCCTAGACACACCGACGAGGAGAGAAGGAAGGACGAGGAATGGCGTCTAAAGGTGGACATCTGCCCAGCACGTCCCTCCCTAGCATGGTCAGACAGTGGTCGACTGAGGGTGTGGAGGAAGCCTTGCTCAGCCTATCGTAGACCCTGGTGAAGGTGCCTCTGGATCTGTTGTCCCCGAAGGACCTCCTGCTTTTGCCTGTCCCCACTCCACAGCACACTGTCCTACCTCACTGAAGGACCGGTCCAGCCTAGCCCGCATCTAAGTGGACTGGGAAGTCCTCATGCCAGACCGAAGAGTTCCTTCTTCTGTGGACATCTGAAAGTGTTGGAAATCCTACAACAGCAGTGGTTTTCAAAGCACAGGTCATAACCCATTAGTGGGCGGTCACGGGCAGCATTGGAAAGAAGAGGAAGTATCTGGATGCACTACATACATGCAGGAGGGATAGGTGCTGTTCTGAGAAAGCCTTTTCAGTTATGTGTGATAAAGACACACATGTCCTGTGTCACAAGGTAAACTGGTTATTAGGGCCCACTGTCAAAAGTTGGAAAGCTTGAGAACTCGAAGAATCCTCATGCCCAGCAGAGGAAGAGACATCCTCTCACCAGCAACAAAACAAGCATCTGGATGTCCAAATTTAAGACACCCCCACCCCCCACCCCGGAAATGTATAGTTCTGGCCTTCCTTAAAACATCCCTCCATCAGCTACAGTGGTAAATGCAGAGGCAGCAGAAAAACAGGGCTTCCTGTTTGGGGGAACCAGGCCCCTCTTCCAGTGTCTTCCCAATTCCACACTAGAATGGGCATTTGACTGGTCAGGGATTCCGGCTTGTTCCAGAGTAAGGACTTTCTCGGAGCAGTTGACCTCCATGTGGCTCAGCTGGTGGGAACAACTCAGCATCAGCTCCTCCACGTGAGGAGAGAAGACTTGACTTCCACAACATACTTTCTTGGCCAGAGGGCCTAAGGGAGAGTGGAAGGAGGAAAGCGAAGAAACGCAGGCCAAATGTGGTGGTGTGCGCCTTTAGTCCCAGCACTTGGAAGGAGGAGGAGGAGTTCTGTGAGTTTGAGGCCAGCCTGGTCTATATTGTGTGTTCCGGACTAGCTGAGACTAGATAGTGAGATCCTGTCTCAAAAATAAATAGTTTAAAAAGCATTTGAATTATTATTGTTGGCATCTTTGGCTACAACATTCCAAACATGCTCCAGGAACCACCCTATAGAAGCTCTGTGAATGCACAGGCTGGGGTCTACAGAGTCGGTCAGTAGCTTTTTGAATGTTTCCTATAGATTCAGGATGATACAAGAAGATAAACACAAGGGGTAGCATTTACTAGTAGAGTCTAGCATGCCTAAGGCCCTGAGTTTGATCCCCTGTGGAAGGCAGGAAGTACAGAAAGTAGAAAGGATGGATTAGACTCAGAGAGTATCTGATGAGGAACAATGAAACTGCACCTCAACATTTCAGGACTGAACCTGCTGCTAAGCTGAGTACCATGAGATTCCTGTTCTAGACAGCAGGAGGAGCTAGGCTGCACAGGACCCGCATCCTTGATATATTGGAACAGGGCAGACACCCCACTGCAGGGCAATCTGGTCCCATCCTTTCCCTGGGGACCTCTGTTCTCATACTGCAAGACAGGCAGCCCACAGTCAGGAGTTATGTAGCAGGTTGTGGCATGGGACACAATGGCATCACTGCCTGGGGATCTGCAGCAATTAGTTACCAGCTGGGCTGGGATAAGCTAGGGGTATAGACTGTTGAGGGGACAAAGAGTGGACTGCATCTAGCTGCCTGCTAAGAGAAGGAAGGCTGGAAAAGCTAAGCCTGGAAGACAAGAGGCTGGTCTTTACAATGCAGTGTTTAGATGGTCAGCACAGACACTTGTGGCAGAGTTGAGAGCAAAGAATGTGCCATCAAAAGGAGCGGGGCTCTCTCTTCCAGAAGTAAAAATGCAAAGTTGAAAAGCAGCCAGGCACGGTGGTATGCACCCGTCACCTCGGCACACAGGAGGCTGAGGCAGGAGTCATGACTTGGGGGCTAGGGTACGATGCCACACAGAGACTGTGTCTAAAAACAAAACCAAAATGGGAAAGAAAGAGGAGGGCCCATCACAGAAATAGCAGAAAGGTCTGTATCTCTTGAAGCTATGTTCCCCAGGACGAGAGGAGCTAGAGGGCCAGGTTGAGTGCAGTGAGCAGAGCCTGTCTGGGCAGACTTGTGTGGAAGGGCCCACCTCTCAGGACCCCCAATAGCATCACTTGCTTTACAAACACCCACACTAGCCATTCCCAGGACAACGAAAAGAAACCACCTTGGGCATGTTGGTGTCCCAAGGGAACAACCGATCTGCAGACAACAGAACTGACCAAGATTGCTTCTGAGGGAGTGACATCACTATTTGGGTGAATCACTAAGTCCAAAGACGTCAAATACCCATCTTTCCACCTCCATTTCTTCCAGGGCATGGCAACAGCATGGCAACAACAAGTGTCTCAGGACAGGAAACAGAGCAAAAGCACCCACTCAAGTACATTGGAGCAAGATCTATTCCTCAAGTACAGTGAGACAAGATCACAGCTAGTAACAGGGGGGCCAAATGCACAGGGAAAAAAGTGGGGTTCTAGGTGGGGGACACACACACACACACACAAGAACCAGGTTTTGCTGAGGACACAGCACTGCCATTCCCAAGTGGGTGCCAAGGCACCTCCTGGGAACCAGAAGACTCCCTGGGGACAGGGCAGCACCAAGCCAGATGCACTCTTCCAGCTGCAGCTCCACAGCTTATGTTCTACAAAGTCTCTGGGGACCCTGAGTGCCACCTGCCTAGCACCTCTTCTTGCTGTAGGCCATGCTTCTACTCTTGGCACATGAGTGATCTGTTTGGGAAGTACATCCCTACAGAACCCAAAGTAAGTCAGCTGAAATGACAAGCCTCAGTAAGCATGGCCCTTAGGGACTAGAGCACCAAGACAGTCTCCCAAAGAGCTAATAGCTCAGGCCAGAGAAGCCAAATGCATGTGAAGTAACATTCACAAAGGATGGAATGAGATACAGAAATTAACACAGTTGTATTACTTCAGTACATTATTAAATTGAAAGGATTTTAGGTCTATCAGGGGAGACTCATGAGGAAACCCCACAATAAATTGTGTAATATTAATAACCTTCTAGCTTATGTGGTCAACATCTCTACCTACCCCTTTTATGATTTGGGATACTCCCATCCCGGTGATGGGTTATGACTGGAGGCTGGATCAGAGCACTTTAGAATGCACACAGAGAGCTGATATGAGCCCGTCCTCAGAGGTTGATGCTAACATACCTCAATAATGTTACAAAGGGCTCTTGGCTACAGAGATGAATAGCAACACTCAAGTCCCAGGACAGGAAACAGGACATCTCCAGCCCAGCAGAGGTACTGGAGGAAAGAACACCAAGATGGGCCATACAGCTGGGCACCTCAGAAGACAGGAAATGCTGGCCTGAGCCATGCTGAAGTAAGTCTCACACACCTGGTCCACCCTAGGGACAGGGTGGTAGAACAGGTAGGGTACAGACAAGGGCACCAAGACCAGAACCAATGATGATGCTTCCTACACAATTACACAATTCCTTCCCCTGGGAGTGCACAACCTTTAGAGGACTCTCTGGCCTCATGAGCCCATCACAAACCTGACAGAGGGCATAGGTCCTGAGAGCTAGGATGCTGCATCTTGCACTGAGCAACCACAAAGTGGTGGGTGGCTGGCCACATGATGCTGAGCAGCTTTTGAAGGGCAACTGGTGGAAACCAATAAGGATCCCTTAAAATTAGGGGAGCCTTGCAATGAACTCGGGCTTGCTGAAACAGCAGGGTCATGGAGCAGCAAAAATGGAGGTAGCCAATGGGCTCTCAGGAGGAAGAGGCCGTTTAGTGTGGCTGCTGATTGGCTTCCCATAGAGTGCTTTAAAAATAGAGTTCTGGGGCTGGAGAGATGGCTCAGTGACTAAGGGCACTGGCTGCTCTTTCAGAGGTCCAGGGTTCAGTTCCCAGAACCCATATAACTGACAATAGTCTGTAACTCCAGCCCCACTGATTCAGCACCTTCTCCTGGCCTCCTCAGATACCAGACATACACATGGTGCAGACACACGTTCAGGCAAGCCACCCACACACATTAAGAAAAAAGGCCAGGCATAGTGGTACATGCCTTTAATCCTAGTACTTGGGAGGCAGAGGCAGAGTTTGAGGTCAGCCTAGTCTACATATACAAAGTTCCCAGCCAACTAAGGCTACATAATGGCTACATAATGAGACTCTGTTTTACACACACACACACACACACACACACACACACACACACTCACTCACTCCCTCTCTCTCTAATTGAAAAAAAAAAATAGCATTCTGATTTTTCCACTTCAAATCTATTGGATGAATATGTAGATTTTTTTTTTCCAGGCCTGGGAACTGAACCCAGGGCCTCAGAGTTGCCATACAAACTGGGAATCCATTCCTTTTGTTTCTTTCTTTCAGGTCTCACTACATAGCCCAGGCTAACCCTGAACTCCCTGCCTCAGGTTCCTGAATCACAGGTATGTGTATCACACTCCACTGGGACATTTGTTTTTAATAGACTGGCCTAAGATCAAGGTGTGAAAGGATGGTGGCTTAAAATAATTAACACTGTACACTGCTCAGAATTCCCTGACAACCCTTTCTGTGGGTCAGCCCTGGGGACAGACACACTGGCACCAAGTCTTCAAAGGATATGGCCTCAGCTTTGAGAGACTCTGCTCAGGTGGGCCAGATTCCAAGCTGGGCCAGTGCTGGGGGAATGGGAAGTGCTGAGAAAGAGGAAGGACTGGACCCAGCCAGCTGTTGCCATGGAAGCAAAGATCAGATTCTGCCAGCATGCAGATGACACTGTTTTGCCATCCTCAAGACTTCCAGGTGGCAGCGCAGCTTCCTGCACAGGAGTGCAGTTTTAGAGGTAGGCCCTGGGCATGAATAAACTATAGTAAATCTCCACAGGGAAGAAAGGAGTGTGCCCGGGTGGGAGGATGCCAGTCCCAACCTCTGGGTTGGCCCTCGGGATCTTCTTGGGGGTGTTCCTCCTACTTTGTCCCCACTGTCTAATGTGACCTGTAGGCAGTGTCAAGTCACCAGCCCTCCTGAGGCTGAGCAAGGCGTCTCACCTCACCCAGGCAGGGCAGTGGCTTCCTGTGGCCATGCTCCCCAAAGCTGCAAACTGACAGCTGATCAATAGCCACTCTACAAAGTGCATTATCCTGCTTTGCTAGGCAGACTTGCCCAAGAAAGGATTCACTCAGCATTGCTATTTTTAAAAATGCAAATATAGTAGGAAAAGGCAGTAAAAATAATCCATGAGACTTGAACTGAGGCTGTGGGGGCTGGGGTGGGGGAAGAGGCAGGGTCCCACTAAAGAGTATGAGTGCTGACCATCCATCCTATGGCAGTCTCATTTCCTCACAGTCTTGCTTTTGTTTTGAATCACTCCTGGTGGCCAAAGAAGACCACACTAGAACTTTCCAGTGACATGCAGCTGAGCAAACTCACACAGGCAGGACTCATGGCCTAACAGAACAACTGCTTTTCACACCCCTGTGGCCAGCTGGAACTCTTCCACAGGGAAACAAGGGCTTGGGAAAGAAAGCATGGAAAGCCAGATGAGATATAAGATTCCAGGGATGAGAACACCAGGGATGAGAACAGGCTGACAATCCCAACAACCTCTCAAGTCGACTGGCACACACCACTGTATAGTGGATATTTTTGTTTGTTTTCCCAAGGCTGGGAAAGGCCAAGCCCAGAGCAGCTCCTGCTGCTCTCATGCAAGGGGCCACAGTGGCTTTACCCTAGAACCTCAAAGATAGGTGAGCTATCAGGTCCCTAAAAGGCCCCTTGCAGCAGCCACCTTTTTGACACATGGCTCCCTCTCAAGTAGGCCAGCACTGCTGAGGTGGAAACAATCCATAATGGCTGGCCACAGCAGGCACACGAACCTTTGCGCAACACTTCTGGTCAGTACCCTGGCCCAGAAGTTTGTCTTCTGGATTACTTTTCCATTGCTGTGACAAAGCCTTATGATCAAGGCAATTTAAAAAGCGTATAATCCAGCTCACAGTTTCAGAGGGTTAGAGTCCATGATGGCGGAGGAAAGGCATGGACGAAAGAACAGCTGAGAGCTAACATCTGACCCACAGCAGGAAGCAAAGACAGAAAGCATACTGGGAATAAGGTGAGTCTGAAATCCCAAAGTTTGCCCAGTGACACAACTACTCCAACAAGGCCAACTAGCAGCCAAGACATACTGGGGAAACTCAAGGCCTCCCACCCACAGCACACAGGCAAGGTCCTCTTTTCCATGACCATTAAAGTGCCAAACGACCCCAGAGCACTGGTGTTCCCAAAGTGCTATGCTCCTGCCGGGCAACCAACAGTCCACCTACTGTGTCAAGGGGATCATGCTTGCGAACTACAGAAGTCACAAGACAGGCGCACAATCTCTATCTTTCACAAACAAACACTGGGACAAGACACTGGGAAGCCTGTCCACTGTCCAGGAAGAACCAGGGAAGATGTGCAGCTCAAGGTTTTAAAGCTAGAACACTGTTGCTAGGGAGATCTGGAACTTAACGCATTCAGCTGCTGAAGGTCTCAGATCTTAACAGTACGTATAAATAGGAACAGGGTTTAACTACCAAAACAATGCAAGACACCTGCACACCAGTGGTCAAACTCAAAGGACGAATAGGATCCCAAGGTCAAGGCCTAGCAAGCAGGCCAAACAAATAATCCAATTCAAAAATGTGGGAGTTGGAGATGGCTCAGTGCTTAAGAGCACAGGCTGATCTTGCAGAGGACCTGAGTTCAGTTCCCATGGTGGCTCACAACCATCTGTAACTCTGTTCCAGGGGATCCAAAGCATACATATGATACAAGATATACATGCAGGCAAACACTCATACACAAAATAATCTTTTAAAAAGCCAAAAACAGCTTTGAAGGAGTCCTGCACGCCTTTAATCCCAGCACTCAGGAGGCAAAGGCAGGTGGGTCTTTGTGAGTTTGAGGCCAGCCTGGTCTACAGAGTAAGTTCCAGGACAGCCAAGGTTACACAAAGAAATCCTGTCTCGAAAACAACAAACAAACTAAAATAAACACAAACAAACAAACAAAAAAAAGCAAAAAACAATTTACTTAAACAGTCACATGTCTAACGAAGATACACAAATGGCCGATCTATCACACATCTATCACACTGTGTAGGCTGTGGGTAAAGGCTCTTGCAGCTCAAGCCTGACAACTTGATTTCGATGCTCAGAACCCAAGTAAAGGCAGAGAAAGAAAACTAGCTGAACAATTCTGAAGGGAAAAAAGGCCAAGGGCAGGGGTATTGATAGAAATACTTGGTCCCTTAAGATTTTTAAAATACACCCTGTTCAAATTCAAATAGCCCTGATTCACACACCCCATCTGTGGCACCACAGGCCACTGAGAAAACTCCACCCCAAGAGGGATCCCGGGATTCCCTAAACAGCAGAGCCAGCCTCCTCCCTGCGGCTGCACTAAACTGGATCCAGCTCAGCAGACTAGCAAAAAAAGCCACACTTCAGAGAGGAAAGGGAAGGAGGCAACATACCTGAAGGGCTCCGAGGGACAGGATCCGCAAAGCAGATAGGAACCAAAGATCCACTCCAAAGAACTGTCTGAGCTGACCCAGGGCTATCAAGATCCAAAGCTAACCTGGACAGTGTAGAACAGTTACACAGAAAACTTTGTGCATAATGAAGCAGAGAGGAGATCTGCAGCAGCGGTGTGGGCTCGGAGTCCCAGCTACTTAGGAAGCCTAGGCAAGAGGATCTGAAATTTTGAGTCCAGCATGGTCTACATAGTGAGTTCCAGGTCTGCCAGAGCTACATAGACCCTAAAAAGAAAAACACACACACACACACACACACACACACACAAAATACAGGGGGAGAAGGGGGGCTGGGGCTGAGTGGGCAGAGTTCTTGCCTAGATTCTCAAAACTACATAAACCTGGCATGATGACACAGTATTTCAGCACTCGGGAGATAGAGGAAGGAGGATCAGAAGTTTAAGAACATGCTCAGCTAGAAACATGAAACCATATAAAACAAGAACAAAAAAACAAAAACAAAACAAAAAGTAACCCAGACATATATACACTAGAATATGCATAGAACAGACCTGGTCACAGAAACAGGACAAATATGCTCTTTTGGCTTTTTGGAATACTGTGCCATTTGCATGTATCTATTCAGACACAGGAACATTTAGATTTCAAGTTAGCCTTACGACTAGAGATTAACAAATAATGTACTCTGCCCATTTCAAAAAGCCAGAGATGAGCTTTTGATGGTTTCCACCAGGAAGAAATATCAAATTTCAGGTATAGCTCAGTCAGTGGTAGAGCACTTGACTAGCATGCAAAGGTTCTGGGGCTGATCTCAGTGAGAAAATAGTTTCATGGGCCAAACCAGCAGTAGCTCCCCGAAACTACTTCACTCATACTAAATGGCTTCCAACCACAGTGGGGAGAGGCAAGCAGAGTTAACTGTCCCATAAGGTCAGGTTATCTGCTCAGCACCTCAGAGGTAAGCTTATCCATTCCTCAGGGAGCAGAAACCTGTCATTCCCTGTTTATTTATTTATTTATTTGTGGACATGGCAATGACAGATCTGCACATGCTCCTCCTGGCTCACTTCACCCCCTGGTCTAGTCATATGCATGAGGGCTGTATCACCGCCTAAGCTCAAGGTACCACAGACTAACCTATCCTGTACAAGGACAGCACCAGACCCAGGGTGAAGGAGACAGTTAGCCAACTGTATCCCAACCCTCTAGATACTGCTAATGAGCCCAGCATCCTGCATGTCACCCCAAATCCTCACCATCATACTAGGCAACAGGCACTCTGAGATGCACTGCAAACAGACACTACCCACTGAGATGACAGTTAAAATGAACCAAGGGTCTTTAACGCACCCAGCCATTCCATGTGGGAATTTATCCTAAGCAAACTAAGACAAAGATGTAAAAGAGTATAATGTGGGTCTGGAGAGATAGCTCAGCGGGTTAAGAGCCCTGGCTGCTCTTCCAAAGGACCAAGGTTCAATTCTCAGCACCCACATGGCAACTCACAACTGTGTGTAACTCCAGTTCCAGGAGCTCTGACACCCTCATACAAACATACATACAAGCAAAAGCCCCAGTGTACACTAAATAAATAAGTAAATCTTTATAAAAGTAAAAAAGTATAATGTCAATGAAGTTAGTCCCCTATTCTTTAAGCTGTGAGACCATCTGAACAGATCCAAGGAGACAGACCAGAGTTAGTCCCTCTCTAAGGACATTGTATGCTTTCAGCAGAAGTCCTCTCAAGATGCTTTTCTAGGAGGTGGGTGGGCAGCTCAGTCAGTAGTGTGCCTGCCAGATAAGCATGAGGACTGAGTTCATACTCCACAGCTCACTAGATCCTCAACCTTACAATAGTCAGAGGCCTGTCTGGGACATAAGGTAGAGAATGATTCAGGAAGACATAAGATGACCTTTGATTCTACACATACATGCTCCTGACCTCATACACACACATATACACTCATAAACATACTAACGTTGCTATTTTTGAAACAGAAGCCTTACACTTACACACACACACACACACACACACACACACACACACACCTTTGCAATGAACCTCCATCTCAGGAGTCTTATGGGAAATGAAAGACCAGAGTCACTTACTTCTTTTCTAACTAGTGCCAAGCGCTTGTCTGCATGTTTGAGAACACTGACCCCACTGCACCCCACTAGAGCAAAGGTCCTGCACACTGCAACAGCCCTTCAGAAGGGAACTGCAGTAGGAATGCCACAACCATTACTGGAAAAAACAAGCAGGATACTTCAAAACATGCAGATGTGCTGCCCAACAGCCCGATAGCAGGAGGAGCACACAGGTGACAGGAGGCAGAGGGTGACTTCCAGAGGCTGAGCTCTGGTCTGCCTGTCAGTGAAGGTGAGGCTGTGCACTCATTTCAGTGTCCACGGCTGGGACAGAAGTGCCCAGGGCTCTGCAAACTTGGTCCCTCTCGGCATGCTCGGCTCCCAGTCCTCTGGAACCGCACCACTTTGTACAGTTTAGTAGGAGTGAGAAGAGTACAGTTAGCACGAGAGACTTTTCTGAGCAGGAATTTTTATATATTATAAAAGATTAAAATAAACATCACTGGAATATAAAATACAAAGCAGTTATCTTGGTGACTGCATTACAGGAAACTTTTAAGCCCAATTTTTAGGATTCTTGGATTTTTGGGGGGGTGGGGGGGTACAGATTGGACATCCTTATTCCAAAACTTTGAAATGCTCTGAAATCTGAACGCTATCTCAAAAAGGTTTGGATTCAGGAGTGAAGAGATGGCTCAACAGTTAAGAACACTGGCTGCTCTTTCAGAGGCCATGAGTTCAATTCCAAGCATGCACACGGTGGCTCCCAACCCTCTGTAGCTCCAGTCCCAGGGATCTGATGGCCTCTTCTGATATGTGCAGGCACCAGGCGCACACATGGTACACAGACATACAAGCAAAACACTCATAAACATAAATAAATACTTTAAAATTGAAAATACATACATATATAAAATTATACTGCCATGGTGGTACACACCTTTAATCCCACTACTTGAGAGGCACAGGCAGGGAGATTTCTTTGAGTTTGACGCTAGCCTGGTCTACATAGAGTTCCAAGCCAGCCAAAGGGCCACATAGAGAGATCTCATCTCAAAAACAAAAAGGTAGGGAAAAGTGATTAAGGAAAACGCTCAATGTTGACCCTCTAGCCTCCCATTCATGCAGCACACCCAAGCACCTACACACATGCATATGCACATATACGCACCTACACACATGCATATACACATATACACACCCACACATGCATACACACACATATAAACAAGCACACAAACATACAAAAAAACCCAGCACAGACTCAGGAGTCCTCACATTGGTCTTCTGTGCACACTACTCTTCTGGAGGAAGAGTCCTGGGTCCCTGTCACTCTTCTACATCTCACAGCAGTAACCATGTATTTACAGTGACCGTTTGGGGGTGGTGGTGTTAAGATTATTTATGTGTATATGTAGGGGATAAGCACAGAGACCAGAAGGGACCAGAGGGAATCAAATCCCCTTGGAGCTAGAGTCACAGGCTAAAGCCTACTTTTATAAAGGGCTTCTCTAAAAGTGAAAAATCTTTGAGAGATTAGGGGAGTTTATTTGACTGAGGGAGACCAGGTCCCAGACAGGATGATAAAAAAAAGCTGAGATGGCCGGGTCCATCTGCGTGACTCTAGGAAGGCACACATTGCTGTGTTTACTTCAATATTTTACCATCGTTAGAACAAAACGGCACCTCATCTCTGTGATCCTTGGAAACACTGGCGTAACTATGACCACTGCTCTGTCTGCGCTGTTCCCCATGCCCCAGCACTCCAGCCTCAACTCTGTGCCAGGCAGGGACACCTGCTACTCCCCAAATGCCTTCCATGGTCTCCATCTGACAAACCTTCTCATGGCCCTGTCTTCCTCTCTGCCCACTGCTCACTCTCAAAGCTTTTATCACGGTCTTAGGTTCTCACTGGGGAGTTAGGCCTCAAGTTAAAGAGCATCAGTAAAGTTAACCTGGGAAAGCCTTTCCAGTCTATCCTAAGTCAACACAGGCTTTCCTCCCCGGCTTCTGATTAAGTTGCTGGTTCACAGTTGGGGTCATTTTATTCTAAAATCCAACCCGTTCAACACTCCACGCTTGGCGCACATGCAAAGTCATGCCCGTGAAATGCCCTAAGACAGCTCATCTGCACTGCAGAAGTTTCCTGTCTGCACACTCTCCAGCTGGCTACTAATTCACAGTCAGCCACGTCAGGTCATCTACTGCCCCTCTGCAGTGGGGCCTCACTGGCTCCCCAGTCTGTTACTCAAAGACCTGCATGCCACAGAGCAAGCAGGTTGCAAAGTCTTTTAAGGGACAGCTGACTAGGTAGCTTGGGGACACTGCCCAGATTTAACCTAAGTTCTTCCATGTTAGACTCATGACCTTGAGCAGGGCCCCAGACTTGTCCTCATCTGTAAAATAATAACACTACCTGCTTCACTGAGCTTGGGCAAGAAGGCTTAGGAAAGTAAACAGGAATGGACAATGGTGGCGCACACCTTTAATCCCAGCGAAGGGGAGGCAGAGGTAGGCAGATCTCTGTGAGTTCAAGGCCAGCCTAGTCTACAGAGTGAGTTTCAGGATAGGCTTCAAAGCTACAGAGAAACCCTGTCACACACACAAAAAACAAAAACAAAAAGAAAGTGGACATGGAGCTGGAGAGATGTCTCTGTGGTTAGGAGTACTTCCGCTCTTTGAGAAGGCACCGGTCTGATTCCTGTCTGTAACTACAGTTTCAGGAAATCTGGCCTCTGAGAGTACCAGGCACATAAGTGGTGTATGCGACCAAAACACACGAACATAACAAACAGTAATTAAAGAATGCTTTAAAGTGAACATCTTAGAAAACCCTTCCAGCTGTGCCTAGAGCAGAACATGTGCATGGGGATGGAGTCCCGTTATCTGTGGTCAGGACCAGCATCTCTTAGCAGCTCTCTCCTTCCATTCCACTTCTAGCTCAGTTCTCTAAACAGTCCAGTGTCCCTGAGATCCCTTTAGGAAGGCTGGGGCCAAAACGTTCTCCTAACATTAAGATGTTATTCACCTTTTCGCTCTCATCTTCTCATAGATCCACGTGTGATGATGTCATTGCTTTTATGGCTGATGGAAATTGTGTCTGATATCCTTGTGTTCTAAAATTTATTTTAATGCCTTGCATGCCAAAGCCTTCAGAGATGCAACTCATAGAATAAAACTCCACTGAGGTCCACAGTAATTTTTAGGTTAAAGAAATTATGATGTCTAAGTTTTGTTCTGCTTTTTTGAGATAGGGTCTGGCTATGTAAGCTCAGGCTGGTCTCAAACTCTCCACCCTCTTGCCTCAGCCTCTCAAGTACTGGGGTTATAGGCATGCGCCGTCACACTCAGCCATGTGTTTGGAACAGCTGAACAGACCATTTCTCCAGCACCCTACATGCACTCCTGCTCCAGCTGCCCTTCCAGCTGCCACTGTTGTTCCACGCTCTTCTCTTTCAAGGGCTAAAGGTATATTTACATGACATTCTTCCTACCCCAAGCTCCTACACCACTGAATGTGAACTGCACCTTCACATGGGCTTAGCTCCTGCAGCCTTACATGCAGGTACGCACTCCCTCCCCAGCAAACCTCCCTAAACCAGTGATATGTAGTGAGACCTTTTCTCAAAAACAAAACAACTGTGAGATAAAGTTTTACTGGAACTCTGTCTGACTATTCATTTGGTTATCATCCCCAAGTGCTTATGTGCAGAACTGAGGATCGGTGATGGAAGACAGTGAAGCCCATAAGCCTAACATTTATCATCAGCCCCTTCCAGAAAAAGCTTGCTGGTCCCTGGTCTAGAGGGCAGAGAGTGTCTTCTCCCTGCAGCCATCTGGCCCAGAGCAAGAGAAGTTAGCTAGTAGTGTCAACTCTTCACTTTAGTAGCACAAACAGGCCTGGGTTCAAATCTGGATTCTGCCTTGGGCTAGCTATCTGACCTTGGGCAAGTTACAAACACTCTCTGGGTTTCTCTCCATCTCTAAAATAGAGACCAGCCACTTTGGGGGAGACGGCATGTAGAAAGTTGTGTCCCCCAGCAGCAGCTCACTGAGCCAGGCTTTATACAAGAGCAAGTCTAGTAAAACAACTATCATCTCCTCTTGGAGTGCTTGCATCACACTCAGAAACCTTGTATTTTCACCCTAAACGAGCAAGCATCATGTACTAATAACTGCCAGCAGCAGCAATAGCAGAGGGAGGAGAAAGATATAGTAGTCATTAGGTTTACCTAGTCAGCCAGTCTTTGGTGGCCACCTTTTGATGATTTCTGGCTTATTAACATACGCATTCTCTCTCTCCCTCCCTCTCTCCCTCCTTCTCAGTGGGAAAAAGAAATACTCAAAAATCAATTGCACACTAAAACTTGGGTAGAAGGTTTAAAAAGTGAACCTCTGAACCCATGGGGCTTTGAAGGACCCACATGTCATCAGTGTGATCAGAGGGCGGGCCCGGCTAACAGAAGCATCACTGGAACTTGTTAGACCTACTGAGCAATCTACACTGAAGAGGCCCATGTGCAGGCAGGTGCATTTGCCTAGAGCTAGCCTAGGCTGTGTTCATTCACACTTCCCTCACTTCCTCCACTGCGGACACCCTGATAACTGTGGTGGTTACATCCATGTTTTTTTGTTTTGTTTTTTTGTTTTTTGTTTTTTCTTCGAGACAGGGTTTCTCTGTGTAGCTTTGCACCTGTCCTGGAACTCACTTGGTAGCCCAGGCTGGCCTCAAACTCACAGAGATCCGCCTGCCTCTGCCTCCCGAGTGCTGGGATTAAAGGCGTCTGCCGCCGCCGCCGCCGCCGCCGCCCGGCACATCCATGTTTAACACGGCTTTGAACTTCTCACAAGCGGCAGGCCTGCCATAATCAGTACAACTGCAGTCTGTGCTCTTGACCACTCCCCAGAGTGTCCATGCAGGCAGCACACAAGACCCGAGCTGTGCAAAGGAGTCACACGGATCAAGGAGGAAACACACATGCTTAACCTCAAGTTACTACAACTTAACCATAACTTAGTTACTCCAAGCACAAGAACTCCAGATGTGTTCAGAGTCACTCCAAGCAGTTACTCCAGGAACAAGAACTCCGGATGTGTTCAGAGTCACTCTGCGGAGTGCTGCTGAGAGGCTGGAAGGTAACTCAGAACAGCAGCAAACAGGTGACTTTCCTCTGGATGGGACATCCTCGGTTCTCACCCAGCCTGTCCTGGGAGGCTGTGGGCAGGATGTCTGTTTCTGACAGGACAGAGCTAAATCTAGCTCTGTCCTAGCCCACTACATATGTACTCTGCCTGCAAGCCTCGTGATGGAAGCCACCAAAATACTAAACTGCAATATGGTGTCTTATGACTATGCTCTAAGTATTAGGATACTCATGTGGGTTGGGCCTGGAGTAATTCTTCATAGTGCTTTTAAGGAGCCCAGTCTGGGTAATAAATGACACGATCAATGTGCCAACTAAGAAGAGAGAAGAGCTGGCATGAGGGGCAGGCAAGGGGCACAGCTCCAGCACAAGACACTGAAGATGGAGGGTATCTACAGAGATAGCTCAGTAGTGGAGTGCTTATTAGATTTGTACGAGGCCACCACCAAAAAAGAAAAGGAAGAAAACAAATGACGAATACTGGAGAGTCTTCATGAATAAGTTGGAAGGAGTAAGTGCTGGCCCTCATGTTTCCTAAGCATCTGCAGACGCAGCTCTTTTGCTATCCTTATTTCACAAGAAGGAATGCCAGTGAGCCCTGGGGCACTGGAGCACTTGTGAACTGGGGAAAGCTGTCAGACTGGCTGTGGACAACTGAGAAGGAAGGACGGACGCGTGGGACACCTCAGCTGGGCAAGGCGGCTCTGAGAGTGTAAGTAGTCACCTGCAGGTCAACCTGAAGTTGTCTGGACTGGAGGAGAGCCTGAAGACAGGGAGACCCAGGAGATGTCACTCTAGCCCAGGAAAGGAACAAGCCAAGGATCTAGGGAAGAAGTGAGCAAGCTGCCAGACGTGGTGGGCAGGTCTGTAGTACCAACTACTCCAGAAACTGAGCCAGCACTGGGGCGGATTCTACGGGGTCAGCTCAAGCCCAGCCCAGGCAACTTAGTAAGAGCCTGTGTCAGAATCAAAAGTAATGAGAGGCTACAGTGTGAGAGCACTCACCTAACATGCATGAGGCCATGGGTTCAATCCCAAGTAAACAAAGAAGGGGAGTAAAGAAAAGCAGGCCCAGGAAACAAAGGATGGTTCAACAATCCGACAGCAAAGGGCTAAGCACTGGGTGGAGAGACTTTATAAGGGTGGCAACGCTCTGACTGCCAGGAGCCGCGAGCCTAGGCACTGACAGTGTACTGCCATCGTGTCTGCGCCCAACTCCGAAGTGGCTCCCAAGGAAGCATTTCATACACACAGATGAAGCCAGATGGCAGAGTGACAGCAGCTGCTGACTCACGGTGGCTGGCAATTAGTAATCAGGGTCTAGTCTTTCAGCTCTTCTCAATGTCTGAAGTGTTTTCATATTAAAAAGCTGGGGGGGGGGGGTTTAATGCCTCACACTTGGGGGAAGGGAGGGCAGTCAGATCACAAGACTTCACACCCATCTAGTCTGAGGTGCTAGGTGGCTTGACAGGGCTTTTCAGCAGGAAGCTAGGAAGGCGATGCAGATGTGGTACTCATCCAGAGGCAGGTACCAGATGCATTAGGACCTAGGAAGGGAGAGGAGAGCAGAGGAGAAGAGAGGAGAGCAGAACAGAACAGAGGAGAGGAGAGCAGAGAAGAGAGGTTGGGGAAGGCCTCAGGGGAAGAAAAAAGAAAACTTTGGGACAGTCAGATACAATGAGAGCACACAGAAGAAGTCTCCAAGGGCATGATCGGGGCTGCTGGGATGGCTCAAGGGGTAAAGGAGCTTGCTGCCAAGGCTGACAACCTTGAGTTTGATTCCGGGACCCACATGGTAGGAGAAGAGAACCAACTCTCCCAAGTTGTCCTCTGACCTCCAAATGTGTTCCGCAGCACACGTGCCCACACACATATAAACACAAAACAAATGTTGAGAGAGAGAGAGCTGAGCTGACCACATTCATTAACATCAACAGGCCTAAAGGAGGACAGTGACTAGACAGCAAACCAGGAACTCCCCAGTCACCTATGACCTCTGGGGAGCCATCCCATCCAGTGTGACAGGCCAGATGGAAGGCCAAAGGTGGGAGGTCATGAGAAATGGGAGACTATCATTTCCACCAGCACAGGACTGGGATGCCCCAGAAGCAGGGAAGAGAGGTTTTTCCCTTGGCTAAAAGATGATGTCATCAACCTTCAGAGTCCTCAAAGTCCCTTAAGTCATTAAGCAGAAGCAGACAAATATGAGATGCTTCCAGCATCACATATGCCAAGCCTGATGCTTTGGAGAGACACACAGTTGTGTGCCTGTAAACTTCCCACCTAGCCTTCAGGGGCCAGCAGTCACACAAGCCGGGGAGAAAGCCGTCAAGGCTGCTTCGGCAACCCTGCACATCCCAGCAGCGGCTCTCACAAAGGCTCAGAAATGAGACAGGCAGCAAGCCTGCCAGAGCCCAGGTTCTTGCTGCAGTATGCAAATGAAGGACACTCTCTTTGAGGGAGCCTGCAGGAAATCTCTGTCAGTGTTAGCTATGTTTTCATCTTTCTGGGCTGGTTGGGTAGAGCTGACTGGCTCTCCCCCAACCCCCAAGCATGACTCAGTATCTTTTTTTTTTTTTTAAACCTTTAAATTGCCACAGTCAGACTGTTTCCCAGATGTGGTCATGTTATCAGGTTGAACCAAAAATGACACAGCAAGTGTCTCAGTCCCGTGGCCCAGCTGTAGAGCAGTAAATGCTGCTGCTGCTGCAGTCTTTTGAAACAGGCAAAAACCTTGAAAATGCCTGTCATATTATAACCAACCAGATTTAACGCCTTAACGGTGGCCATTCCATATTTACTGCTGACTGGGTCCTTGTGAGGAGCATAGTGTTTTCCTACTGTGTGTGAGAGGCCAGATGAAAGGCCAAAGGTAGGAGGAGGGAGGTCCACTAAATCATGGAAACTAGCTTTGAATTATCCTTCCCTGAAGAACACCGCACACATTTGTCTAGGACTCTGGGCAACCTGGACACACGTGACCAAGGTTTCATTCAACACAGTCACCCTGAGCTGAAGGGCAAAAAAACGCTGGAATAGATAAATTCAAACAGCCATTATGATTCAATTTTATTCACACATACACACACACACACACACAATCAAGCAAGCACTTGACTCTTCCCTGTCTGTAGTCACAGATCAGGTAGTTCCTAATAGACCCCTGGGGCTGGCTGAGGTGCCAGATACAGGGGTTCTGAATGCGCGCTCCTGGTCTGCAAGGAGGCTCCACAGAAGTCCTGACCCCGCCCTCCACCCCAGTAGGCAGAGCCTGGGGAAAGAGCTACATTCAAAAGTACCAAGCTCCTATTGAGTAAGCACAGGGACAGTGCCCCTTCAGCTGGTCAGCTTTCTAACCCTTCCTAACGAAGTGCTGCCTTCCCCACTTTAGATTGCCAAGTTCAGTTAGTGGTCCCACCTCACCCCAGGACAGGCCAGTCAGGAGTGACTCTCGGAACTTCTAGGGACCAAAACAGGAGCTCAGATCATACTGTCCCAGGAGAACCCACAGCAATGGACCTGACTCCACTCGGAGGGAGGGGACCACCAGGGGCAGCTGACACTGAGCATGTGCCTGTGTCATTCACATTACATGTGATAACCGCACTTCTTTTTTTTTAAATGTGGGCCCCAAATAGGTTCCAGGGGATTCCATGAGGCCCAGTGGTGTGTAAAATAGTAAAAGACAGTTCTCTGTGTAGCCTTGGCTGTTCTGGAACTTGCTTTGTAGACCAGGCTGGCCTCGAACTCACTGCCTCTGCCTACCGAGTGCTGGGATTAAAGGCGTGCACCACCACCACCACCACCACCACCACCACCACCACCACCACCACCTGGCAATTTTTCCATTTTTTTTTTTCTTTTAGAGATTTATTGAGTGGAAAAGAGGGGGAGAGAGAGGGGAGCCAGACCTGAGGAGAGGGGAGGGGGAAAAGGAGCAGAGCAGAGAGCAGAGAGGGAACAGAGAGAGCAGTTTTTCCATTTTAAAAAGATAGGGTAAATTTTTTTCCCCTCAAGACAGGGTTTCTCTGTGTAGTTTTGGTGCCTGTCCTAGATCTCACTCTGTAGACCAGGATGGTCTCAGACTCAGAGATCTGCCTGCCTCTGCCTCTGAGATTAAAGGTGTATGCCACCGAGTTCTTGATTTTTTTTTTTTGTTTTTTTTTTTTTTTGGTTTTTCCAGACAGGGTTTCTCTGCATAGCTTTGCGCCTTTCCTGGAGCTCACTTGGTAGCCCAGGCTGGCCTCGAACTCACAAAGATCCGCCTGCCTCTGCCTCCCGAGTGCTGGGATTAAAGGCGTGCGCCACCACGCCCGGCCCGAGTTCTTGATTAAACAGGAAAATGGAAGAGAAAAAAAGCAAGGTTTAGTGCCAGGTGGTGGTGGTGGTGGTGGTGGTGGTGGTGGTGGTGGTGGTGGTGGTGGTGGTGGTGGTGGTGGACGTCTTTAATCCCAGCACTGAGGAGGCAGAGGCAGGCGGATCTCTCTGAGTTTGAACTGGCCTCTCTATAGAGTTCAAGGACAGCCAGGGCTACACAGAAAAACCCGGTCTTGAAACCTCCCTCCTCACACACACAAAAAAGGGCAAGGACATCAATGAAGCAGGGGAGACACAAAAACATTTTCCATGTCCTAAAGCAGAACAGGGGACAGAGAGAAGGAAAGGAACTGAGGTGGACCTCAGCCTCCCCAAGGACTCTTTCCTGCCCCGATTCAAAGTCAGACTCCCAGAAGCAGGGTGACAATGACAGCAGTAGAGGGGCAGCAGGTCGGGTTGTAGTTCCATTGTTGATGGTTTTCAGGGATACAGAGGTGGCAACTACTGAGTGTCCGCCCTCTTGCTTGCTCCAGTGGGAAGGTGGTACTCAGTGCTGAACTGAGTCAGGCTAGTGCTGGAGTCATTCAACATGATCTCTGTGAGTTCAAGGCCATGCTGGGCTACATGAGATTGATCCAGTCCAGGAAAGAAACAGAGCAGGCAGTAATGGCACACACGTTTAACCCCAGTACTTGGGAAGCACTCATGCCATTAATCCCAGCACTAGGAAGGTTGAGATAGAAAGTTGATGTGGCTGTGCGGAGAAAAGCATATAAAACATGAGGAGATAGGAACTAGAGGACCTTTCGGCTGAGGACTCAGAGGCATTCAGTCTGAGGATTCGTAGAGCTGGCAAGGTGAGAAGTGCCTGTGGTTTGTTCCTTTGTCTCTCTGATCTTTCAGCATTTCCCAATATCTGGCTCCAGGTTTTTATTATAGGAATAATAAAAGACATAGGAATCATGCAACCATGTTCAGTCGGGGCCACTCCCTATCCCACTAAGGCTTTCATATTCAGCAACTGGATGGCTGTGGCAACCCCGTTTGTGGTTCCTGTATGTACACAAGCATGGCTGAATCCCAAACCTTTACAGTCTCAGGTAAGAACAAATGACATTTCCTTCAGCCAGTTTGCAGGTCCCTCCACTTGGACAGCTCTCACTTTTCTCCTATGAACCATGGAGTCAATAACAGCATCTCACTCAGACAGCTGCTGTGAGCAAGCACTGCAAAACACTGAGTGTCTGGTGCACAACAAAGAGGGTAGGTCTGAGCTGGGATCCTAAGACGAAAACATCATTCTAATCCTTGAGATTCATCCTTGTTACCTATCTTTCAAAAATTTCAAAAGAGATCTTCCAGCCAAGTTGGAGCACACCTTTAATCACAGCATTTGGGAGGCAGAGCCAAGTGGTTTGCACTAAGTTGGAGGCCAGTCTGGTCTACATACTTACACTGTGTAGCCAGGGCTACACAGTGAGACTATGCTTCAAAAAATACTACCACTGCTGCTTGCTGCTGACAGTGATGATGTCCTCCAGATTTGGGGAACCATACACGTCAGCTGTATACCTACAGCTGTTCTGTCTGTCCTGGATGGAGGCAGTCAGGTGCTGCTTTAACTGCGCACTACTAAATTTTTCTCTCTTCCCCCACTCTCCTTGGTTTTTCATGACAGGGTTTCTGTGTAGCCCTGGCACTCGCTCTGCAGACCAGACTGGTCTCAAACTCAGAGACCATCCTGCCTCTGCCTCCTAAGTGCTGGGGTTAAAGGCGTGCACCACCACCGCCCCGCTAAATTTCTCGCAGTCACTAAGTTGTAAGAGTTCTCGAGCACTGATGGAAAGGGCTCCCGAAGCCAACCCTAACACCCCAAGATTCTTGAGTACTGCTAAAAAAAAGGCCCCCAAAGTCACACTTATCACCTTCACTCACGCCGCTGAAACAAGCTTTCCAGAGAGGTGATGTTGCACTAATGAGAACAACATCTGAATGATCAAGTGGCCACCCCACTCCGACCACTCCACCAGTGAGTGCAGGCTCACTCCAGGGCTAGAGAGTCACCTCACTTCCCACTGAAGAGATGAGGCAATGATTTAGCCAAGGTCAATCAGAGCAGGTGCTAGCCAGAGGAACACCCAAGGGTTTTGACTTCCAACTGCAGTACAAACACACATCCCTCATCTGGTCAAAGTGCCCTTGAGTCAGGCAATTACCACACAGAGACACAATTGTGGCCTCAAGGCCAAGGAGTTAGAAGAGGGAAAATCAAGGGACAAAATAAAATCACAGGACAGCTGTTAAGAGTCTCCAAGCTGTGATCCTATCTGAATAAAATGCAATTTAGAAGCACTTAGTCCTGCATCTTGCTTTAACCTTACATAACTCCTTCCTGTTACATCACTAAGAACAATTCCTTTTAATGGGCCCCCGCACCTGGACAAGTGAGACAAACTTCTTGGGCTATGATGCTACACCTAAATAGCTTTCCCCATGGAAATGCTGGCCTGAGTAGGAACCAAAAATAAACTGCAAAGCCAATTCCGGAGGGACCTGTCATCAAGGAGCTTCACTCACTCACACACACACACACACACACACACACACACACACACACACAGAGTCTCACAAAGGCAGTGTAATAGCAGGCAGCTTGAATTTAGAGACACCGTGTCTCGAATCTGAGAGACACTAAGTGTTCCAGCAACTTAAAAGACAACACACAAGAGGTGGGAAAGCCCCAGTGGTGTGTGGTGGCACACACCTGCCGGCCTCCCCAGCACTTGGGAAGGGGAGGCAGGAGGACCAGAAGTACAAAGTCAACCTCTGCTACAAGGTGAGTTTGAGGGCTGTATGGGTGACATGAGACCCTAGTAAGGGAAGAAAGGAAGGAAGGAAGTAGGGGTGGGGGAAAAGAGAAAGGAAAAAAGCTGGAACAAGCACCACCAGAAGGAATCTTGAACTTGGGCTCATTGACAGTCTACAGCTGGACTCTGTCCTCACAGGATTGCGCTGTCCCAGCATCACAGGTGACGACAAGGAAGACCACTTTGTCTAGCAGGGTTCAGGTCAGTAAGGGGCTGATGGCCTCTGGCTTCATTTCAGGATGGTACTCAAAGGATGAGCTGGGGAAAGGGCAAGCCTCCACAGAGACTAGGTGAGAAGTTTGGAGCCAAGGAATGGGCCACCAGGCTGGTCAGGAAGCTGGGGAGAAGAGCCCAGGAGAGCCTCTGGCTGTTTGCTTAAGTTCCTTTTCAGGGGGTGGGGAGGTGGAGGGTGTCTCTAAAAAACAACAACAACAACTGGGTCTCTCTATGTAGCCCAGGCTGTCATGAACTCACTATGTAGTCCAAGCTGGCCTAGAACTCAGAGATGAAGAGTGCTAAGACTAAAGGTGTGCAAGGATAAGAGTGCCAGGACTAAGGGTGTGCCCAACCACACCTGGCTGCTTTTTAAGTTCTAAAGAAGCTTAAGCTTGGCTGCTAAGAGCTTCAGGAACACAACATAAATCCCATGCTCCAGGAAGCAGCAACTTTATCTCTACTGCTCAGTTACACTGAGGGGACAAGAAGGGAGTAGGGCTTGCTGCCTATCTCCATCTTTCTTTCTAAATATGTTCACTAAAAACTTACATTTAGAGAAAAGTATTAGGACTGGAGAGATGGCTCCGCAGTTAAGAGTGCTTGCTGTTCTTCTAGGACCCAAGTTCAGTTCCCACCACCCATGTCAGGCAGTTCACATAACCCTACACAGATATACACACCCACACACCAATTAAAAATAAAAACAAATCTTTTTAAAGGGAGGGAGGTATTAAGTCAGACATGGCAGTACACACTGAAATCCCAGCTATTCAGAAAGCTGAGGCAGGAGGATAGTGAGTTTCAGACCAGCTTGGCTACAATACAGTGTCTTAGCAGCCTGGGTGAGAGTGAAATCCAGGGGAAGGGACACTAGTATTAAGTCTCACTCATATTCTCGAACTGAACATGTAATAAACTACAAAAATACCCCCATGGTGTAAGGAATACTCCATATAGACACGGTAAAACTATTCCAATAACTGTCAAAAGGAAAAAGAAAAAAAAAAAAACAAGCAATGGTGGTGCATGCCTTTAATCCCAACATTCAGGTGGCAGATCTCTGCGACTTCCTGGATGCTTAAACTATAAGCTGTAAACTGAAATAAACCTTTTCCTTCCCAATTTGCTTTTGGTCATGGTGTTGATCACAGCACTAGAAACACTAAAACATTGGGTGATGCTAGGTGCAGTGGCGCACGCCTTTAATCCCAGCGCTTGGGAGGCAGAGGCAGGAGAATCTCTGAGTTTACATAGTAAGTTCCAGGCCAACCTGGTATACAGGGAGTTCCAGGACAGCCAGAGCAACATAGAGAACCTTGTTTCACAAAAAAAAAGGAGTGTGTTGGTGTTCATCTTTAACTCCGGGACTTGAGAGGCAGGCAGATGAGTTTGAGGCCAGCCTGGTCTACATAGTGAGCTCCAGGACAGCCAAGGCTACAGAGAAATCCAGCCATTTTATTCTGCCAATAACATAACCAGATTCATGATGACACTCAAACCTTTTCAGCACACAGTCATCCTGTTGGTAGGATGAGTAAGGTGGGGGAGGGGAGGATAAACTCCCTAAACAAAGTACTGTAAGATCCCAGAATCCACTTCTGTTATCTGTAGCTCATGGTGACAGACAGCAGATACCTATAAATGTACACCCTCTCTAAAACATCTACTCCCTAGTCCTTAGCAACCTGCAGTGAGTGGATACTCAGACCTCCGTTCCTTGGAATCCTTTTGCCAGAAGCTACAAAAATTGCCATAGTAGAGGAAACACTACCAGAGCCATAAGATGGGCTCCGATGCACTTCAAAAGCTACCCAAACAGAAGCCTTTTAAAGTTGTTTTCTGCGTAACTCCAAAATAGGCTTTTCAGGTCAAATTTTGGTCCAATTTTCTTACGTATGTTGGGGGAGGCAGAGGGACAATAGCTGTAAACAAAGTTAACCGCCCAAGTGACGATGAACAGAAACACTGAGAGAAATGGCGGGGCCCGGCGGCAGAGCTGGGCCTGGCTCCCTGAGCCAGGGCTGGAGTCAGAAACCTCTGGAGAAGCTGGGTGACGGAATGGATTTTCTGAACCTCTCAGAAAACCACCGGCAACACAACGCAGACATTTTCCCCACATAGCACCGACCATTTTTTTTTTTTTTTTTTTTTTTTGGTTTTTCGAGACAGGGTTTCTCTGTGTAGCTTTGTGCCTTTCCTGGAACTCGCTTTGGAGACCAGGCTGGCCTCGAACTCACAGAGATCCGCCTGGCTCTGCCTCCCGAGTGCTGGGATTAAAGGCGTGCGCCACCACCGCCCGGCCCGCACCGACCATTTTTAATAGGCATTCTGTCTCAGAATGGGTTATTTCCCAAACATTTTTGCGAACAAACTCTGTTTTCTTAAGAATCGGAGGAGCTGTTGCCCTATTTCTTTTTCTGAGAATCTGAGGTGTGTGTGGATTTGTGCCTGTGGATGCACACTTGGTAATAAAAGAGATGCCGGTGTCAGCAATCACCCCTGCACAGTAACTAGAACTCAGGAGTGGGGCTTTCCCTCCCTGGGCTCCCGTCATTCATTCCCCACCCGCAGTCTCCCTTCTCAGCAGGGCATGAAGCCATAGTCCTCTGCTGTCTCTTTCTCCCAGTATGAAAACCCCAGATTAACTTTTTCCCCCTCATTATGTAGCTCTGGCTGTCCTGGAACTCACTATGTAGACCAGGCTGGCCTCAACTAGCGAGTGCTGGGATTACAGGCAAGGGACACATCAGGCCCTAGATTAACTTCTAAGCAGCCTCCCATGATGGGTTTGGTGGTGGCTCCTTTAATTCCCCCATACTAGAGCAGCTGTGGAAATATCAAAATTTCCAGGCCAGCTTGGACAACTTGGCATGATTTACTCTCAAAATAAAGTAAAATGGCCGGGTGGTATGTCCTAGAACTTGGGAGGCAGAGCCAGGTGGATCTCTGTGAATTTGAGGCCAGCCTGATCTACAGAGCAAGATCCAGGGCAGGCACCAAAACTACAGAGGAACCCTGTCTTGAAAAAAACCAGAAAAAAAAAAAAGTAAAATAGTTTGAGGATGTAGCTCTGTGGAAAAGCACAGGTCTAGTATCAAGGACCTGGGTTCAACCTTTAGCACTGAAAAAAATTAATGAATTAAAAGCATCCCGCAAGATCAGACCTCTCACCTTCCAGGGACCTAAAACGAGGCAGGCCTGATTCATGCTTAGAAATGTCTCCTGATTGGGCAGGAGAGGGAGAGCTGAGAGATAAAAATGTGTTTGGGAGAGCCTCACTGGTAGAAATCACACTCAGGAAAACAGACCTCCAAACCAACCCTGGTTTAAGGTCTATGGTGACAGACCTCTTTTGTAGAACTGCTCCAGTCACTAGCCTCATCCCAACACCGTGGGGGAGTGTGGTATTTGCCTAACAGCTCCAGGTTGAGAAAAAACCCGGCAGTTTTTCCCACTGGTCCCTCTCCTCTACCCACGGCTGCCCAGGACACCCCACCCCAAGAAGTCCAAAGACACCCAGTCGCAGCTGCCACCATCTCCCCCAGCACTATTAATATCATGGCTCTGGGCTGTTCATCCTTTTCCTCCAAAGTTCCCTGCAGCAATTCAAAGGAGGCAGCGGCGTTAAAACAAGAAAGACGCCAGGCCGCTTCCCCACCACGCATTCATCTGCCAGCATCTGCTCAACTTCTTGGGTTTTCACCTCGATCTTTGTTTTGGAATGCCCACAGCCAAGCCCTCGCCGGCACGGCCTCCCCTTCTGGAAGCACAATGCAGCACGGAGCTCTTTTTTTTTTTTTTGGAGAGGGAGGGTGTCAGCAAAACGCCGCACTAGTGTAAAGCCGAACACGCCTCAGACAGAGCCTGAGGAGGTCCCCACGGGCGTCCGTGCACGTCCATCACCCCGAGGCCCACACCACAGCCGAGCATCGCTCGCAAGGCCCCTCCCCTCGCCCCGAGCCGGGAGCCCCGCCGGCGTGCGCGCCCAGGCCGGTGCGATGACGGTGCACCGAGCGCTGAGCCCCCGCCAGCCCTCCGGGCCGCGCCGGCCCGCCTCACCTTGGTCTCCTTTACGTGCTGCTTGACGCCCTCCGGGTACCACTGGACGCGCACGTAGCCGCGCCGCAGCGGGCTGGCCCGGCCCTCCTCGTGGCCCGCGCCCCCGGCCTCGGAGCAGCCCGAGCTGCCGCGGCCGTCCTCCTCGCCCTCCGAGTCCGAGTCCTCGCCGTGGATGAGGCGCACCAGCCCGAAGTGCACCGAGCCGCGGTAACGGCCCGACACTAGGTCGTGAGAGAACAGCAGGCGTTGCGAGCCCGCTTCGGGGCCGGATTCGGAGGATGGCCCTGAGGCCGAGTCCGTGGCGGGCGCGGGCGGCGGGGCGGCGGCGGCGGGGGCTGCGGCCGGGGTCGGGGTCGGGGCGGCGGCGGCGGCCGGGGCCTGGGCGGGAGCGGGTGCGGGTGCGGGCGCGGACGCTGCGGGATCCGCCATAACTGCTCTGCGCGAGTCTCTCTCGGGCGGCGGCGACTGCTACAGCGGCGGCAGTAGCGGCGGCAGCAGCCTAAGCGCGGGGAGGCGGGGCCGGCGGCGCGGGGGCGGGGCCGAGCGCGCTGACGTGGGCCTGCGTGCCGCCGTCGTTAGGGCGCTGGGATGCTGTTGCTAGGAGCCGCCGCCCGGTCGCTAGGGGACGCTGAAGATGCTTGGGTCGGCGGAAGGACTGCCGCGGGGCGTGGCAGGGCGGCAGGGAATTAAGAGGCAGGATCCGGGGTGGAAGCAAGGGCAGTGGCCACAGAGGAGTAGAGGGGCGGAGACTGCGCACCTGGCTGACAACAACTTTTTATTTTTTAATTAAGCCGGTTGGTGGTTGCACATGCCTTTAATCCCAACTCTTGGAGGCAGAGGTAGGCGGGTCTCCTGAGTACGAGGCCAGCCTGGTCTACAGAGTGAGTTCCAGAATAGCCAGGGCTACACAGAAAAGCCCTATCATGAAAAAAAAAAAAAGTAAATCAAATTAAATTTTAAAATTATTATATTTGCATATGATGGATATTGCACAAGTGATATATGGAGGTTAGAGTACAACTTAGTGGATTGGTTCTCTCTTTTCACCTTTATGTGGGTTCTGTGGATTGAACTCAGGTCATCAGGCTTGTGTGGCAAATGCTTTGCCTATTGAGCCATCTCATCAATCCCCCAACTTCTTTTTCATTTTCCTATAATAGTTTTTTTTTTTTTTTTAACTTTTTACTTTCTTGAGACAGGATCTTACTACATAGCCCTGGCTGGCCTGGATTCACTATGTAAACCAGGCTGGGCTCAAACTCAGAAATCTGTCTGACTCTGCCTCCCAAGTGAGTACTGGGATTAAAGGTGTGTGTTACCATGCCTAGTCAGTCAACAGGTTCTAACAAGCTCCCTTGGCAGCCCAGTCTAGTTGTAGCCCTGCAAGTGATACCATCTTTGTCCTCTAGGTGCTCACATGCCACTGTGGCACACTTGTGCCCATACACATCATATACACACATATAATCAAAATAATTTTTTAAAGTTGTCAGCTCGGTGTGGTGGTGCATACCTTTAACATGTGCCTTAGAGGACAGTCTAGTTGGGCACATAAAACAAATACTCATTAAATAGCTGAAAAGGCAACTCGAAGGCAGCTTGTAAGCAAGGCTGTAATAGATAGGTATGGAGTAAGCAGAGTCCCAAGCAGAACTTGGAAGGTCATGACCCCTTAGGGATTTATCTAGAGGTTGTGACGGGAGCCCAGAGAGACATAAGAAAGATCAGCAATCAGAAGCATCACTGGTTTACCTTTAAACCCTTCTTGGTGAATCCAGAGCTCAGTGAGGCCTCCTATTGGGAGGGGGAGTTGGGAGGGATTAAAAACAAGAACCAGATGCTGGGTGGTAATGGCTCATGCCTTTAATCCCAGCACTCTAGAGGCAGAGGCAGGCTGATCTCTGTGAGTTCAAGGCCAGCCTGGTCTACAGAGTGAGATCCAGGACAGGCTCCAAAGCTACACAGAGAAACCCTGTCTCAAAAACAAACAAAACAAAACAAAAAAACAAAAAGAAAATAAAGAAAGAAAGGAAGGAAGGAAGGAAGGAAGGAAGGAAGAAGAAAACCAGGCAGATTTCTGAGTTCTAGAGAAGCCTGCTCTACACAGTGAATTCCAGGACAGCCAGAGCTACATAGTAAAACTCTGTCTTGAAAAAAACAAAACAACAACAAAAAAAGTAGGAGTTGTGATTCCAAATATTGGCTATTGCTGATCTATAAAAAGCAAAATAAAGCCGGGCGGTGGTGGCGTACGCCTTTAATCCCAGCACTCGGGAGGCAGAGCCAGGCGGATCTCTGTGAGTTCGAGGCCAGCCTGGTCTCCAAAGCGAGTTCCAAGAAAGGCGCAAAGCTACACAGAGAAACCCTGTCTCGAAAAACAAAACAACAACAAAAAAAGCAAAATAATAACTGAGTTTCTTTCTTTCTTCCTGAAACTATTCTTCTATTCTTTTGGGGAGAAGGACAGTGAAAGAGCCATGGACAACCTGCAGGAACTGTTCTCTCCTTCAGCTAGATTCTGGGGTTCGAACTCAGTTATCAGCCTTGATGGCAGATGCCTTTACCCTCTGAGCCTCCCTGCCAGCCCTTTTCTTTATTATTAATGTATTTATTGTTTTTTTTGAAACAGGGTTTCTTTGTGTAGCCTTAGAGCCTGTCCTGGATCTCACTCTGTAGCCCAGGCTGGCCTTGAACTCACAGAGATCAGCCTGCCTCTACCTCCCGAGTGCTGGGATTAAAGGCGTGCACCACCACCACCACCACCACCACCACCACCACCACCACCACCACCACCACCACCACCACCACCGCCGCCCGGCTTGCCAGTCCTTTTCTTAATTAAAAACTTGATTACATTTGTTCTTTATTTGGTGTGTGTGTGTGTGTGATTTGTGTAATCATGAGCCTAGGCATGCCACAGCTTCCTGTAGAAGTCAGAGGAGGACTTGAAGGGGTAGGCCAGCTCAGGTTGGCTTCCTCCACCTCAGTCTTCTTGTGTGTAAAACAGATTTGATAATAGCGAGGCCTGCATCGTTGCCCGGCTGAGATTAAACAGTGTCGAACAGTGCCTGGCATATAGCTCTTTCCATAACATTTAATCATTACTATAATACTTCAAACCCCCTGCCTAGACTAAACTGCAGACTGGCAGAACTGTTATTCAGCCACTCTGTGGTTGGCTCCTTATTACCATTGTAAAATATAAATAGTAATTCTATTAATTTGGTGTGTCACCTTAGTAAGATTTAGACACATTCTCAGATGAAGAGGTTTTTTTTTTTTGGTTTTTCGAGAAAGAGTTCCTCTGTGTAGTTTTGGTGCCTGTCCTGGAACTCACTCTGTAGACCAGGTGGGCCTCGAACTCACAGAGATCAGCCTGGCTCTGTCTCCTCAGTGCTGGGATTAAAGGCGTGCCAGCCCAGATGAAGGATTTCTAATGGGCTATTTAAAAGATATTAAGAATACTGAAGATCTTCCCCTAAACTTTATCAATCAAAAGCATTTTTCACACATTTCTCTTAAGACAGTCAATGACAATTAGCCAGGTGGTTTGTTATTACAGTATTTAGGCTCTTCAAAAGGAAAAAAGGGAAGACCCCTGTACTTTGAGTAATTTTCCAGATACTGGGGATATGGAACTACAATCAGGGAAAGATTAACATGCACAGGGGCTGGAGAGATGACTTAGCAGTTAAGAGCAGTGGCTGCTCTTCCAGAGGACCCAGGTTCAATTCTCAGCAACCAGGTGGGGGCTCACAACTCCAGTTCCAGGGCATCTGATGCTGTCTTCTGGCCTCCTCCAGCACTGCATACATGTAGTGCACAGACATGTAGGCAAAACACTCATACACATAAAATATAACTAAAATTTACACCTGGCATGGTGGAAAACACCTTTAATCTCAGCACTCAGAAGGCTGAACCAAGGCATATCTCTGTGAATTTGAAGCCAGCCTGGTCTCCAAATCAAGTTCCAGATCCTATCTCAAAAAACAAGTAAAAATAAATTTACAAAAATTAAAAAAATAACCTGCACAGAGCCAGATACATAAGGTTCCCTGGACCAAATATTTAAATAGCATTGGTAAAATTTTGAACTCAGGCAGGTTGTCTATGGACCCAAAATTTGGAAAATTCAAGTATTACACACACACACACACACACACACACACACACACACACACACACACACGGCTAAAAGCTGAAGGAAAGCTGGGATGTCATTTAGAGGCAAGCTTAGTCTCAAGTCAGGGCTTTTTCATCAATGTAGCATGGCCATCAGAAGTTAATGGTAGCTGGCTACACTTTTAATCCCAGCACTCAGAAGGCAGAGACAGGAGGATCTCTGTGAGTTTGAGGCTAGCCTGGTCTACAGTGTGAATTCCAGGACAGCAAGAACTACACAGAGAAATGCTGTCTCAAAAAAACACAACTGACCGGGTTGGAGAGATGGCTCAGAGGTTAAGAGCACTGACTGCTCTTCCAGAGGTCCTGAGTTCAATTCCCAGCACCCACATGGTGGCTCACAACCATCTGTAATGAGATCTGGTGCCCTCTTCTGTATACATAATAAATAAATAAATCTTAAAAAAAAAAAAAAAAAAAAAACAAAAGACAAAACACAACTGACCAAACAGTAGTGGCTCATGCCTTTAGTACCAGCACTCAGGAGGCAGAGGCAGGTGGATCTTTGTGAGTTCAAGGCCAGCCTGGTCTACAGAGCTACAAAGCTAGTTCCAGGATAGCCAAGGCTACACTGAGAAACCCTGTCTCAAAAAACAAAACAAAACAAAAAATCATAAACAAAAAATTAACATTGTAAAGAGCTGGGCATGAAGCTTATTTGTCAGAGTGCTTTCCTAGCATGCAAAAAGCCCTGAATAAACCTGTTATGTTGGCACACACACCTGGATTCCCAGCAGCTGAGAGGTGCAGGCCGGAGGATCAGAAGTTCAAGATCTTCGTCAACTGCACAAGAAGTTTGAGGCAAGCCTGAGCTATAGGAATCCCTAAAAAACAAAACAAAAACATTGCTAAGAGACAAGTTCTCATTTCCTTACCTACAAAAATCTGGGCAATTTAACAGCTGCAATAGTAGCCTCTTAAATTCTGGAAGTTAGATGAACATGGTGAGATCCTGTCTCAAAACAAACAAATCAGCCGGGCGGTGGTGGCTCATGCCTTCAATCCCAGCACTCGGGAGGCAGAGGCAGGCGGATCTTTGTGAGTTCGAGGCCAGCCTGGTCTACAGAGCAAGATCCAGGAAAAGCACAAAGCTACACAGAGAATCCCTGTCTCAGAAAACCAAAAAAAAAAGAAAGAAAAGAAAAATCAAAGTCCCATTGCTTTGTACCTCCTATGACCTAACATGTGTTAAACATGTATTGTTGAGCTGGCATTGTGCCAGGCTCTTGCACATATGTTATCACAATTATGTACCGGCATTTAACCCCGTCTTACTAACACCAGACCCACGGTACCTAGTGCCTGAGGTTGCTGGTAGCAATGGCTCCAAGCAGGCAGCATCTCTAGGTTCTGCTGCCTTGCCGGACCTCCCTCTGAGCAGCTCCTGACTGTGGGGCATAGTCCACTTGTCCTTTCGTCCTGAGAGGTAGAAGTGGGGTGAGGAAGAAGCCTAAGGATATAGAGCAAGGCAGGGCCAAAGGTGTGTTTAATGTTAAAACTCCCGGTGAGGACACTGGAGGGATGATGGCTCAGGGGTAAAAACCTGCCAATCAGGTGTTAGAACCAGGGTTCGGACCGCCAGCTCGCATGGCAATGCTGGACAGGCATGTGACCTACCTGTAGTGCCAGTGCTCAGGAGGTGGAGAGAGGACGTGGCTAGGGCAAGCCAGTTAGTAGACGAGCTAAATCAGTGTGCCGTGATTGGAGTGAGAGACCCTGGGTGTGCGTAGGTTTATGTCAACTTGACAGGAACTAAAGTTATCTAACAGGAGGGAACCTCAGTTAAGAAAATATCTTTGTAAGATTGGGCTGTAGGCAAGCCTGTAGGGCATTTTCTTAATTACTGATTGACAGGGGAGGGCCCAGCCCATTGTGGATGATACCATCCCTGGACTGGAGGCCCTGAGTTCTATAAGAAAGCAGGCTGACCAAGCCATGGAAAGCAAGCCAGTAAGCAGCACCCTTCCATGGCCTCTGCATCAGCTCCTGCCTCCAGGTTCCTGCCCTGTTTGAGTTCCTGTCCTGAATTCTTTCAGAGATGGACTCTGATGTGGAAGTATAAGCCAAATAAACCCCTTCCTCCCCGACTCATTTTGGTCACGGTGTTTCATCACAACAATAGAAACCCTGACGAAGACACCCTACTTCAATACAATCCAGGAAGATACCTGACATCCACTCTGGTCTTCACACCCATGAGCACACAAATGCAAGCTCGCCCAAACACACCGTGTGACCACACATACGTGAGCATGCATTCACATGGATGCATACCACACCACACCCAAAATCCAAGTGAGTTTTGCATTTTATTCCGGCTTGTGCCTGTATTTATTGCTTTAATATGAAAAGGCAGCGCCCCTCCCTTCCCAATCATTGACTGAAACAGGGAGAAGTAGCCCGTTTATTCCACAGCTTCTGGTAATAATGGCTAATAATAGCTCCACTCACCGAGGTGTAACTTCATGCCCAGTTCTGTGCTTTGCATAGATTGTCCAGAACCTGCCAGGTCGGAGGTGAGAATGTCTGATTTAAATGCTGATCTCACCACCACTAGACAACACTGGACTGTTGTGTGCCCAGTGTTGTGCCTGGCAACAGCCCTGGAGTTTGCTAATGCGTCACGTGGGTAGATACAAAAAGGCCTGCCATTTCTGAACCTCCCTCTGGTGAGTTTCCTACGCCCCCCACATGCACTCATGCACTGAAGCCAGGAATGGGAAGAGGTCTTCAGGCTGCTGATGCCCACGCAGCCCTCACCCACCCCCACCCCCGCAACCCTTCCTCACCCCCTCCCCAGTTTGAGCTGCACTGGAGCCACTGTGGAGCCCGAGCCTCTGAAAGTTTCTTACCACCTTTTGGTGCCTCTCAGGGATTTCACCAGATCCCAGATGCTCCCAGGCCTTGAGGGGTGACTCCTTTCTGGGCCCTGAACTGCAGCCACATGGTGTGGCTCACAACCATCTGTAACTCTAGTTCCAGGGGATCTGACGCCCTCTTCTGGCTTCTGCAGGCCCTGCACACATGTGGTGCACCGATTCAGGCAAAACATCCTGTACATATAAAATGAGAATACATTTCTATGTATATGAAATATGTATATGTATATGTACATTTCCATCTATATGAAAAAGGGGGGGAGGCCAGGCGGTGGTGGCTCACGCCTTTAATTCCAGCACTCAGGAGGCAGAGGCAGGCGGATCTCTGTGAGTTCAAGACCAGCCTGCTCTACAGAGTGAGTTTGAGTTTCAGGACAGTCAGGGCTATATAAAGAGGCCCTGCCTTTTTTTAAAAAAAAAAAAAAAAAAAAAAAAAAAAAGGGGCTGGAGAGATGGCTCAGAGGTTAAGAGCACTGACTGTTATTCCAGAGGTCCTGAGTTCAATTCCCAGCACCCACATGGTGGCTCACAACCATCTGTAATGAGATCTGGCTCCCTCTTCTGCGTACATAATAAATAAATAAATAAATCTTTAAAAAAAAAAAAAAAAAAGATTTACTAGGCAACCTTAGGGAATACGGGGAGGACCCTGACTAGGAAAAGTGGGACTGCAAGTCACCCAGGGATATCTGGGTCACTGCACTCAAGAAAATCCTGAAATCCTGAAGTAGAGGCTGAGGAGATAGCGCAACAGATACAGGGAGTGCTGAGCAGGTGTAAGGATCCCCATAACCCACTGAAATCTGGGCAGGCTGGGTGGCAGCCTATGATACCACTAGTCAGAGACAAACACAAAGGATGCTCGGGCAAGCTGGCGGGCCAGACTAGCTAGAATCAGTGAGCAAGAAAACCGCTTTGAGAAATAAAAGTGAGGAGAGATTTCGGAAGACTCCTGGTGTCACCTCCAATGCTGCAAACGCATGTACGCATGCACCCATGCACCCATGCACTCATGCACACTGCACAAAATATTGAAGTGCTTACTTCCTGATCCCTTGTGCTGTTGTTTTGTTTTTTGTTTTCAAGACAGGGTCTCACTATAGAGCTCTGGCTGTGCTGGCACTCACTATGTAGACTAGGCTGGCCTTGAACTCACAGAGGCCTATCTCTGTCTCCTGAGTGCTGAGAGTTGGAATTAAAGGCGTGCGCCACTATACCCAGCTTCTGGAGCCTTTTAGATCCACAGAAGTCTGGCCTCCTCTTCCTTGCCCCTCCCCCAGTTTCTAGATTCTGTTCCGTCTCTCTTCTCTGCACAGGTCCATCACCAGCTTTAAATCCCAAGGGAAGGAAGAGACTTCGCTCTGAGAGTTCGGACAGTGTCTGCAGACCGGGAGACTGGGCCTGAAGGATGCTGGGTAAGGACGGTATGTGGGTCCTGGAGTACTCTCAGTGCATGACAGAGCTTATCACCCCAACAGGGGCCCCAGAAGTTGTATGAACCTGCTGCTAAAGTGGTTCTTGGAAGCTTGGAGAAAGTAACCCAGAACATTCCATACCCATCTGGCCCTCTTGCTCACAACTCCTAGCCGTTCCCTTGACTAAAGAAATCTGCTTCACCCAGGGTAGGTCCAGCACAAAAAGGCCTGGCCTGACCTTGAGTTCCCAGTGCTTCTGGCCCCAGAGTCCTGTGTGTCCTGTCGTCTCCCTCTCCTCCAGGAGACGCAGCAAGTCATCATTGCCCTGACGCACTTCCTGTGGTGTCCAGCAGGGGGAGCTCCCAAGAGTGTCCCGCTACATCTGCAGCATCTGCTTCTCAGCTCAGGGCTATTCCATTTCCCTAGGGAGCTGCGGGGGGCGCACAAAGGTGAAGAAAATAACTCAAAATGATATAGTGCAGGATCGGCAAGGCCGACTTCAAGTGAGGATACACAGAGTGGAGCAGGTGTGGTCCCTCACTAGAAGCTTCCTTAGCCAGGGGTCTTGTGTCCTGTCACAGGCCTGGGCAGATATTCACTGCTGTTGCAGCAGTGAGCTCTCCAATTGCTGCAGGCCTCAGGCCTAGAGACAGGGTGGGACTGTTACAGACCCCAGCCATGTTGGTGAGTCACCATGCCTCTGGCCAATGGCCACCCACCACCACCTACCTCTGCCTGCGTGCTACCCCTCTGTACTTAGCCTCGACACCATCCCTCTCTCTAGAGAGGAGTCTGATTTATCAGAGGGGGGGGGGTGCAAACGTGTTTGCATGTTGTGTATGTGTACATGTGCCCAAGGGGGATGCGAAGAATCATTCTCCATCACTCTTCTACACTATTCATTGAGTCAGAGCTTGTTAATATGGCCAGTTTTGCCAGCCAGCTTCCTCCAGAGATCCCTGGTCTCTGCCTTCTGTGGTGAGAATTAAAGTCCGACTGTCATGCCCACCCAACATTTACCTGGCTTCAGGGGATAAACTTCTGGCTTCATGCTTGGGTAGCAAGAACTTTTAACCACAGATTGATGTCCCCAGTCCTTCTGTTTAGGGTCACTCGAGTCGAGTTTAGTGTGGTTGTTTCCTGTAACCCCAGCACTCAGAAAGCTGAAGCAGGATGGTCACAGTAAGCTTGAGCTAGCCTGGGCTACAGTGTGAGACTAAATTCCAGGCTAGTCTAGGCTTCAATGTGAGACTACACACACACACACACACACACACACACACACACACACACACACAGTGGGGCAGGGGGCATCAGGAGCGACCTTGTTAGCAGAATCTGAGATCTGTTCCTCATTCTTGGTGGCACTTGATGGTGTTGTCTGTTGTGTCCTTTGGATGCTGATTGGAACATGTCCTGCTTGTCCCCACCTCATGACCTCACCATTCTTCCTATTAATAGCTCTTCCCCCAACAAGGCACAACCCCAAATCCCAGCCCTCAGCACACCTAACATCCCTCCCATTGTGCATCTCTTCTTTCACTCAGCATATTCCCAGGTTCATTAGAGGGGGACTGACATCTGCGTTCTTCTTAACGGCCGAGTAGCATCCCATCATACGCACACTTTGTTTAGTCACACGTCCCTGCAAGGAGACATTAATTTTCTTTTTTTCTTGTTTGTTTTGTTTTTCGAGGACAGAGTTTCTTTGTGTAACAGTCTTGGCTGTCCTGGAATTAGCTCTGTAGACCAAGCTGGCCTCGAACTCAGAGATCCTCCTGCCTCTGCCTCTCAAGTGCAGGGATTAAAGGTGTGTGCCACCATGGCCTAGCGACATTAACTTTCTTAAAGGCTTTATTACTTGTGGCAGTTTTCAGGTCACAGCAAAATTGAGTAGAAAGCACTCAAATTCCCCCTCCCTCCCCACAATCTCCCTCAGTACAGCATACGCCTCTTGTTATAATCCTCAAGCAGGAGCACACCATCATCCAACGACATATTAGTAATCACTCTTGTTGTTACACCTTCTATGAGTTTGGACACATATAGGATGGAATTAGGATGTTACATGAGTTGTCTCCCGGCCCTAGACATCCTCTGTGCTCTGGGGCATCAACCCTTAAAGGACAGACAGGAGAGGAATCTGGGTTGAGAACATAGCTCAGAGGTACAGGGTTTGCCTAGCATGCTTGAGGCCTTGTTTTCAGTTTCCAGCAGGAGGGGAGAGGCAGAGGAAGGGAGGGAGGGAAGGAGGGAGGGAGGGAGGGAGGGAGGGAGGGAGGGAGGGAAAAGAAGGCAGGCAGGCAGGCTGGAATTACAGACAGGCTGTGAGGAAGAACCAGGAGAGGATGGAGTTGCAATAGAGAGATGTGGTCAGCACAGCCCAAGGCCCTGCAGACTGGATGCCCTGGAAAGAGGATAGATAGCCTTCCCTAAGCCAGCAATCCTCATGTATTCTCAAAGGCATCCCGTTTGGGGGAGTCAGTTTATAGTCCTATCCTATAGTGCTTCTCGCTGTGGGAACTGGGGAGGGGCCATTGGATTTAGCCAGTGAGTTGGTTGGGGCTGGTGGGCGGAGTATCAGTCCATTATCCAAGGCTGTGATGAAGTGCCTCGTGCTGGGTACTTTACAAGGTAATATAGTTTTGGAGGATGAAAGTCCAAGATCTCGAGCCCCATGTACTCGGTTTCTGGAAAGGCCTGGTGACATGACATCACATGGAGCATGTGTGTGAAGAGGTGTCATATGTCAAGATAGCAAGCTAGAGAGAGACTACCAGACACTCTCTTGATAGAAATAACCAGGGTCCTAGGAGAATTACATCAATGCTTTTTGAAAGCAGTATGTTCAATTACTTCCCGCAGGGACCCACCCCTTAAAGGGACTCAACCCCCTCCTCCCAACACTGTCACACTGAAGACCAGCTTCTCAGTACATGGACTCCTGAGGGACCCACTCCAAACACACGCAAGCCACCTGATCACAGGTTGGAGCTGGAGGATGAGGAGGCGTCAAGAACAAAGACCTCGGGGCTCGGGGCTCACATGCATATTAAACCTCCTTACAAGGCCGGTGCTTTTCCCTCAGTCCCCTGAGCCTGTGGTCCCCTGAGCCTGGGCAGAGCCACAGGCGGCAGAGCAGACAGAAACAAACGCCATTTCCTGGCAGGGATGGTATCCCCGGGGAAAAGCAGGCTACGGGGTGCTGTGAGATGGTCCCATCTCTGTGGCATTCTGTTTCTCTCCAGGGATTCTTTTTTGGGTCCTCATGTCCTCCTCCCCCACTCTTCACAGGCCTTCTGGCCAGTGGGGGCTGAGGCACTGACTCCCCATGAGGAAGACAAACAGGTGTGGCCCTGCCAGGCCTAGAAAGCTGTGGAGAAAGCCTGAGGAGCAGTGGTTCTCAGCTTGGTCTGAGCGGTGGGTGGCAGGGGACTGCCTCAGCTTCTCGTGTCCCGGTCTAGAATGCTAAGATCAGTGTCTCTAGGGCTGATCCAGGTTTTGGATTTGTATTTATTTGTTTGTTTGTTTGTTTATTTGTTTATTTTTTTTTCGAGACAGGATTTCTCTGTGTAGTTTTGGTTCCTGTCCTGAATCGCTCTGTAGACCAGGCTGGCCTCGAACTCACAGAGATCTGCCTGGCTCTGCCTCCCGAGGGCTGAGATTAAAGGCATGCACCACCACCGCCGCCGCCACCACCACCTGGCTAGAATTTTTTTCTAATGATTTATTTATTTTTAAGAATTCTTTTTCTTTTGTGTGTACAGGTATTTGCCTGCATGTATGTAAGTGTGTCACGTGTGCGGCACCAGTGGAAGCCAGGGGAGGGCATTGGAATCCCCTAGAACTGGAGTTGCAGATGGTTGTGAGCCACCACGTAGGTGCTGGGACTCAAACCTGGGTCCTTTAGAAGAGTTGCTAATGCTCATAACCACTGAGCCATCTCCAGCCCCCTAATTATTTATTTTTATGTTTTGTGTATGGGCGTTTTACCTGAATGTATGGTCTGTGTGCCATGTGAATGTCTGGTGCCCACAGAGGCCAAAAGAGAGTGATGGATTCCTTTAAACTGGAGTTATAGAAGGTTGTGAGTGCTGGGTGGTGGCGCACGCCTTTAATCCCAGCACTCGGGAGGCAGAGCCAGGCAGATCTTTGTGAGTTCGAGGCCAGCCTGGTCTACAGAGCAAGATCCAGGAAAGATGCAAAGCTACACAGAGAAACCCCTGTCTCAAAAACAAAAACAAAAACCAAGAGTCAGATATCAGCATGAAATCTGAAAGACCAGAGAAGCAGAGCAGCATCCACTAGAAAGACTTCTTACCTCCAGCAATCCTCCAACTTAACACCACTAAGCTGAAAAACACTACGTAAAGATCGGCTTTGGACTACAAACTGCTCAGGACAATTTCAAAGTAGCTAGCTGAGATGATTCAACCTCACAGACTAGCCAGGATGTGAGACAAGCCCTGCACTTTCCCATTATGCAGAGAATGGACAACAAATGATATAGTTAGCTCTCCCAAGACTTGACAATTAACCTAAATTTTTCTTTTCAAGATCCTCTAAAGATGATGTTGCCCTCAGACAGCAGGAAGTAAATTTAAAAACACAACGCCCACATTCCTAAAATGTAGGGTAGGTGGTTTTTGGTCTTTCAATGGGTTACGGATATTTGTCATTGTTTAGGGTAGTTAGTTACAAGTTGTTGTTGGTAATGGTCGGGGAAAAAGCTAAACAAAGGAGATTAATTCAGGGATCTTGTTCTAAAAAGAAAAAAGGGGGTATAGAAATGACAGGATAAAAGGGTAGATTATTGAATCTACTTTTAAAAAGCAACTACTAGTTTTAAATATTTTACTTTGATATGGTCTTTATATATTGATAGAAATTTGAGATTAATTTTGTTAGAACATACTGTACATACATTTCTACTCTTGTTTAAGGTATTGTACTTATACAGGTTATTTAACAATGTAATACAAATTTCTAGTCCTTGAAACTTATTATTACCAATCATTTAGGATAATAAGGAAATGCAGGTTAGTAGTTAGTCACCTATTACAATTAAACTTGTAGTCATGTTAGGTATGTTTTCAAGGTCAAACAGATATATTTTTAGATAGACAGGTTGTCTTCAAACACTTCAGAGATCTACAGAATATGGCATTTAAGATGTTTTAATAACATAAGGTTCTTTTTTTTTTTTTTTTTAATAACAATGAGATGTCTGCTCCTGGCAGCATCAATCTACTTCAGAGAAGATGATGGACATCTTGTGGAATTTACTTTCTTTGTGGCAAAAGTTAGCCACTGGGCAAGAGACTGCTGACAGTGTGTTCCAAATGAACAAGCAGGACACAAAAGAAAGGACTGCTGAACTTTGCCAAAACAAGGTAGGAAGGCCCTTTAGAAAATCCTGTTTCACAGATAAGTCTGTCAGATATGCTAGGCCTGTAGGCTGAAGATGATGCCCCCAACATTGTAGAGGAACCTCGGGTGATTGTCCAGGCAGCCAGCTGTTTCTGTCATTTCTCACATTTTTTGAAAGTTGATTGTGTACACTTCCTGCTTTCTTAGGTAATATTATTTCCTTCCTGGGTCTCTGAGGGAGTTGAGGACTAGATAGTTATAGTTTTCCTTGTTAACAAATCCAGAAAAGAAATTCACTAAAGAGGTGTAAATTGTATAAGGTTGAGAGACATTAAAAAATAATTTTGGTAATGCAAGTTAGAATAGAAAGTGAATTAGGTACAACCTTTTGGACTCCCCAAGATAGGATAGATAATGGAGTATTTTCTCTGAATTTGTCAAATGCCAGTGGACTAGACATTATTGATGTATTTATTGCCTGTATATATTGTATATAGTTATTGTACTTATTGTATATGGTTTTTTATATTAGTTATAATGTTCTTTTTTAAATTTTAGACAAAAAGGGAGAAATGTGATATTTTGTTTGTGCTCTAACAAATAAAGCTTGTCTGAAAATCAGAGTGTGGAGCTAGCCACTAGAGGCCAGACCATGGTGGCACACGCCCTTAATCCCAGCACTTGGGATCTCATGCCTTTGATCCCAGTACTTGGGAGGCACATGCCTTTAATCCTAAAACTTGGGAGGAGGAAACAGGAAGTGATATGGCTGGGCAGAGAGAGGAAGTGATAAGGCAAGGTGGAGACAGGAGCTAGGCCCTTTTGGTCTCAGTATTCCTAGAGGTAAGAAGTTTCACAGTGGCTGGCCACTCTGCTTCTCTGATCTTTTAGCTTTCACTCTGATATCTGACTCCAGGTTTTTATTATTAAGACCAATTAGGATTCACATGACACTGAGAATCACAAACATCTGTGCCAAGTTAAAGTTACATTTTTCACCTATCAGGATTCAGGGATTAGGGGACTTTGCTAGGAACATTTCCTTATGATACACTTACCTTGTTCTCATTGGTTGGTTTACTCAAGTGTGGGGGTGTGGCTTGCCCACCATTCATGTCTCAACTTGCCAACCAAGATGTCTGTTACCCAGGAAGGTCTGGGGAGGTCTTGGGAACTTAAACTTTATTTGGCCCTTATTCAAAATGGCTTCAGTTTGGTTCCTTATTACAGGAAAATAGGTGGGTCACATGAACGACAGGGCATAGGGCACTTTAAAGGTGTTTGGAGACCGAGGGGCTCAGGGCCCCCTGCAGCTCAGCACACTGGCTCTTCTGATCATGATGTGGTAAGGAGTTCTCCCTGGCTCTCTCTGTCCTGTCAAACAGTGAAACTGGGTGAGCTTTCAGATAAACAGTGATGGCCGAGGCCTCAATAGTGCAGGGTCCTCCTGTGCGGCTTAATTTTTGTCAATTTTTTTTTGTTTGATTTGTTTGGTTTTGGTTTTTCAAGACTGGGTTTCTCTGTGTAACAGTCCTGGTCATCCTGGAACTCGCTCTGACCTCTAACTCACAGAGATCCGACAGCCTCTGCCTCCCAAGTGCTGGGATTGAAGGAGTGCACCACCACCACCCAACTAGTTTTTTGTCAGCAAACCTAGACACATCTGGAAAGAGGAAATGTCAGCTGAGGAACTGCCTCCATCACATTACCCTGTGAGCATGTCTGTGGGGCATTTTCTGGATTATTGATTGCTATGTGAGGGTCTAGTGCACTGTGGGCAGTGCCACGCCTAGTCAGGTGATCCTGGGTTGTAGAAGAGAGCAAACTGGGGCTGGAGAGATGGCTCAGAGGTTCAGAGCACTGGCTGCTCTTCCAGAGGTCCTGAGTTCAATTCCCAGCAACCACATGGTGGCTCACAACCATCTGTAATGAGATCTGGTGCCCTCTTCTGGTGTGCAGGCAGAACACTGTATACATAATAAATAAATCTATAAATAAAGAAAGAAAGCTAAGCAAGCCATAAAGAGCAAGCCAGTGAGAAACATTCCTCCATAGTTTCTACTTCAGTTCCCGCCTTGAGCTCCTGCCCTGACATCCCATCATGATGGACTGTAAGCTGTAAGGTGAAATAAACTCTTTCTTCCTCAAGTTGCTTTTGGTCATGGTATTTATCATAGCAACAGAAAGCAAACCAGAGCCGCTGCTTCTATTTGAAAGATTGTTCATGGCCTGGAGAGATGGCTCAGTGCTTAAGAGCACCATACATACATACATGTATAGATGTGTGTGTGTGTGTGTGTGTGTGTGTGTGTGTGTGTGTGTGTGTGTGTGTGTGTAGGGGTCCCAAAACAGCTTGACCAAACAGCAGCCATGACAGGCTTAGGCGCCTAGACACAGCTTCTGGGACAGGCTTACTGGCAGGCAACACCCAGATCCAGGAAAAGCCCACAGCTGATATCACCCAGGGATCCACCCAAGGATGAGGAAGTACCTGACATTCCAAACATTCCAACCATTAGATAAGGTGACTAGATGTCCCTGAGTCTAGCACTTACCTATTTTTGTTTTACAGATACCCCTAGACAATTGTCAGCCAATCAGGGTCCTGGAAATGCCTTCACTCCAACCTCTGCTGATAAAAACCCCACCCCACCTGAGCTCGGGGCTCTCTGCTCTCACTGCTGTGTTAGACAGACAGAGGGACCAAGCTTGGAGCTTGAAGAGAATAAAGACTCTTTGCTTTTACATGTGGGATTCAGTCTCCGCGGTGGTCTTTTGGGGGTCCCTGAGATCTGGGCATAAAAATATGTATGTGTGTATTATTCTATCAGTTCCGCTCCTCTAGAGAACCCTGACTAATACACTGCTCATGTAGAGAACCTGGGTTTATTCTAGCTTCCACATCAGATGACTCATAACCACCCGAAACTCCATCTCTGGGGGATCAGACACACTCCTGAACAAGTACCTGCACTCCCACGAACACCCCCACACAGGCACACATAATTAAAAATAATAATAAAAACATAAAATTAGCCAGGTGATGGTGGCACTCGCCTTTAATCCCAGCACTCACCAGGCAGATCTCTGTTTGAGGCCAGCCTGGTCTACAGAGCGAGATCCAGGACAGGCACCAAAACTACACAAAGAAACCCTGTCTCGGGGTAAAAAACAAACAAACAAACAAACAAAAAAAACCATAAGGTTATTGAAAAAGATTGTTGCTTATTTAACATTTAAATTTCACTGGGCACTTGTATTTTTTATTTGCTAAGCCTGGAAGTCCCAGAAGCTGAGCACAGTGGTGCCCGCTAATCCCAGCACTTAGAAGCCAGATGCAATAAGATCCAAAGTTTAAGGTTACAGTTCAGTACTAAAGAAAGGAAGGGGACCAGGTGTGGTGGTGCACACTTTAATCCCAGCAGTGGCAGGTGAATCTCTGTGAGTTGGGGGCCAGCCTGATCTACAGAGTGAGTTCCAGGCCAGCCGGGGCTACACAGAGAAACCCTGTCCCCCAAAACCCCAAACAAACAAACAAACAAATAAATTTAGCAGTCCTACACAAAAGCTGAGGTCAGGCTAATTTAATCATGGTCTCTAGGGAGCAGGAGCCCCCATGTTGGACCCCAAATCTGGGGGTCTCGAGTGGGTGCCCCAAGAACCCAGACTTCAGTCCAGTTGATGCAAATGCAAGAGGATTTATTAAAGCTTCTATATAGAAGGGCAAACCCTCCTCCTAAGAGCAAGAGCCGCATCTTACTGCAGCCCCATAAGGGCTTATAAAGGAAAAACCCACAAAACCCACAAGATTACAATTCCCATACAATTTCGTTTCACAAGATCATGGTCTGGGTACAGAGTGATCACAGAGGGGGTACAGTTACATCAACAGGTACATTCTTCCTGAAACCTCAAGGGGGGGCGGTATCAAGGCAGGAGTGGAGTTTACACACAGGTCACGGTGGTCCTTCCTGGAACACCTGCAACTATCCCAGTCACAGTTGAGCACATCTCTTAACAGAAATCTCTTTACATTGTTATATGGTTGCAGGGGAGATTGAACAATGGCTAAGACAGGTTGCCCTTGGAACTAGATTTTTAGTTTCTCATTTCCTGGTGCTTGAAGTTTCTCTTTTCCTGAGGCTTGGGGGTGTAAGCCTGAAGGGCTAGGGTCTTTCACCCAGAGGTGGGAGTGGCTTGGGCATTCTGGAGGGTCTCAGTGAAGTCTCATAGCTGGAACTAGAAAGGAACTCTCCTCCCTCCTGATATTGAGGGAGGGCGTTGGTGTATCAGTTCAGGGCTTCCTATCTTCGATCATTGTACCCATCAATCTGGGATGCTTTCCCTCTGCCTCTCAGCATCTGTTATAACTAAGATCGACCTTGAACTCCCTATGTGGCTGAGGATGACCTTGAACTCCTGATCCTGCCTCCCATCACATGTGCTGGGATCACAGGCCTCTGCCGCTACATATAACAGTGCTGGGCTAGGTAAGCATTCTGCCCGCTGAGCCAGGTCCCCAGGCCAGCAGAGGCCCCAGCCATCCCCTCCCCTCCCCTTCACTTTCCTCTCTTGGCTGGTGCAGTGTGTGGGATTCCCCAGTTCCTGCCCTCAGAAGGTCAGCGTGTGCAGAGGTGTTTTCCAGCGGTGCCTAGCCGTGAGGATGGCCAGTGAAAAGGGATGCAGACTTGCCATGGACTATGGGCACACACAGGTGGTTGTGATTGGACACCAGGGGGTGCAATGGGACCACCAACTAAGAAGGACACAAGCCTTGGGAAACCCTGGACGTTGCAGTATGGGTGCTGGGGTCCTCAATGTGTTCCCCACCAGGCCCCAAACCAAACCTAAGGAGGTCTTTCTGATCAACCATGAGACGTCTGCTGAGGGTCTCCTGCAGGCGAAAGAAGTGCCCAGGGAAGAAGCAGTCGAGGCGACTGGGGCATCAGACAGCAAAGAGGGGCCCTGGGCAAAGAGGACCCCACAGACAGCAAAATATGTGTGTGATGGCGGTGCCTGTACAGGCCCTGGTCTCCCCAAGGGTCCAAGTTGGAACTGCTGTCCCTCTTCGAGGATCATGGATACTAGCAGGTGCACCCTCTGGTGGTGGCTTCAGGGAATGCACCTCCTGGCTCAGTGCCTTGAGCTGACTAGGAGCCTGGTACCAACAAGAAGCAGGAGAGCTTATGGTAAATGGACAGGGCAGGTGCTGGGCAGAGCAGAGCTAAGGGAGGCGGAGTGAGGTGTGAGTGCGAAGGATAGGGACCCAGCTGTGTGAGGGACAGAGTCACGTACATATAGGAGGTTGCGTGCATTGTTCAACGGAACAGTTACCTCACCAGCATTCCTAAGGCCAGCCCCTGGGCAGCCACCTGCCCGGTCCTAACACCCGGATCACGTGATAGACTAGAAACCACCACGTGTTTCTTCTTTCCTGGCCTCTGTCACCTTTGTGTTGGTGTTCTCCAGGGTGCTGCATGGTGGTGGTTTGTAGTGACCTTTTGTATAAACCCATAGCTCTCACTTTGGTTGGTGGCATTCAGGGGTTTCTGCTCTGAAGACTATGGAAACTGTTCCTGGGGACTTCCCTACTCTCTTGGTGCCTGACGGGGTCCATGATGTTATTGAATAGAGCTCAGTTTCCTCCTCTGTAAAAGGGGGACGGTTACACTCACCTGGCAGGATGACCTGTGGATTGTGGAACCTGCCTCCCCAGGTTTGTGGCCATAAGTAGTTGCAGGCTGCCATACCAGGAAAGACCCTCAGAGGCATGGGCAAACTGGCCTCCGAGGGACAGAAGGTGATTGCCGGTGCCCAGCCAGCTCGGGACAGAGCAGGGATTACAGTCAGACCCCCAGGCTAAGCCCATGCTCTTCCTAGGGCCAAGGGCCTGAGACAGCTACTAGTAATTCCTTCTGCGTCCTCAGGGCCACTGCTGACGCCTGTCCTCAGCGGGATGGGGCCAGGGCCTGACTGCCAAGTCCCGCTGGCATCATCCCACCTGGTGTAACATGGGAGGCAGGGCCAGGGGGATTAGAAATCCCCAAGCACATCACATGCTGCCACAGGGATATGTGCCACAGCTGCTTTGCAGACAGGCGTCTCGGGTTCTCTGGGTTCCTGCACCTGGTGACAGCCCCCAGGTGACTACCTCTGTGTTGGGGACACTTGGACTCCTTACAGTTCTGGTAAGTGGGTCCTTATCCCCGACTCTTTGTATGTATGTGTGTGCATGTGTAACGGAGGCCAGAGGTTGGTTGTCATCCCTCAGCAGCCGTCTCCTTCATTTTTGGGGATAGGATTCCTCACTGTTCTGAGGTTCACCAGGTAGGTTAGGCTGGCTAAGGGGGCCAGGGAGCCCCAGGGTTTGCCCAGTTCTGTCTTGGCCAGTGCTAGGTTTGCAGATCCTGGGCGATGGGCACTGCACCTGGGTTTTTCTTGTGTTTTGAGGACTGTGCTTAGGACCTCTCCCTCATGCTTGGACTACCTCCACCACCCATGTAAAAAAAAAAAGAATTTGTATTGCATTTTATTTATTTTATGTGCATGTGTGGGTGTGCACATGTGCAAGACAGAGGACAACTTGTAGGAGTTGGTTCTGTCCCTCTGTCATGTGGGTCCCAGGGACCAAGCTCAGGTTCTCAGGCTTGGTGCCAAGTGCCTTTACCTGCTGAGCCGTCCCACCTTAACTCCCAGCCCCCTTTGAAGGCAGATGTGTGGAAGGCATCCTCTAAGGACGACCAGTTTGTGGGATGTTATAGGAAAGAGGGTACCCACACGGGCATGTTCTATGAGCCTAAGCTGGTGGACAGTTTTCCTGTGTGTCCTCCATACCTGACCCTCCCCACTTGGGACTCTGCAGTCTCAGACTCTTTAACCGTCTTATCCCCCATCTCCTGAGCTTGACGTAGTCTGACGTCATCTGGGAAATCGTGGTGCTCAGGCTCACATTAATTAAAGAGATTTTTCTCCTGGATTAAAGCCTGGGGCAACCTAAAAAGCTCCCAGCCTGGGGAAGGAGAGATGGCTTAGGCTCAGAGATCAAGAGCACATGTCCCTCTCCCTGCGGTCTCAGTTCAGTTCCCAGCACCCACACTTGGCAGCTCACAAGCATCTGTAGCTCCAGCTCCAGGCCCAATGCCTCTGGCCTCTGTGGGCTCATGCACACATGTGCACATATCCACAAAGGCACCTTCCCTTTAAAAAACAAAAACTAAGAAAATCTCCTGGCCATGCTATCTCATTCACAAGACTAGATGTCTCCCCTCCGGGTAAGACAAGCCACATGACTGGTGTTATCAGGGCCTGGGTGCCTTCACCCCCCCACAGAGTCAGTAGATGAGGTTAGAGGTTCATGCATCCTTGCTCTACTGCACCCTTGGGCAACAGTGTTGGTGTGTCTACAATCTACCAAGGCTCAGATACCTGGAGGGCGGGCAGTGGAATCTGTCTGGAGTTTTGGACAACTGCTCTGAGGGACCTCTAGCTTTTTTTTTTTTAATTTATTTTTATTTTATGTGCATTGGTGTTTTGCCTGCATGTATGTCTGTGTGAGGGTGTCAGATCTTGTAGTTACAGTTGTGAGCTGCTATGTTATGTGGGTACTGGGAATTGAACTGGGTCCTCTGTAAGAGCAGCCAGTGCTCTTAACTGCTGAGCCATCTCTCGAGCCCGACCTTTAGCTCTTGAGTGAAAGTGAGGAGATACACTAACATTTCAAGTTCCTGGCATTTGCCTGGAGGCCCAGGCACCTGGGGACTGGATCTATCGCCAGAGACGCCTGGCTTGCATTCTTCAAGATGAAGGCCAGGCTCCCTCTCTTCTCTGACAGGTGCTAAGGGACCACTTCTGAAGCCGGAGAACCCCTGGGAGGGTTCAGCAGCCAGATGCCCATGCTGAGCATCCACTCCCTGAAACCCCAGGCCCTGGGCCTGCCACCTGGGACCTCAGAGTTCCTAGGCTGCCAGCGGCGCCACACACTCCCTGCCAGCGAGTTCCGCTGCCTCACTCCCGAGGATGCCATCAGTGTGTTTGAGATCGAGCGTGAAGGTGAGTGGCCCTTGGGAGGGTACATTGACTTGACTGTTGTCTTACCCTGAGGCTCCGGCCTTTGGGAGTTAAATTTGAGGATATGCGCACGCGTGTACACACACACACACACACACACACACACACACACACACACACGAGAGAGAGAGAGAGAGAGAGAGAGAGAGAGAGAGGGAGAGGGAGAGGGAGAGGGAGAGGGAGAGGGAGAGGGAGAGGGAGAGGGAGAGGGAGAGGGAGAGGGAGAGGGAGAGGGAGAGGGAGAGGGAGGGAGAGAATGATATGTACTCTAGACTAGGGTCACAGTCCAGGGTCACACGCTTCCCTAGAGGGGGGCATCCTAGTGACCACTTGTGTACAAACAGTGGACAGGCGGCAGAGCAAACTGTCATTCACCCTTGCCATCTGTCACAGCCTTTATCTCTGTCTCGGGTACCTGTCCCCTCTACCTGGATGAGATCCGACACTTCCTAACCCTGTGTCCAGAGCTGTCATTGGGCTGGTTTGAGGAGGGTCGCCTCGTGGCCTTCATCATCGGCTCACTTTGGGACAAGGAGAGACTTACTCAGGTGAGGGCAGGTGGGGCTCCTCAGAGATGGACGCCTCCTTCGGAGCGAAGTAAATCCATGCAGCAGGCCCCTCCCAAGGCCAGAGCCGTCTGCCCAACCCTCTAGAGCAGTGTCCTCAACCTTCTACCACTGTGGCCCTTTAATGTAGTTTCTCATGTTGTGGTGATCCCAACCACGAAATGATTTTCGTTGTGACTTCATAACTAATTTGCTACTGTTATGAATCGTAATGTAAATACCTGTTTTCCAATCGCCTTAGGTGACCCCTGTGAAAGGGTCCTTAGACCCTAAGGGGTTACAATCCACAGGTTGAAAATTACTGCTTCAGAGTCTCAAAAGACCTTTGAAGTTTGGTCTGTAGGACTGTAGATGTGGCTCAGAGTGGGGCCCTGTCGGGGTGAGAAGGGAGCCCCGGCTACTCTGGTGCCTGGGACACCCTTCCTTTTGGTTAGAGTGGGTTCGGAGGAGGAGCAGGCATCAGCGAAGTAACCCAGACTCCGGTCCCTCGCCCGCCCCCAGGAATCGCTGACGCTGCACAGGCCTGGAGGCCGGACGGCTCACCTGCACGTGCTGGCAGTGCACCGCACCTTCAGACAGCAGGGCAAGGGCTCCGTCCTGCTCTGGCGATACCTGCACCACCTGGGGAGCCGGCCGGCCGTGCGGCGGGCCGTGCTCATGTGCGAAGATGCACTGGTGCCCTTCTATGAGAAATTTGGCTTCCAGGCTGTGGGCCCATGCGCCGTCACCGTGGGCTCCCTCGCCTTCACAGAGCTCCAGTGTTCCCTACGGTGCCACGCCTTCCTGCGCAGGAACAGCGGCTGTTGACCCAAGCCGCCCGCCCACTTGGCCGGGAAGAGGGTGGGAGCAGCCGGCCGGGGGGCTCCGAACTCCCACGCTACACCCTCTCTGCCTAGGGTCCACCCAAGTAGAGCTGGCTAGCATGAAGGAGCCGGCAGCTGCCAACTGGAGTAGCGAGGTAAGGGTCCAAAAGGGCACACGAGGCGGCTTCACCCCAGCATAGGCTGCCGTCTGTCCCCAGGACTTCTTGATTCTAAACTGTGCACAAAGCAAGACCAGGATGGGGAACCAGAGCAGCGGGAGGTCTGTCCCCACATTTCCTCCTCTACCTGCTCTCTCCGCGTCCAAGACTGACACCCCTTCCTGGCTCCTAACTGGGAATGAGGGGCACCCAGCAGCTGAATTTGAGAAGGGCCTGGGACCAGGACCTGGGACTAGTGGCCACCTTGGGGTTGGGAAGTGCTGCAGGGCCACACCCCTGCACCTGGGCCCCAGTGTGCCTGCTCACATTCTGCTTCGATCCTGGTTCCCCCTCCAGCCCTACTAATAAAGCAGTTATGTCCCCGGTGGCCGTGGCCCATGGGTGTGTGCAGGGTCTCCTGAGGGAGCTGATTGGAGGAGCAAACACCACCTGACCTCCCACCAAGTCGCCTCTGCCAAAACAGGCCGTTCCTGCAGATGGTCAGCTCGCTTTCTGACCCGGAGCCAAGGCAGAGCAGCTGGGGTTGAGATCTCGGGGCGCTCCATGCAACCCAGTCATGTCACGGTCCTCTGGCGTCTTCCTGGCCACCTCAGTCTGGTTTTTGGCTCAACTAAATGCCAGAGAAATCCCAAGTTTCCCAGTCTGCCTCAGCCTCATGGCTGCTGCCCTCACACCCAAGTCTTTATTTTTTAAATTAAAAAAAAAATTATTTTTTGAGAAAGGGTCTTACTACATAACTCAGGCTGACCTAGGACTCACTATGTAGACCAGGCTGCCCTCAAACTTAGAAGTCCATCTACCTCTGCCTCTCAAGTGTTGGAATTAAGGCATGTGCCACCATACCTGGCTTTCAAGATTAAAAACATTTAAAGAAATTTTGTATGTATATGTGTGTGTGTGTGTGTGTGTGTGCGCGCGCGCGCGCGCGCGCGTGCACCTGCATATATGTCTGGTGTGTCTGGTACAGAGATACATGGAGGTGCCTGTGGAGACCAGATGGAGTCGGATCTCCTGGAACTGTAGTTACAGGTGATCTGCCATGTGGGTTCTGGGAACTGAACCCAGATCTTCTGGAAGAACAGACAGTGCTTTTAATATCTCCAGTCTCTGAGTGGTTTTTGTTTGTTTTTGAGACAGGGTTTCTCTGTGTAGCCTTGGCTGTCCTGGAACCCGCTCTGTAGACCAGGCTGGCCTTGAACTCAGAGATCTGCCTGCCTCTGACTCCTGAGTCCTGGGCTTAAAGGTGTGTACTACCACTGCCTGGCTTGAGTATTTTTTAAGAAATGTTTATTTTTATATCTTTGTTCAGTGTGTCTGTGTGAGAGGGTGCTCGTGGAGGCCAGAGGAGAGCACTGGACCCGTGGGGCTGGGGTGACAGTGGTTGTGGACCGCCTGACATGGGGACTAAGATGGGACCTGAACCCAGGTCCTCCTCGAGGACAGAAGTGAGCCACCTCTCTAGCTCCAAGTTTGAGTTTTCAATCTCCCAGAGGCTTGAGGCTAAAAGCAGTATTTTGATAGAGAATGCTATTTAATAAACTTGAGACATCGTCCATACAAAGTTAGCGTTACTGTAAAAAATTAGGACCATAATATAAATTGGAAAAACAAACAAAACCCCAGGCCTGGCTGAGCCTCAAGCATCCCCTGGGAGCCAGTCCTCAAGGTGGCTCAGCCCCTGGCCACGTAGGCAGGAGTGAGGTGGAGGTGGTGAGGACACCCCAACATCAGAGCCGGCCTGTGTGGCCAGATACAGACGCCGGAGCTAGGGCCGAGCTGGTGGCTCAGCAGATCTGGCTTCTTCGCTGAACAGAAGCCCTTAGCATCCCCACAGAGCTTTCTCTCCTTGCTTGTCACTGTCCCTGGACAACGGCCAAAGCCTTTACCACAGTGCTCTGTCCAGGAGCCTGAGGAGTGGGTGCAGGAGTCCATGGACAAACGCAGGAAGGGCTTGGAGGACTGGGAGGAGAGGAGAAACAGGAAGACGGGTCATAGCAGCATGATAGGGACCTCAACCCTGAGGACAGCTGAGGAAGCAGCTGTGTGTCTGGCGAGGTCACCGTCACAGTGATGACAAAGACAGCACCCGCACAGGCCAGAGCCCTGAGCCTGGGAAGAACAGTAATTGTCTCCGCAGGGGAAGAAAGGCAGGCAGGACCTAGGACCTGAGCTGTGAAGACACAGGTGACCTGGATGTCCCCCAGGCTTGGGTCAGGAACATCCAGACCGGAGAAAGGGAGGTCTCACCTCCCCGGGGAACCCGCCTGCACTACCTGTGTCCTATGGAGTCACCCTTGCCTGGAGAGCCAGCACAGGGCCCCGCAGTCCCCAGAGACCCCTCCTCTGCGGAGTTAGTGTAGCACCTGGTCCAGCTCATACTTCTCACAGAACCGACTGGTGAAGGGGAAGCAGGTGAGGTACTCGATCCAGGGCCAGTTGATGGGGTAGAAGTAGAGCCACAGCACCAGGGAGGCGAAGAGCCCAGCGAAGACCACCAGCGACACCAGGATGAGAGCTCGCTTGCGGTACTTGTCACTGGTGCCGAAGGTGATGTAGGGCAGGAAGGCAAAGGCCAGCAGCATGCCACTGAGGAAGCCGAAGATGTGGGCAATGTTGTCTATCCAGGGCAGGAGGCCGCAGATGAAGAGGAAAAGCACAATGGCCGAGAGGTTGAAGAAAGCCTTCCACGGTCGCTCCAGCAGCTGCCAGCTCTGGAAAAGCTCCACAAAGAGGCACGCAAGGAGGCCAAACTGTGACCCAGCTGGGCCCACCTGGGGGCGGGGAGGAGAGAGGTGGCACACTGACTCTGGGTACGGGGTACCAGCCCTGGGGCGCATCTCGCACTCAGAGGATGAGGCAGGAGCTGCTGGGCTTACTCTGCACATCCTTGCAGAAAACCTGGGTGTGGGACCCTGGGACTTAGCACAAGCCAGCCTGCTCCGAGGAGACCACAGGCAGTGGACAGGGCACAGAGCAGAAAGAGCAACAGACTCAAGGTGAATGGCTCAAGAGACCTCTCCTCCTGAGGGTGGAGAGCAGCCACATGGAGGGTTTCACTGAAAAAGGAGTGGGGATCCCTGGTGACTCAAGACTGTCCCTGTTCCCGCTGCCAAGAATTAAGGGACCAATCAGTAGGTTCCAGCTTAGCTGTCCATCTGTAGCTCAGCTGGACACAGCAGGGGCTCTGTGCCCTCCCTGCAGCTCCTGGGGTCAGACTAGGGCAAGAAGCAGTGGGGTCGGCCCTCCCCACAAAGCTTGAGGCCCAAAACGAAGGGCACACCCCACCCACCCCTTGTCTCCCAAGTCCTACCTCTGCCCGATAGGGGAGAAAGATGGCACTGGCCAGGTTGCCTGTGATGCCACTGAGGATGAAGATGATGGAGATCCGGTGCCAGCCAGCCAGCTTCTCCAGATCCCTCAGGATGGTCATTTGGAAGACCACAGACACAAGGCAGTGCACTATGCTGGGGACAGAGATGTGAGCATTGTCAGCCTTTCCCACGTGCCCATGCCCACCAGCTGGGCACACCACAGGTGCAGTCAGGTTGAGCCTGCTGTGCCCGGTCCAGAAGCCCTTTCTCTAGCATCTAGGTGGGAAGGCACAGGAGTCTGGGCAAGGGGCAGCAAGGCACCTCTTACCCAGCATGCAGGAAGAGAGACAGCCAGATCCGGTAGAACTGGTCGGGAACCTCAGGGTTGAGGAAAGGCAGTAGCCCGCACACCTTGTCCAAGCAGTGCACCTGGGTATGGGACACAGGGTTGTTAGTGCTGCCCTAGGAGGCAGGCCAGGTCTAAGGCTTCCAAATGGGAAGGATCCAGTGAGCCTTAGCACCCCTGCGGCTTCCACTACCCAGACAGCCTTTGCCTACCTGGGAACAGAGCGTGGCCTCCTCGTGGAAATAGCCATGCATGAACTCACAGTACTCCCGAGTGGTGATCTCACAGCTGTGGACAGGGAGCCGACAGGGCATGAGCGTTCCAGAGGGCCCCTGCCCACCGAGGCTGGAGCCCAGCACCTGGTCACGGCAGGCAGGACAGAGCAAGCTCCCTTCTGTCTCACTGCCCCCACCCCCACCCCCACCCCGCCGCCCCATCACCCACGAGCAGAGAACGGAGGACCATTGCAGAGGCCCATCAGCCTGTGGGGCTGGGGGGCGCTGGCTCACCTGCCCTTGGTACCAATGCAGCAGGGTCGGCCTTTGATCTCACAGTCTATGTGCAGTAAGCCCGTGTGGTTGCTCTGGGCCTGCTCTGTGCAAATCTAAGACAGAGGGTGGCGATGGCGGTGGGCCTCAGTGACAGGAAGCCAAACGTCCCCACCCTCATCCGACAGCCTTCTGCATGAGTCACTCACGTACCGGCCACTTGGTAATGTCATCAGGCCAGATGTGGGCCCCACTGGAGGCTGGCTCTTCACAAGTCCTGAAAGCAGTGGGCGAAATGAAGAGTGGGCCACCCCAGCCTGCCGCAGCCACCCACCACCAGTCCAGAGGCAGCTCCGATGGCTGGGTACCACTCTGGACCCACAGGTGGCTCTGGGCTGTACCTGGGGTCCTGGTGACACACAACAGCTGACGGCTGCTTCTGGCCCTGGTCAGACGTATCTGAGGGCTCAGTATCATTCTGCCACTTCACAAAAGTGGCCAGCGTCTCCTAGACGGCAGAGAGGTCAGGTCATGCCAGGGCAATGTCATTCAGATGGTGCAGGCGGGGAACCCTCCGGGACAAAGGCTCCTCCCATTTCCCCAGGCTCAGGTACTTCAGCCATTCTGCCCAACTTTTCCAGCCCAGCTTTGGGCTTGTCTGCTGGGCTGGGCTGGGAAGAAGCGATGCGGTGGAGCTGGCAGGGTTAGGGGCTGGACCCACCGAGCAGTCCTTCTTCTGGGTCTGGATGCAGCCTGAGCGGTCATTCTGGACGCAGCAGCCCGAGGCGCGCTCGATGTCACGCTCCCTCTGCACCAGCTGCTCAATCTGCTGGTCTTTCCGGATGCAGGGTGAGAACTTGGCTCCTAGGTGGATCAGGTCAATCTGGGATTGGGAGAGGGGCTGGTGAGCCAGCACTCCACACTCAGAAGGGGCGGGCCGTCCCCAACTGCTCACTACCCAGTGTGGAGAGACAGGGTTCAGGGCTCCCAGGCATTCCCAGCCCGAGCCTCACCGAGCTGGGGCCAATCCAGAAGTTCTCCTGCTGGATGTATTTCACGCTCTCGTATACACCTCTGTTCTTCAGCACCTACAAGAGGTAGTTTGTGGCATTAGAGGAGCCAGAGTCCTGAGTGGGAGAGGAGAGGGATGGGTGGCACCCCCAGAATGGAGCCTCTGAGAAAGACTCAGGCTGTGAGCCTCAGCACCTCCACCTTGGGCCAGGCCGCCGCAGTGGGAGACGCTTGGTGCCCAGCGTGCTGAAGCCCCGTGGGAGAGCCCTACTCACCAGCTGGGTGGTGACATGCTGGGCAAAGCCCACGGGTGCGATGCCGTAGGTGCAGATCACCAGCAGGGTGATGATGATGTGGACAAAGGTCAGCCAGTAGGTAAAATAGGGCCTGTAGACAGAGGCCTCCGTCAGCCCAGCGAGTTCCCGCCCTGCCTTCCCCTGGACATGGCGGACTTCCCCGGGCTCTCCGATCACCCCAGTTCAGCCTTCCCCACAGAAACTCAGAAGCTGCATCTCCAGGTGTCTCTCTTTAAAACCCCGGATGGGATGTGGATGAAGATCAGCATCACCCTCACTACTGCTAACTGTCAGGGCTGGCTATGCTCATCTCTTCCTTTCTCCTCTGCGTCCATTTCCTGGAACAGCCCAGGGCCTTGTACACACTTCACATCACCTGGGAGACTCCGCCCACCCCTTACCCCAGCCACTCCCCCTCCACACCTGTCATTTCTTACTTTGTATAATTCGGAGTCCGATGTCTATCGGATCACATTGCTGATCATACTGTGACTATCTCATTTTTTATTTCCAGTTTCCCTTAACATTTCTGTGCCCAACTTCCCCCAGAATCCCTCACTCCAGGCTCCAACTCCTTTTGTTCTGTTTTAACTTCTTTGGTTTTGAGACAAGGTATCTCTATGGAACATTAGCTACAACTCAATATATAGACCAGGCTGGCTTTGAACTCACAGAGCTCTGTCTACCTCTGCCTCTTGAATACTGGGATTAAACATTAAATTATTTATTTATTATTAGTGTGTGTGTGTGTGTGTGTGTGTGTGTGTGTGTGCGCATGATGTATATTGGGGTGAGTGTGCACACGACATGACATGAATGTGGAGGTCAGAGGACAACTTTGGGGAGTGGGTTCTCTCCACCGTCATACTCGCGTGCGTCTGGGAGCTTGTCATTACGAGACAGACCTGCAGGGGGTGCTCTTGAGACGTTTACCAAACAAGAAGGGGCCGTGTGTGGGGTGAGGGCCGTGTGTGGGGTGAGGGCCCAGAGAGGTCTGGGAGCTCTGGAAACAGTGCCCGGTCCAGGCTGGCTCCTGGAGGCTCACCGGTGGCTGTCAAAGCTCTCCAGCTGCCGCTGCACGGTGCTGCTGATGCTGCGGCGGTAGCTGCGGTTCAGCCAGTTGCCCACCACACCCAGGCCGTAGTGCCGCTTCTTCCGGTCAAACGCAAAGTGCTTTACTTTGGAGGCAATGCGCTTGCCGCGCTGGGTCCCAGGAGCTGGGGTCCGGCCGCTGTACTCTTTTCTGGTGGTGACAAAGGTTCTCAGCCTGAGGACCCTCCCAGGGTGAACGGGGGGGAGGGGGGGTGGATATGGGGGAGCAGAGCCTGGCAGATGAAAGGGCCGGGCACTGAAGAGTCCCCACCCTGTACTCACAGAGGGATTTGGACTCCATCGGGGGAGACTGGGGAGGCGGAGTGTGGGACCCCTCGGAAATTGCTAGCGGAGAGTGGAGGAGACTCAAATACATCATCGTGCATGGAGCTCATTTCTTCCTGGAGTGGAGGGGCACCAGAGACAGGGTAAGGAGTCACTGTCCCAAGTATCATCCCCTGGCACACCAATCTGTGCGGCCTCTTCAGGATGGAAGGGGAAGCCACATGCTCCTCATCCCTGACTCCACATCCCCCGCTATGGGAGCCCAGCCCAATGGCTCACAAAGGACACACCCCATCCTGCCTTTGGACCTTTCAGGGATCCTGGCAGGACACAGTCAAAGCCAAGGCTACTTCTCTCAGCTCCCAGGCCACCCCAGCCCCTGCCCAGAGAGTCCACGCCCCATGCTTGCCTTACTAAAAAAGGAGGAGTCGAAGGTGTCTGCGCCGTCGACTGCATCCTCCTCCAGGAAGCTGGGGTAGGCAAAGCTGCGCTTGACATTCCGGCACCGCTGCCCAGTGGCATCCAGCACTGAGCGCCCCTGGGCGTGGAACACAAGCATTCCCTCAGCATTGAGACCCAGAACCCAGGACCAAAGGGGCAGCTTGCAGACTGGCAAAGGCATGGAGCATCTGATAAGTGGATGGGCTGAAGGAGCTGCCCGGAGCAGGAGGCCAGGATGGGGCTCCAGCAGCTGCTGGCCTACACAGCCTCTCCTGCCAAGGTTTCGGATCAGCTTTTCCCTCGCAGCCTCCTGCCTGTTCACATGAGTGGTTGGCACCCCAATACTCAAGGCGTCCATATTCCATGCTATCACGCTCAGTCTGGAGCTGTGCCCCTCACTGCTGCCTCTTGGCCCAGCGCACTAGGCCCTTGCCCACTGGTAAGATCCTTCATCTCCTGTCATTCCCCCCACAACCGGAGAAAGGAGCTTCCTAAAACACAGGGTCGGTGAGGGTCTCGCAGGGGAACTGGGGACCAGGACACAGGTATCCCTGGTCTTCTGGGTATGCATGCACTCACAGCTTTGACACAGAGAGCGGACACCCAGGTGAGCTGAGTGGCGGCCACGGATGGAGACATGCATCCTTCAGCGCGGGTCTCACCTTGAGGAGGGCGGCGGCCGCCTGAAAGCTCATATGGGCAACTGAGATCCTTTTGCGGCGGGGCAGATGGGAGTAGCCAGAGCGGACGCTGGTGAAGGATGTGAGGGACAAGACCCCTGGAGTCAGAGGTGGGTGGGGAGCGTGAGGCCGGTCCACCTCATCCGGGTGGCGGAAGGCCCGCCCCCGGGCCAGGGGATCCACGATCTGCAAGAGGCAGTGAGTGAGCCAGGTGCCCAGGCCCGGGAGAGCTGCCCACTGCCCCACACTTCCACGAAGCCCACCTTGGGCATCTTGCAGGGTTTCGGAGACTCGGTGCCCTGGAAGGAGGGCGCCTCCTGGCTGGGCAGCTCCAGTTCCCTCTGGCACGACGCCTTGAGCCTGCCATAGTGCACGCTGCAGTGGTGCAGACTGCGGCGCTGCCAGTTCTGCCGCTTGCCTTCCCAGTCGCCACTGACCCCGAACCACTGGGCCGTGCCCCTGTGAAACAGACACGGGAGGGTGCAACGTAGGCATGCACTTCGAGGGAGGGGAGTAAGTATGAGGGGTCCTGGTACACGTGTATGTGCAGGGGAGGTGGGGGGTGATGGTGTGTGTGTGCACAGGGAGGTGGGGGTGATGGTGCATGTGTGCACAGGGAGGTGGGGGTGATGGTGTGTGTGTGTGCACAGGGAGGTGGGGGTGATGGTGTGTGTGTGTGTGTGTGTGCACAGGGAGGTGGGGGTGATGATGTGTGTGCACAGGGAGGTGGGGGTGATGGTGTGTGTGTGTGTGTGCACAGGGAGGTGGGGGTGATGGTGTGTGTGTGTGCACAGGGAGGTGGGGGTGATGGTGTGTGTGTGCACAGAGAGGTGGGGGTGATGGTGTGTGTATGTGCACAGGGAGGTGGGGGTGATGGTGTGTGTGTGTGTGTGTGTGTGTGCACAGGGAGGTGGGGGTGATGATGTGTGTGCACAGGGAGGTGGGGGTGATGGTGCATGTGTGCACAGGGAGGTGGGGGTGATGATGATGTGTGTGCACAGGGAGGTGGGGGTGATGGTGTGTGTGTGCACAGGGAGGTGGGGGTGATGATGATGTGTGTGCACAGGGAGGTGGGGGTGATGGTGTGTGTATGTGCAGGGGAGGTGGGGGTGATGGTGTGTGTGTGTGCGTGCACAGGGAGGTGGGGGTGATGGTGTGTGTGTGCACAGGGAGGTGGGGGTGATGGTGTGTGTGTGCACAGGGAGGTGGGGGTGATGGTGTGTGTGTGCACAGGGAGGTGGGGTGATGGTGTGTGTGTGCACAGGGAGGTGGGGTGATGGTGCATGTGTGTGCACAGGGAGGTGGGGGATAAAAGTGCATGTGTTTAAAGGAGGCAGCATGGGGGACGACAGTATGTGTATTCTGGGAGGTGACAAGTGTCGTGTGGGTGTGTGTACATGGGGAAGGTGATGTGTAGGTTGAGGGTACCTGTGGATGAGGTAACGGAGGTAACGGTTCGTGCGTTTAGGGAAAGTGTTATAAGGGGTGGTGGTGGTGGTGGTGTGTGTGTGTGTGTGTCTGTGTCTGTGTGTGTCTGTCTGTGTGTGTGTGTGTCTGTCTGTGTGTGTGTCTGTGTGTGTCTGTGTCTGTGTGTGTGTGTAGAGGTGACCCCAGGGTGATGGCACGTGTGCTCCTGTGTGTACATAAGCTAAACCACCTGCTGCACCGTGGACCTTCAGGGTCCCGGGAATCAGCTTCCCTGAGCCCCACTGAGTCCCCAGCTGCAGCCCAGTGACCAGGCTTAGAGTGAAGGCTACATCATGAGGAGGGGAACTGGGGGGTCCCTCGGCAGCATGCTGCGGCCCATCCTGTCAGGCTCACACCTGGGCCGGGCTCCCCCATCCACCCCCCATCCACGCCTCCTCAGGGAGCTGTCTCTTACTGACTCTGTCTACTCCTTCTGGAAAGGGGACACAGGGCTCAGGCCCTGGGAGAGATCAGGTGCCCAGAATGTGCAGGCTGCTGGGGTGTCGGGGGGGGGGGGGGGCGGTGCTCACTTGCGGATGCTCTGGGACAGAGAGGCCTGGCGGCGGAAGCCAGGGCGTTTCTCTGTGCCGTCCTGCCATCGTCCTCGGGGTTCCTGGAGGCTGACACTCTTCAGGTAGGCTGGGTTCTTGGGCCTCTGCGGGGCAGCGAGGAGGACATGTGCTGAGCGCTTAGCCCATTTTTGTGTCCCCATTCCCTCCTTGTTACTGCAGTGTTGGGACAGAACCCAGGCCCTCTGACACGCCAGGCCACTTTAACGCTAGACTACTGAGCTGCACCCCACCCTCCACAAGTCCTTCATTCTGAACTTAAACTTTTCCTAGTGTTTTCTAGCAAGGCCTGGGGATGTAGCTCAAGTTGGCAGAGTGCTTGCCTGGCATACACAAGGCCCTGGGTTCAAGTCCCATCACTATATGCACCAGGTAGTGAACACATGCAACCCTAGCACTCAAGAAGGAGAGGCCAAAAATCAGAAGCTCAAGGTAACTGTTGACTACATAGTAAGCTCGAGGCTAACCTGGGCTACGTGGACCCTGTCTCAAAAAAAGGAACAAAACACATCACGTTTTCCAGTAAACCCCAGCAAATCCTCCCTATACATGATCTGCCCATGATGTGGGATGGTCTTGCCTCTCTTCACGTGTCCTACGGAGCCCTCGGGGTGAGCAGGCGGCCCTAACACAGATCCTCTTTATGTCTGAGGCTGTGGGCAAAGCCCACGCTATCTGGGGCCTGCTCTCAATGAGCTCTTTATGGGACAGGAGTCCAAACGGACAGAAACACTGACCCATCCCCCCAAGAGCCAGGAGCTACAGGGGTGGGTTGCTGGCACTGTGGGACCCTGCACCCACACAGGCCACCACAGATAGTCCACACCCCCTCAGAAAAGGCCAGTCAGGGCCGGAGAGGGGACATGTAAACAACCAGAGCCCAGGCTGGCCAACAAGCCCTTTTCTCAAGGACAGTGTTCCTTGTTCCTTGGCCACCAGGCAAAAGAGCTCCCAAAGTTCCAGAGTTCAAGGCCTCGCTCCCTGCAATATTTCAGGCCCACACGGAGGCTGCTGGGCCGCCAGTGGACCATGATGGATGGGCGTGACTAGGAAGTGCAACCACCCAGCGGGTGCTGTGCCGGAGGGCGCACCTGCTGCCTGTGGCTATGTCTCCAGCTCTCACCTCAGGAAGCATGCTCTCCTGCTCGCTGGGGGCCTGGGTCTCCGGGGGTGGGATAGTGATGGATAGGTTGGGTGGCTTCCGGCTCTGCAGGCGGCTCCCAGACACAGAAGAGAGGTTGCTGCCATTCTTGTCAGCTGAGGCCATGGTGGACACGACGCTAGAGGAGAGATGGGGTGACAGAACAGGCATGTAGAGGTGGCAGGACTCAGGGCCTTGGGGATCTTGGAACCAGGAAGGCAGCCCAAGGCCAGCACCAACCTGCCTCATGTGGCCTCAGACCGAGCTCCAGAGAGAGGCAGCCAGGCCACACCTGACGGGGGGGGGGGGGGAGGAACTTGGGGTCTATTTCTGACTTTCATTTGCATTTCTGACTTGCAGGGGTGAGGAGAGCCTTGACCCCACCACGGCCCCTTCCTGGTCTCTCTGCTTTGGTGAGAACCAAACCGTGAGAGGAGCAGAAGGATGAGGAGTGGGTGTGGTCAGAGCAAGTCGGGGCCAGGGGCGGCCATGGACAGAGGGCCCTTCCTCGGACTCTGGGGGAATGTTCAACGGACAGGAACACTCTAGACCACCAAGCATGGCAAACTGCCAACTGGTGCCAGCTGCTGCTGCTGCTGCTGCTGCTGCTGCTGCTGCTGCCGGGCAGGCACCAGCTGCTGCCACCAGGGGTCAACTACGCAGGGCAGGCGCTTCTCCTGGGGAAGCAGGCCTTGTCATGCAGAGGAAGTGGTGATTCTGCCCAGTTCCCACCACACAGGTCCCTCAAGGCTGCCTCCTCAGGGTGGAGTGAAAGCCTCTTACAGTGGTGCCAGCCTATAATCCCAGCTGCTTGGGAGCCCAGGGAAGGAATATCACTTGGGCCCAGGAGTTCAAGGCCAGCCTCAGCAATATCACATGCCTCTGTGTAGTTAGTACACGCCTGTAATCCCAGTGCTTGGAAGACTGAGAAGAGAATATTGTGAGTTTGAGGGTAGCATGGACTAGGTCAGCTTGGGCTACAGCTGTTAGAAAAAGAAAAGAGAAAGATAATCGAAACTGCTACTAGCCTGGTAGTTCTCATTTTTTTCTTTCCTTCATCCCAGGCTAGCCTTGAACTTGCTGCGTTTCTAACGGTGACTGTGAACTCCTTAATTCTCCTGCCTCTCCCTCCCACGTGCTGGGATTACAGGCATGTGCTGCCGTCTGGTATATGTGGTGCTATGAATCCAGCGCAGGGCTCCATGCATGCTAGGCAAACGCTCTCCCAAATGAGCCACATCCCCAGTCCTGGCATTTCTATTTTAACAAGAAAGGTGATTCACGCTCACTGAACAAAAAGACTGAGCGTGGCAAAGCAGAAAACGAGCTTGAGGCCGTCCCTCAGGGCAGCCTTTGTGCTCCAGCTAACAGCCTGGCTTCTGAAACCGGCCCAGCTTCTCGGGTCTGGTGTGGACCCCCTTCCCTCAGGAGCACACAGATGGACGTCTTTGCCTTCTTTGAGGACAGAAAAGTCCTCTCTAAGTGGAACACACCAAGATCAATTCCTGATGGATGGTTACACAGGATGTTTTGTCTAGTGTTGATCATACTGTGTGGGTGTGTGAAGTATTAAAGACAGCACTGGACACAGGAGGCTGGCCTGAAGAACAAGGGTGCTGAGAACGTCAACGGATCTGGACAGGTAGCCCCGTAAAGAGGAGGTGGTTGTGCACCGTTAGGGAACTTTTCCCTGCTTGGACTGGGCCGCTGAATCCAATCCCTTTTGATGGCTCCAAGATGAGGCACCCGCTGTCTGTTTCTGTCCCTGCAGCTCTGGGAAGCTCAGGAGGCCACGGTGGGTGGGGGTGGGGGAGGGCGTGCTTGACAGCCACCACATGGAGCCCCAATTTCCAGCTCTCGGTAGCTTTTAATTTTACTTTTTAATTTGTTTATTTTATGTGTATGAGTGCTTTGCTTGCACGTGCAGTAGTGCCCAATGCATATGCCTGGTGCCGATGGAGGCCCGAAGAGGGCAGCAGACCCTCTGGAACTGGAGTCATGGAGAGCTGCAAGCCACAACATGGGTGCTGGGAATTACACCAGGTCCTCTAAGAACAAGTGCTCTTAGCCACTGAGCCAGCTCTCAAGGCCCCGAGTTCTCTCCGTCTATCCTTCTCCACAGCCTGCTCTCACCTGAAAGAGCTCACAAGTCTCCCCACCCTCCACCTGTTGCCCTTAAGTCCCTTCCAATGGGACTTAAATCTAAAAATCATGCCTATCTCTCTCTGCTCAGTTATAAGATGCTGTTCTTCAAGGCCAAGCTCCTCCATGTGCCCCCAGGCTCCATGTGCTCCTGCCCCCCTCCCAGCTGTGTTCTGACTGTGGCACTCCGGCCCCTCAGCTGGAGGTGGGCGCCCCCAGCTTGACCCACAAGTGGCGCTGGCTTGCCTCAGTGAACGTGCTGAAGAAGTGCCGCTCAGACGTCCGCCTGCATAGCAGAGAGAGAAAAAGCACATTCTCCCTAGAAGGGACCCTCAGAACATCCCTCAAGGGCTGTCCCCACACACGGTGCGGGAATGTCCCCAGCACTGCATTCACCAGAGCTGAAAGGTGACAACCACCCGGTGTCTGTCAATGGAGGGCTGGACAGACAAGGGTGCAGATTCATACAATGTCCTCATCTTAACACCTGCTCAATACATGGAGGACTGACGTGCTGAGCCAGGCCATGACCTTGAGCATTATCTAAGTGAAGATGCCCCTCACAAAAGGCATATAGTGGCACACATCTGTAATCCCAGCACTCAGGAGGCAGAGGCAGGAGGAGGATTGTGATTTAGAGCCCAGGCTGCTGAGAAGGCTCAGGGTAAAGGCGCTCGCTTGCCATCAAACTTGACAATATGAATTGGATCTCTAAAACCCACACTGGAAGGAGAGAATCGTCTCTTGTATAAGTTGCCCTTTGACCTCCGTAGGCACACTGTCGTATGTATAGAACATAAACACATACACACAGAATTAATAAATAAACGTGGAAAATTTGAGAGTTGAAGACATGGTCGGGGCTACACAAAGAATTCGAGGGATCAATACATGAGACTGTATTGGAAGAAAAAGAGGAGAAGGAAAGAGAGACCAGAAGATGGCTCAGTGGTTAAGAACCGGCTACTCTTCCAGAGGACCTGAGCTCGGTTCCCAGCACCACATCAGGTGGCTCACAATAGCCTGTAACTCCAGTTCCAGGCGATAGGATGCCTTCTGACTTCCACAGGCTCCTGCACACACAGAATGCACACATATACATCAATAAAAATAAGATTAAAAAAAAAAAAACAGGGCATGGTGGTACATATCTGTAATCCCAGCATTTGGGAGGCTGAGACAGGAGGATTGCTGTGAGTTCAAGGCTAGCCAGGGCTACATAGAAAGTCCTGTCTCAAAATAAACAACATAAAAAGAAAACCAAACAGAGCTAGAGATAGAGTCAAGAGGCCAACACATCAGTCTTGTACGTGCAAGGTCCTGGGTTCCTCAGAAGCCGGGCTCTGTCTGCGCACGTCGCTCTGATCCCTGACCATCACATGGCAGAGAGGACCTTCTGGCTTAGTCTGAATGCCACTTACTCAGAGGCTCCCCCTTGGCCGCCTGAGCAGCCCCCAGCCCCGTCTCCTAGCGGTGCCTGAGGCCACCACCGGGCCACCAGCTTCCTACCTTCAGGTATGTGAGGTCCCTGCTTCCTATGCTTGGGAGGGCGTCTTACACCATGTTCCGCTCCTTTCCTTGCTCTGTGGACGCTCCTGGGGTCGCGGTGGACAGATGGAGTGACAGACGGCTGTAGGCCAGCCAGGACAGCTGCCAACCTGTGAGAACAGGACAGGTTAGAGGGGGCAGGCCAACCTCCAAATCGTCCCATTTTCCTGACCTCACCCGTCTCCCACAGGAGGGGCAGGAGGAGACCCAGAGTGAGGGCCCTTCAGAGTACTGCTCCAGCCAAGATCCATGTGGCCACTGAACTTGGGCTATTAACTTAACCTATTACCACTCACAGACAAGGTCTGGTCCAGGGCTTGACTGGAGCCAGGCATCAAGGTCTGCCCCTATTCTGTTTTGAATGTTACTTTAAAAAGATCTTTTGCTGGGCAGTGGTGGCGCATACCTTTAATCCCAGCACTCAGGAGACAGAGCCAGGCAGATCTCTGTGAGTTTGAGGCCAGCCTGGTCAACATAGTGAGATCCAGGACAGGCACCAAAACTACATGGAGAAATCCTGTATTGAAAAACCAAAACAGCCGGGCGGTGGTGGCGCACGCCTTTAATCCCAGCACTGGGGCGGCAGAGGCAGGAAAATCTCTGTGAGTTCAAGGCCAGCCTGGACTATCAAGTGAGTTTCAGGAAAGGCACAAAGCTACACAGAGAAACCCTGTCTCAAAGAAGAAAAAAAAAAGAAAAACCAAAACAAACCAAACAAACCAACAACAAAGGTCTTTTATCCTTTAGAGATAAGGTCTCAAGCAGTCTAGGCTGGCTTTGAACTTGCTGTGCAGCTGAGGATGACCTTGAACTCCTGATCATTCTGCTCTTGACCTCTGGAGTGCTGGGAACATAGGTGTGTGCCATTATTCCTAGCTCACTGGGGCTGAAGAGATGGCTCAGCAGTTAAGAACTCTCACTGGCTGTTATCTCAGAGACCCGGGTTCAATTCCCAGCACACACATGGCAGCTCACAACTGTCTGTGACTCCAGTTCCAGGAGATCTGGCACCTTCACACAGACGTACATGGAGTAAAAACCTCCATGCAAATAAAAATAAGTAAATCTTAAAAATAGTAAATATTCAATTCACAAGTCCAGGAATTGTTGGCTTTAAAAGAAAATTAATTTAATCTCTCTTTCCATCATTGGCGCCAGGGACCAACTCGGGACATCAGGCTCACGTGGCAAACACTTTTAAAAACGATGTGTGTGTGTGTGCCTGCCTGCATGTATGCTGTACGCCGCATGTGCACCTGGGACCCAGAGGCCAGAGGCTTCGGACCCCTGGAATGGCGTTACAGACGACTGTGAGTCGCCATGTGGGTGCCGGGAATGGAAGCACTGAGTCATTTCTCCAGCCCCAGTGGCATCTGCCCAACCCTGTCTCCTGAGTAAGATTTACTTTCTGCGGTGGGGAGATGGGCTCCGTGCTGAGGTGCTGTCCATACAAGCGTGGAGGTCTGAGCTGGGCGTGGTAGCACGGATTTGTAATCCCAGCCCTGGATCAACAGAGGCAGGAAGGATCCATGGGGCTGGTCGGGCAGCTAGCCTCACCTACCTGGCCATGTCCCAGGCAGTGAGGGACCTTGTCTAAAAACAAAGAAAGGTGTATGGTCCCTGAGGAATGACACCCAAGGTTGTCCTTTGGCAGGCACAGGCTCCTCACACCACACATCCATACATACACACACACACACACACACACACACACACACACACACACACGCGGACGGACGACTTGATCGACAGTGCTTGCCATGCAAGTGTGCAGAACCCAGGGAGAGCCAACTGCGGCAGCGCCGGTAATCCCAGCATGCCTCCTGCGAGACAGGAGGTGGAGGCCGAGGACTTTCAGAAGCCTGAGGGTCAGCTAGCCTGGTGTACACACAGTAGACAACAGAGACTCTGTCCCAAACAAGGCAGACAAAGGGAAGAAGGAGTCGAGGCTGTAGCTCAGAGGTACGGTGCCGGCCACACATATGCAGGAGGGCTTGGTTCCCTCCAACCCCACAAATAAAAACAGATTTATTTTCCATTAGTCAGCCTGATTGCTCAAGTGACAGGGACCTGTTCTGCTGTGTTTGTTTTTTGATTAATGTATTGACATCAAATCCACACAACATAACATTGACTAGTTGAAAGAGAACGCCGTGGTGTCTGTGCTTTAGAATGCCCTGTTCAGGCATACATATATCATAAGCAAGGCAGAGGAACACAGCGAGCCGTCCTTGGAGCAAGCCCCAGGAGCTGCTGGGAAGTCTGGGCAAGATCAGCACCACTGTGCCAGGCCTGGCCCAGCCCTCCACATGCACTGTCCCTCAAAACATCTTCCAAGAGAGACGCTATCACGCTTCTGATGTGTAGGTGGGCAACAGAGGCTCAGAGGGGTTGATTAACTTACCTAAGCTCACACAGCAGAGAAGGGGTGCAGCTCAGACTCAAGTCAGACAGTAGGTGTGAGGCCACCTTGGGAATCTGGCAACCTCTTTTCCAGGGTACGCTCGGGGCTGGAGGACCCTCATCATGGGGCTGGGGAGTCATCTAGGGAGGTAGCCATGGTCTAGCATCCTAGTGATTCTCAAAGCATGATTGGCAGAGGCCTGTGCTGCCCAGAGGCTGCCACGGGTGAACTGGAAGGAGGGGCTGGTTTAGGCCCCTCTCTGATCCCACCTGCACGGCCTTCTAGGCTTTGCCCTCTGTATTGAGGCCTGTAAAACCCTCCATATCACAGACGCAGACAGAGCACTGGCTGGGTGGGTGTGGGGGGGGGGGCGTAGCTTTGAAGAACTGAGGCAGAGCTGGCCAAGGACATTTCTGCCTTTTTAAGCAAGACCAACAACCTCAGCTTTGGCTCCAACACCCCAAGGTGTCAGGAGTCCTGTCCCACAGTTCTCCGAGATCCCAGATGGAAGACACTGGGGTTGGACTGTCAGACTCCGAGGAGCACTGGTTGTCACATGAGACACTGCTTGGGGACAACTCCAGGACAACAGCCTCACCTGGGGCCTCTACACAGAAGCTCCTCAACCTGGCAATCGCCTGGGAGCAGAGTGCAGGGAGAGGGCATCAGGCGGACATTACCCTGGGAAACTGGCACCGATGGGGAGGGGCAGGCAGCAAGAAGGAGGGCCGTGGCAAAGATGGCCACCAGCAGAGAAGTGTCCGACTCTGACTCTGGCTAACAGCAAGACCCTTCTGGAGTGAGGGGCTGAAGGCACCGCCCAGAGTCAGCTCTGTGATGACCCAGCCAGGCTGTGATGGTGTGAATGAGAGAGGCCCCACAGGATCGTGTTCGAATGCTTGGGTCCCAGCTGATGAACTGTTTGGGGAGGGTCACATGTGGCCTTGTTGAAGGAGGTGTGTGGCTGGGAGTAGGCTTTGAGGTTTCAAAAGCCCACACCAGGTCCGGTTTCTCTTTCTCTGCCTGCTGCCAAGCTCTCTGCCATGATGAGCATGGACTTCCCCCTGAAACTGTAGACAAGCCCCCAATTAAATGCCCTCTTCTATAAGCTGCCTTGGTCACGGTGTCTCTCCACAGCAACAGGACAGTTCTAAAACACAGCTCTATTTCCTGCACCTCCTCCAAGCTCCCACCTCCTGTATCCGAGGCCCTGCACCCACACGCCAGCTTCCACCTAGTCTACCTGGCCAGCCCCTACTGCTTCTCCCCGCCCCCCCCCCCACGTTAATATTTTTATTCATTATTTGGGAATTTCATACAATGCACCCCAACCACGCTCACTTCCCCTTCCTTCCAGGTCCGCCCTCCCTCCTTGTACCCCCCCCCCCAAATCCCCACCAAGTCTAACTTCTGTTGCCCATATATTCACTGGAGCATGGTGAAACTTCCAGGGGCCAGCCCCTTAAAGAAAACTGAGTCCTTCCTCACCCCGCCCCGACTAGAAACCATCAACTTTGAAGATTATACTTCAGCATCTTCATCAAATTGTTTTTCTTTTTTGGTTTTTTGAGACAGTGTTTCTCTGTGTAACCACGCTGGCTGTCTCTGTAGACCAGGCTGGCTTTGAACTCACAGAGATCCACCTGTCTCTACCTCCCAAGTGCTGAGATTAAAGGTGTGCAGCACCTCTACCTGGCAAAATTTAAGTTTATGCGGGTTATAAAAGACTCTCTTCGATAGCTTCATGCCTAGACTGTTTTGTGGGGCGGGGGAGGGGCTGTCACGGAAGGCTTCCACGTCTGTTGAGTCTGCAGCCATCGGAACCACTGCAGAAGAAGCTCCCGTGCCCACAGCAGCTGGTGGCAGCGTGGATCACCAACTTCCACATGGTTTCCAGCAGGGGCAAGGATCACCGACAACGTGGTTTCCGGTGGCAACACGGACCACGGACACAGCATGGCCTCCAGCAGCAGCCCAGACCACGGAAGTCTTTTGAGGAGATTAAACCCAGAAAATGAATCATTCATCTCAGATATCTTGCTGCTCAGAGTCAGGGTGATGGTGCGCACGGCTGGGCAGCATGTCCAGGGTCAGGACCCGTGTGAGCTCCGGGCTGCGGGACACCACGCTACCCTCAGCGCCACGGTCCTGCCCGCCTTGGGGCACAGCCACCCTGTCCCCCACTGCTTCTGTCAGGTGTGTTACACCCCGGAAGCCTGTCTGCTCACCACCCTGCTCTCAGCACCCCCAAGTCTGACAGCAGGAGTCTCCCACTCTGTTCTCACACCCAGTCAGTCCCCGTGGAGTCCCAGTTGGAGGAGTGGGTAGGGGGGTGGGAGTCTGTGCAGCTGGGGATGAGGTCAGTCTGCATGGACGCTGGGCAGAGGCCATCTCTCAAACCCTGCAGCTGGCTCTGGGGGTCACTCACCTTGCCCCGTCCCACTGCAGGGCTTGGACGGAGGTTACTGGGTGCTGGCTGGGGGTGAGGCCCAGTGACCCGGTTCCCTGGTTAGCCATAAGTTCTTTTCCCTTCTGAGGAGCTGCCCTCAGACGCCAAGCCTCTCCAGCTGGGGTCCCCCCCCCACATACACCCAGGAGCCCTCCCACCCCCACCCCACCCCCTGTGCTGCTGTCTGTGCCAATCTCAGATGGAAAGGGCAGACACGACTGTGGCCACAGGACAGGGGAAGTTCACGACCTCTGGGACAATCTTAGGGTCCCAGAGAAAGTCTGGCGTCAGGGGCAGGGTAGGGCTGCTGAGGAGTCCCATGCCAGGCAAGTCTCTACCATCACCTGCAAAGACAGCACCAAGCCTTGAATGATGGTCCATAAGTAGCCGAATCCCTGAGACTCAGTTTCCTTTCTGTTCACTGGCAGTTAGACACGGTGACAGCTCAGACCACAGGCAGCCCAGATAATGGAGACTTCTTCTCCCAGAACTTCCCCTGACCCCTCTGCCCCCACCCTTCCCAGGACCGGCTGTGTTGGCAGCTACCTCGCAGAGCGGTGGGGATGAGTGGGTTTGCTCCTGCGTGACCTGTGTCCACGAGAGGCCACAGAGACCAGACAAAGAAAAAGCGGTGGGAGCCGCCCTAGCAGCCACTTATCTCCCGCCCCCAGAAGGGCTTGCTCACTGCAAAGGAAATTGTGACATCCTGGGAGCAGGCTTCCTCTTACCCACAGTCATATCCGCCCAGCTCTCCAAGACCCCAGGCTTGCTGCCCATGGGTGGGGGCGGAAGGGGCCAAGGCTAGGGTTACGGCTCCCTGCCACCTGCCTAAGTTGGATCCTGGTCTAACTTCTAGGGAGAAGCCTGCCCCACAAAAGATTCTCCAGCCAGAGCCCCAGAGATGCGCTTGGATTAAACAGCCAGGGCTGAGGGTGGGTTTCCTCTTCCTTTGGAGTGGTAGCCAGTAGGGGTGGGGGCAGGGCAGACATAGAGGGGTGGCCCCAGGGGCCCTGGATAGATGGCCTCCACGTCCTCCACTAGGGTCAGCATGCTCTCCAGAGAGCCTTCAGATAGCACCGCCCAGCCAGCGGTGGCCGGGGCTAGGCATACAGAAACGCAGACTCAGAAACTACCCTGAATGCCCAGAGAATCCGGTTTCCCCACAAAGGGTGGGGCCCAGCCACTCCCTCACAAGGCAGGGCCAACCCAGGCATGGCAGCATGGTAGTCAAGGTCACCCCCAGGGGGTGCTCCCCCAACCACACTAGGCAGGGGCCCCTCCCTCACTGTGACATATGCCCAAATTCCTACTTGGTGCCTGTCCACCTGCCCACAGGTCTGACCTGGGTCCTTCCCCTAATCTCCCCCTGCCTGCCACCAATGCGCTCACTCCCACCAGCAGGATTCTGAAGTCTCAGCATTCTTATTAATAATTCTCTGCTCCCTTAAGCTCTGTGGACTTGAGGAGCCAGGGCTTTAAGGTAGCTTGACAGCTGTATCCCAAAGGAATGGGAGCTTGATGTAAGAGCCAAGGCCACATATGGCCAGAAATGAGGACAGAAGGAGGGGCCAAAGGGCAAAGAGTGAGTAGCCCTCTCCCCTCCAGGGAAAGGGGGAGACCACTATTCACCACTGAGTACGACCAAAGGGGAGTGTTACAGGTCACCTAAGCAGAGGACTTAAGGAAAGCGCACCTGGGCCAGAAGCCATGTCCAGCTCTGAGCTGAGGGCAAGTCCTGGAGCATGCAGAGAGTGGGCAGAGGGGAAGGGGGTGGTGGCAGACGGACGTCATGCCAGGTCCCTGCTGAGTCACAGGATGATGACAGTGTGGGCTGGGGGCAAGGAAGCGACTTCTCTCCCCAGCTTCCCTGCCACAGAAACCAAAACTATACCTCCCTCCCAGGGCCCTGCTGGGAACCTCTGAGTTTTTTAGAAAGCTACAAAGAGGAAGCGGAACCCTCAACAGCTGCAATCCCCAGTTAAAAAAAGACCAAAAAAAAGCTACCGTTGCTAACCTCCCAAAGTTCTACAGCCCTGATTGTCCGGGGAGGACAGCCCAGGTAAGACGGGGCTGCCACCTAAGAAGTCTCCAGATTGGTCCCCCACAGCCAGTGACTCACTGCTGAACGTCTCCTGGCGCTGGTAAGAGGCTGTGAGGATGGAGCCAAAGGCAGCTGTGTGAACAGGCTGGCAGGGGACGGGACCTGGGAAGGGTGGCAAGGTATAGAACGGGGCGGTGGCGGCGGCGGCGGCGGCGGCAGCGGCAGCAGCAGCAGCAGCAGCAGCAGCAGCAGCAGCAGCAGCACATATGTCTGCAAGGAGGACAGGGAAAGCAGGGGAAGGACGCTGCGCCTTTCCCCACGGCCGTTTCCCCAGAGGCATGGAGCAGCAGGTGGGAACAGAGTCAGCACACTCGGCCACCCACAAAAAAAAAAAAGAAAAAGAAAAATGGCTTGTGGGTTCACACCCTGCACAGACCTCCCCACAGAGCCCCCACGTCTCTCCCCTCCACTTCCCAGGGCTTGTGCCAAACTCATTTCACAAGACCAGACCTGCAGGAACAGGTTCAAGGACTTGTCAACCTGCTGACTTCTTTGGGGGTTTCCCCCGTTAGACCCCAAGTTCTGGGCTCCCTCTGACCCAGTTAGAGCAATTTGGCCCACCACAGACACGGGAAGCGGGTACTGGGTCCCAGGGAGCTGCCAAGAGCACAGTGTAAGTGTGAGAATGCCTATGTGTAGGTGCAGTGCCCTGCTCTTGGAGGGCCAGCCTTATCTTCCCCTCCGCCCCCATCTCTCTGGGCTTTCTCTGGACCACTAGCCAGCCAGCCAGGCAGAGACAGGAGCAGGTTGAGGTGGGGGGAGGGGGCAAGCTCTGTACCCCTAAAGCTCAAAATGCAGCAATTGGGTATGAGTGTAGCTCAGTGGTACTGAGTCCTTGGCATATACAAGGCCCTGGATTCCATCACAGCAACACACACGCACGCACGCACGCACGCACGCACGCACGCACACGCACACACGCACACACATACACACACACACACACACACACACACACACACACACACACACACACTGTTAAATACTGGGAAATGGGTATGCAGCCAGGAGTCCCCAGCTCAAAGCTCCTCTGGAAATCGTGACTCTAGAAGCTGCCGATGGAGGCAGGTCCCCTCCAGCAAGAGCGCAAAGGCGCAGGTGCCTTGAGCGGAGCCTAGGACGGAGCTCTCTCACACCCCAGGCAGGAGGCAGCAGGACACAGGGCTGCGGGCTGGGATGCCGACCACAGCTTTAGGGGACAGTACCAAGACACCAAAGGGGTTCTAGGAGGCTTATCCAGCAGTCTGCTCTCCTGGGACTGTATATTCTGCCCCACTTCGGCTGCCCTGCCCAGGGGGCCAGGTGTCAGGACAGGCCCCAGAGAGAGCTCTCACCACTGGGTACCACATCAACATGAGCTTAACTCCGGTATGGAAGATCTGCCTGTCACAGGAACCCTGGCTACTGGGAATTGGGTTTCTTTCACTGGTTTCAGAAGGGACATGCCCAGGGGTTGGGGCAGGAAGCGGTGTAGCCTGAGGGGAAGAGCTGAGTAAAGCGGCACACTTTACTTCTCTGGGGTTCCCTGACACCAAGGTGTGACCACCACAGGCACACAGTTGGGGTTTCGCCTGATACTTACAAGCCACTCACCCACCCACTTTCCACCTGCCATCTTGGAGTATGGCTGTAGTCAAAGCTACTCCCTGACCAGAGGAGGCGGCGTCATGGGCCCGGCTCTCCTGTGTGACCTCGAGTAAACCACTTAACATCTCTGAACTTAATTTGTTGTTTATGGAGCCCCACTGGTGTCTCTGTCACCAATGACCAGGGCTCACCTATCATACGGCATGTTCCACTGAGGGACAAAGCCTCACCCTGTCCTACAGAGTCCTTGCCCAGGGTCATTCAGCAAGAAAGAGGAGGTGACCAGGCCAGGTGTGAGCACTCAAAAGCGACAAAAGATTGCGGGCCGCGCTATGTGGTCGTCCTCAACCTACTCAAGACAGGGCGCTCGGCATCCTGCCCGGATCTGCTTCTGCAGGCTAGGAGCCCCTCCGCACGGAATATGCCAGCCAGACACTTTTCAGCTTGTAAACAGTCATTAAGAAGCTAATAAACTTGATTTCCCAGAACTCTGCCCTGGGGCACCCTGCTTCTCCAGGAAGATGCCAGCCCCAGACACAGTGGGTACCAGGGATTTAGGGCACTCAGACACAGGACCATTCAAGCTGTGCCCATAGCAGGAGAACCTTCAATGGCACCTGCCCACCCCTCTCCAGCTCACCCCTCTCCAGCTCACTTTGGTGCAGTGTAGGACGCTCATGTCGAAGAGTGAGGCATGCTGGGAGCCAGCGTCACATGTGGCCTGGCTACCCTGTCACAGTTTCCTCTGCTATGAGACGGGGTGACATTCACTACAAGAGGGCAGATCCTGCATGTACAATGCCTGGTGCACAGCCAGCAGCTAACCGATGGCTTTTTCCCTCCTCTGCTGAGCGGCACCATCATGACCCCCGTGGTCTACGAAGGAGCCAAGAGTCGTGTGTCAGGATTCTTCTTGACAGGTGGCAAGAAAAAAAATAAAAATCAAGGCGCAACATTATTAAACCCCTGGTCTAGATCCCATGGTCAGGAAGTGGTAGGCTTGCAGCCTACTAGGGTCCTGAGTTATGTATTTATTTATTTGTTGTTTTGAGACAGGGTTTCTCCGTGTAGTTCTGGCTGTCCTGGACCTCGCTCTATAGATCAGGCTGGCCTCCAACTCACAGAGATCCATCCCCTGCTTCTGTCTCCTGAGTGCTGGGATTAAAGGTGTATACTTCTACCACCCAGCAAGGTTGTTTTTGTGTTTTTTTTTTTAATTTTTAAAGATTTACTTTTATTATTATTTGTGTGTGTGGGGTCTTTTACCTGCATGTATGTCTGTATACCACACACATGCAGTGCCTATGGAGGCCAGGGGAGGGTGTTGGGTCCCCTGGAAATAGAATTACAGACGGCTGCAATCCACCACATGGATGCTGGGAACTGAATCCAAGTCCTCTGCACAAACAGCTGGCGCTCTTAACCATGGAGCCACGTCTGCACCTCTCCACCAGGTCCTCCCCCACCACTCCTGGAACAGGAAAAGCCAGGCAGCCAGAGGACCTGTCTGGAGTGGCAGCTCCCTCTAGGTAGACGGGGTGCAAAGACCTTTGGCTCGGGCACCCCTCCTCCACCGTCCGCACAGGGGCTGAGGAGTGCTGACACCTAACCCTTGAGGAGCACTCTTCCTTATCAAAGTGCTCTCACAAACATGAGCTCACCAAGGGAGGCAGGGCGGAGGCAGCTGTCATTATGAGGCCTGGCTGATCAAGGCCTTTAGGGCTCAGCCGAGCCTTCAGTTTTCGGTCCTGCCTCTACCCAGAACCCCGCGGCACGTTTCCCACCATTCAGAGACCCACCTTATGCCAGGGATAAGGGGCAGATAGTCCTCCACACCAGCTGTGATACTGTGACCATGGGTTCAGTGGCCACCTACTGAGGCAGAGGAGCAGGGCTCCTCAGCACACCCGCAGCCCCAGGGGGTTCTCTGCCCCAGTCACAGCTCCTTTTAGGGTTCAGATGATCTGAATGTGCTTTCTCATCTGACACCCCAGTAGCCTACAAGGCAGGGTCTCTCCAAATCTGTGCTGGGCACAGCAACCTATCTCCAGACACATGTGGTGCTGGCTCACTTCACAGTCTCCGCCCCCTCCCCAGTCACAACCAGGCTGAAGAGGTCCACAAGTCACCATTAAAATCCTCACCTCATAATCCTCCACTGTACATCTGGAGAAACTGAGGCGAAGACTACCCTAATGACTCCCATCCTACTGAGCACTCTCGGAGATCCGAGTCGGCTGGCTCCAATATCTTGCTTTCTGATCCTTAAGCTTGGGATCACCTGCTCTTCTGGCCAAGACCCTGCCAGAACTCACTCGGCTCAAACCACTATGCGCACGTGGTGGGGGCAGGGAGTGGGATGGACAGAAACTGCCTCCCAGCAGCTTTTGAACCCCAAATGCTTGCATCTGGGCCCCTGACTACATCTGGCCAGGGGAGGGTAATACCCAGCAACCCTCCATAGCTCCCCGAAGATGAGAAGAAGTGTTTTCCTTTCCTGCTGCCTGGGGAGGCCAAGGATACTTGTGGGGCAGTTCTGGAAAAACCTTCGTTCTTCCGAACAGCGGGGCAGGCGAGGCTGGCTCCTCTTGTGAGGCCGCCTGTGTGCCAAGAGGCGCCTGCCCTGGCAGCGAGAGGCCCCGTCTCAGGGCCATGCTAGCCCGCTGAGGTCAGCCAGCACTGAGTCCTATCACTCCGCCCCCAGCCTGTCTCAGCTGGAGAGGAGACTAGGCCTGCTCCCAACAACGCAGATGCTGAGGTCACTTTGGAAATCCCCTCAGGCAATGGGGCAATACCTAGGCGGGATCCCACGAGTCCCAAGGGACACGCTGGGTTAGGGCTGGTGTGGGGGAGCGGGGCAAGCTGCTTGGAGAACACACAGCTCCCATATGCTGTGTGAGGGGACCCAGGCCCAGAGGGCAGCGTCAAGTCACCAGAACACAAGCATGTACACTGCAGCCCTTTGACGTCTTCCTGATGTCATCTGGTGCCTGTCCGGGACACAGTTTATACAAGTAATGGAGCTGGACAGTTTATACAAGTAATGGAGCCCAGCAGTTAACAGCACTGGCTGCTCTTCCAGGGGACCGGGGTTCAGTTCCCAGCACCTACATGGCAGCTCGCAACCATCCATAACTCCAGTTCCAGGAGATCTAATACCTTCTTCTGGCTGCAGCAAGCATCAAGTGTATATACGCTGCACAGACATACATGCAGGCAACACACACACACACACACACACACACACACACACACACACACACACACACACAGGAGGCCACTGTCCACAGTGCAGGTCACAGGAAAGTATCAGTGAGCCCAGAGCAGGGCTGAGACCCCAGTGGTCCCCCAGAGCTGGGATTTATCCCCGCTCTTTCAGGAGCCTCCTCCCCAGGCAGCAGAGTGTATACCAGGTATGTGTGTGTGTGTGTGTGTGGGGTGTCACTGACCAGAATGAGCAAGCGAAGCTGGCGTCACAGGTTTGGAGTAGGTGGCTTTGAGGAAGTCTGGGTGTTCAGCTTTATGCCTTCAGAGACACACACAGTGGGTGTAACTACTACACTCATATTCTGTTGAAAAGGCCTGGTCTTTGTCTAATTTTGAGACGGTGTCTCCCATACAGCCCAGAACGGCCTCAGACTCAACTCTGTGGCTGAGGTGACAAACCCTGATTTTTTTTCTCCTGCCAGTGCTGGATTTCAAGGCACATACACCAGGTCTGGTGGCACATGGGCTTTTAGGATAAAAAGACCAAAATCATCCAATCAATCAAAGACTCCCTCTCCTCCTTTCTCACCCTGCCAGGGCTCCCAAGCAAGAAGTCCAAAATCAGACAGGACAAGGGGAGATGGAAAGGGCAGTTACTGGGAGAAAGTCTGGCTGCCTCTCCTGGTCCTGCCCTACCTAGCCAGCGACACCCTCCACCTCCATTCCCAGAAAGCTAGGAGCCCAGGAGCCCGACACAACCGCTCCTGGTCATCCCTTGGGCACTCTGCTCTGTAGGACGCTTCCTGACTGTCACTCAGCAAATGCAGCAGGGCCTGAGCTCACTCTGACTAGGATTCACACCTCACAGAGGCAATCTGTCCTGTTGGAAGGAAAGAGTGGGGAGCCGCAGGGAATTAGGAGACCCGTTATTCCCTGGATGTTATTTTCCTGGTGTAAATAACCAGAAGAGTTAGTTCTGTGTTCAGAAGGAAAATTCCAGTCGGTCACATGGCATCCCCATCCATGAGGCCTCAGCTTGTCCAGCTTTGGGAAACTATGGGACCAGACGTTGGTCCTGCCCTTCCTCCATCTCCAGGGATACATGAGCTCAAGGGTTACTCTGGCTCACCCTGGGCTTACCCTGTGTGCAAAGCTATCCTGGGTGAAGTACTCCAGGCCTGTGCTGTGAGACGGCCCGTTCCCTGGTAGCACCAAGGCAGGACACTCACCAAGGCAAAAACTGCCCTCACACCTCCTTACCTCTTTTACCTCACTTAGATTCATCCTGGTTCTTCCCACAGCCCCTGGAAAAACTGAGGTAGCGAGGGGAATTCACAAGCAGTACCCTGATGGACCAGGTCACAGTATGGTTTCTCAACATTGACTTTTTGGGGGCCCAGTTCTGTGCTGTGGGGCTGACCTGTGCATTGTAGGGGGGTCCTAGGTCTCTTCCATGACATGCTAGCAACAACACATGCTTCCTTCCTGAATAGTGACAGCTGGAATGTCTCCAGGAATTGCCAAACATCCTTAGTAGACAAAAGCGCCCTACAAGAGCCACTGCTCAAAACCAAGTTTCATTTTCTTCTCCCTGACCTACAGGGTCACAAGAGCACAACACAGATGCTGAGGACTCTGTTCCACCAGCAGATGACACACACACACTGGAACCCCCAACCCAGCCGGCGGAGAAACAGCTGCCGCTCCACTCGTGGGGCAATCAATTCCTCCTCAGATACACATCCCCTCCGCTCTATTAAGTCCCAACTCTTTTTTTTTTTTTTTTTTTTTTTGGTTTTTCGAGACAGGGTTTCTCTGTGTAGCTTTGCGCCTTTCCTGGGACTCACTTGGTAGCCCAGGTTGGCCTCGAACTCACAGAGATCCGCCTACCTCTGCCTCCCGAGTGCTGGGATTAAAGGCGTGCGCCACCACCGCCCGGCTTTAAGTCCCAACTCTTACAGACTCCCCGCTCAGTGTTTCCTGGAGCTGGGTCAAGGCATGGACTTGGGTTCTTTCTCTGCCCTGGGATGGGGGTAGAGGCCTGGGCCCCACAGATCCTACAGCTCCCTAACCTTTAACCCAAAGCAGAAACATCAGCTGGGGGCCCAACTCCCCAGATCCTTCGGTCCATAAACCAGGATTATTCCTGAGTACAATTTCAGAGCTCCGGTCCACTCTGGTGGTGTGACCCTCCCCCCTCCCCACCCCCGCACCTGTTTCCACCTCGGCTAGGCTCCACGCACAAACTTCAGCCCCGGGCTCTGGGAGTTCACCCGGGAGAAAGGGGAGTAGAGTCTTAAGAAAGTCTAAAAGGGACTTCTGGGTGGAAGGCGGGGCCGCACGTTCCAACACTAGGCAGTGCCCTCTTCCTCCCTGGGCTTTTAAAAACTTGTGCGCAAACCACGCGCCGGGACATTGGTGACCGTGCTCCGGGGAACTCCTTAGGCGTCCTGGTCCCGGTGAGGCCAAGGAGCTGCGTGTGGAATCCAGCGGCCCAGCGGGCACAGAGTCCAGCCTCGGCCTCTGGGGCGCTCCGCAGGGCACGCAGCCCCCGACCCTCCCGGCGGCCGTCCCGGGCAGTCCGGGGACTCCCCCTCGGACACCCGCGGCCTAATGAACCCGAGCTCCGCCGCGTCCAATGCCCCGCGCTCACCTCTCAGAGTCCGCACGACCCGGAAAGCTGCAGCGAGCTGAGCGAGCAGCGCGGCGAGGCGGTGGCTCCACCGAGGCTGGGCTCCGGCGCTCCGCCTCTTCCCTACCTGCGCGAGGGCGCAGGGGCGGGGCCTGGGAGTGGGCGGGACCTAGTTGGGGCGGGGCTTCTTGGTGTGTGGGCCGTGCTTCAGAGGGGCGTGGTTGGCCCACAGCTTCTGCCTTGGAGGACCTCCTGAGGTCCATTAGGCTCTGACTGCTCCTCTTAAGGCCATTCTTAAGCGCTTGCCTAGCATACAGATCTTAGGTTTGATTCCCAGCAATACACACATACACACACACACACACACACACACACACACACACACACACACACACACACACACACACACACACACACACACCCCTCCAACAAAACAACCAAACAGAAAACGCCCAGTCTCCCCTTCTCTTCCTCATGTGACCTCTGACTCCTCTGCTGGCATCCTTTCTAGTTGCTCCAGTCACTGCAGCTTCCTCCTCCGGGGAGCCTTTGGTCTTCTCTACCAGCTGCTGCCCCTCTCCATTAGAACGACCTCTCCTCAGGCCTGGCATGCCTTCTAGGCCAGACCAGGTCTTGCTGGAAGCTGGGTCTTGTCCCCTTGCGCACCCCAGCACTAAACACAGAGCAGTTGGAAAGGGGATTGAGGTGTGCAGAGCCTTGGTGCCTGAGGCTGGCAGTCCGTTCTTAGGGATCTCCCTCAGGTCAAAGTGGGTGTTGATGGGCAGCCAGGACGCAGAGGCTTTCTGCTGGGCTGGACGTGGCTTCCCAGAGGAGCCTGCAGCAGACAGAGGAAGGATCTCCACATCTCGGAGTAGTGGCCAGGCTCCTGGACAGTGGGTGACCCAGGTCCAGACCTTAGGCATTCTAGCCTAGTCATAACTGACCAAGCAGCAACTCCCGCCAGGGCTCCTGGCTTCCTTTGTGGACTGTAACAAGGAATAACTATAAATGATTCAAGCTAACCGGCTGTTCTCAGGAGCTGGGGGTCCACTGACTACCTCTGTGGCCTTGGACAACTCCCCAAGCCTGTGGGCCTCAGCTTCCTCCTCTCTGAGTGAGGGGGGGCAACAGGAAGCCCCTGCAGGCCCCGTGGCTCCACCTAGCAGCTGCTGTTATTTTTGCTATTATTAGCAGTGTTGAGGGCAGCACCCCCTCAGTTTGCCCCACAGCCTACATCTGCAGCCACGCTGGGCCCAGAGGAGCTGTGCTGTTCTTCCCTGGACCCTCCTGGACCCAGAAGCCCCTCCCAGCTCTGCTGCACCCTGAGAAGCAGCCTCTTGGGGTGCTCTTACCCACTTCCAGGTAGGGAATCATGCTTCATTTTCCTGGCCCTGGCTCTGGGCTAAGGACGAACTTTATGACCCCACAACCCACCCCCACCCCTCACTCCCACACCCCACCCCTCACCCCCACACCCCACCCCTCACCCCCACACCCCACCCCCGCCCATCACCCCCACTCCCCACCCCCACCCATCACTCCCACACCCCACCCCCACCCCTCACTCCCACACCCCACCCCTCACCCCCACACCCCACCCCTCACCCCCACACCCCACCCCCGCCCATCACTCCTATGCCCCCACCTGGCGGCACACACAGGAGGATTGGTCCAGCCCCTAACCAAGAGCTGCAGGTGAGAAGGGCAGAGGGTGCCCCTTCTTCAGGTGCCAAAGACCTGGCTTAGCCTCCCGCTGGGGATTTGATGTGGAAACTTGTGGCAGAAAGGGACTAAGGTAGGGAAGAACTGTGCCTCAGGTCTGGAGTCCCCGTCCTCAGCCCTAGTGCCAATGGCCTCAGTTTCCCCCCCTGCTTCCCAGACCCAGCCAGAGAGCAGGCTTTGGGGAGAGTCACACCAGGGAACGCTTCAGCCCTGCTGGCCTCAGAGGTGAGCCAAGCCTGGCTTGCTCTTAACCACCCTGCCCCCCAGCCCACCTCCTTGGTGTCTGCCGCAAACTCCGGTTGGGTGGAGAGTGAAGAGACAGAAGGGGAAATCATCCTAGCAGCTGCACACACACCTTCAACCCCAGCCTCGGGAGCAGAGGCAAACAGATCTCTGTGGGTTCGAGGCCACACAAAGAGACCTGGTCTAGAAACCCTCCAAACAACAATACAAGGAAACCAAACAACAAGAAGCACCCGCCAAAAAATAAAAACCAACCAAAAACAGGAAGGAAGGAAGGAAGGAAGGAAGGAAGGAAGGAAGGAAGGAAGGAAGGAAGGAAGGAAGGAAGGGACACAGAGGGCGTGGAGGAAGAGAGGCTTCCTGACCTTGGACTCCACTGGCCACTGTCTTTGGTTGCTCTATACTTTCATGTTGGTCCTGAACCACTAAGCCTGGCCCAATGGCCCATAGTGCTCTGTGCCCAGATTCACTCCAAGCTGCACTGGGAGCAGTTCACGTCCCTGGATGTCACCGCTGGCCTCACTTCCTCAGTTTCCTCCTGCCTGCTTCCTGCCACACTTGGAGAGCATAAGAAGCAGAAGTGAAGGGACCCGCACCTCATCCCGTGACCAGACCACTCTGGCCAGCCCAGCCTGTTTTTCATTCATCTACTCAGCTTTCATCTACCAGGGCAGGAGACATGTTTCAGTGGTTGGAAGCACTTGCTGCTCTTGCAGAGACCCAGGTTCAGTTCCCAGCACCCACATGGGGGCTTACAGACACCAGTAACTCTCCTTCTGGGAGACCTAATGCTCTCATCCCACCTCCACGCGCATGCACATGATTCATACATACATGCAGGCAAAACACTCATACACATGAAATACATTAAAAATAATAAAATGAAACGAAGTGTGTGCGTGCGTGCCTGTGAGTGCGTGTGTGTGTGTGTGTGTGTGTGTGTGTGTGTGTGTGTGTGTGTTTGCATGAGTTTATGTGCATCATGTGCTTGGAGGAGGGCATGAGAGCCTGAGTCAGTTCATGTTATCTGGGTGACAAGTCTCCTCCCCAGGCCCCAGCCATGGAAAGGCATGGCTGGAGCAAAGGCAGATAATAACCCCAAACCTGGGGGTTGTTTCTTTGAAGCAAATGCAGAAAGTCTTTCCTGAGCACTCGGTACATGCCGGGCATCCATGCAGATGGCAGCAAAAGAACCAGCCCTTGCTTGGGGTCAGAGGCACAGGTCAGTGGCTGAGCTTGCCTGGCATGCATGTGAGGTCCATGATGTGAGTACCATTCTGTCTACGCCATGGTGGGGAGGAGCATCAGGCAGAGGAAGGCATTGGTGTGGTGACTGTGACTGTATCCAGGCACAGTCTGACCCTCCAGCTTCCAGATGCTGCTCCAGCCCCTGGGCTGTGGAAGGCCAAGGACAGGGATGACAGGCAGGGTGATGCTTCAGCGACATTGGAGGATTGTGCCATGCTGCCCCAGCTCTGGAGGTACAGAGGGGTCACAGGCTTGGCTGCCGTGAGCCACTCGCCCTGGCGTGGGGGACTGTGAAACGGGTTGCATCTGTTAAAGGCAATGAGGCAACTCTGTGTGTTGATATAGAATTATCTCTAAGATACACTGGGGAAAACAAGAAACAGGATGTATACACTACGTTTTATAACTTAAAACAAAACAAAAAACAACTTGGACTGGCTCAGCTGTTAAGAGCATGGGCTGTTCTTCCAGAGGTCCTGGATTCAATTTCCAGCAACCACATGGTGGCTCACAACCATCTATAATGGGATCTGATGCCCTCTTCTGGCCTGCAGGCATACATGCAGACAGAGCACTCATATAAAATATATTGTTAATAGAGGCTTTTCGGTCCTGCAGCCACTTTTAAAATAATCACTCAGAGGCTTAGATCAATTACAAACTGTTTGGTCTGTGGTTCAGGCCTATTACTAACAAGCTCTTACAACTTAAATTAACCCATTTCTATTAACCTATGTTTTACCATGTATCTTGTGGCTTTACCTGTGTTCTAATACATCTTGCTCCTCCAGTGGCTGGCTGGCAGCTGCCCTGACTCCGCCCTTCTTCATCTCCATCTTTAGTTTGAATGTACTGCCTAACCTTATTCTGCCTTGCCATTGGCCAAACAGCTTTATTTATCAACCAGTGAGAGCAACACATATTCACAGCATACAGAAAGATATCCCACAGCAATATATAAATAAATAATATTAAAAAAAAAAAAGAAAAGAAAACCCTCTCCAGGCATGGTGGTACACATCTTTTCCCAGCACTTGGGAGGCAGAGGCAAATAAATCTCTGAGTTCAAGGCCAGCCTGGTCTACAGAATAAGTTCCAGGACAACCAGGAATACTTAGAGAAACCCTGTCTCAAACAAACAAACAAAAAAACAACTCAAAAATTTTTTGAGATGGTACCTTGCTCTGTAGAGCAGACTGGCCTTAAATTTTGTTTGTTTCTTTATTTTGTCTTGAGACAAAGTCTCATTATGCATTCCTGGCTAGCCTGGAACTTGCTATGTAGTCCAGGCTAGCCTTAAACGCACAGATATTCTGCTGCCTCTGCCTCCTGTGAGCTGGGACTAAAGTGTGAGTCCTCATGCCCACTGGCCTTCAATTCTTTTTTTAAATTTATTATTTTTGTTTCATATGTATGAATATTTTACTCACATGTAGATCTATGTACTACGTGCATGCCTGGTGCCTGCAGAGGCTAGAATAGGGTATTGGATCCCCTGGAACTGGAGTTACAGACAGTTGTGAACTGTCATGTGGGTGCTGGGAATCGAACCCAGGTCCTCTGGAAGAGCAGCCAGTGCTCTTAACTGCTGAGCCATCTCTCCAGGCCTCTGGCCTTGAATTCTTGCTCCTCATACCTTTCCCTCCCAAGTCCTAGGATGACAGAGTACCACCGTGCCTGGCTACATTTTGTTTATTGTTGTTGGGATTTTGTGTGTGTGTGTGTGTGTGTGTGTGTTTTTAAAGATTTATTTATTTATTATGTATACAATATTCTGCCTGCATGTATCCCTGCAGGCCGGAAGAGGGCGCCAGATCTCATTACAGATGGTTGTGAGCCACCATGTGGTTGCTGGAAATTGAACTCAGGACCTTTGGAAGAGTAAGCAGTGCTCTTAACCTCTGAGCCATCTCTCCAGCCCGTGTGTGTGTGTGTGTGTGTGTGTGTGTGTGTGTGTGTGTGTGTGTGTGTGTGTGTGTTTAGACAGGGTCCAAGTTGGTCTGTAACTCCCTTTCTATCCCAGGCTGGCTCCAAATTCAGCAATCCTCCTGCCTCCACTTCTTGAGTGCTAGGATTATAGTTATGTACCACAAGGCCAAGTGCTCTCAGTTTTAAAATGAGATCTCCGGCCCTCTGTGATCAAGGCAGTGCATGCTCCCAGCTGGGGACCTGAGTCCTTGCACGCCTCGGACTCCAAGACTTGCCTTGCAACTCTGGAAAGATTTGGGTAAAAGGATCTTGAAATCAGTTTGGCAGCAATCATTAACTTTTTATTCCCATCTTTGAAAGCTGAGATTGTGTGTGTGTGTGTGTGTGTGTGTGTGTGTGTGTGTGTGTGTGTTTTGGAGGACAGTCTTAGGTGTTGTTTCTCAGGCTTTGTCCACCTTATTTTGAGACAGCATCTCTCACTAGCTGGGACTCACCAGTTAGGCTAGGCTGGCTGACCCGTGAGCCGCAAAGACTCACCAGTCTCCACTCCCCACTGCTGGGTTATGAATTCTCAGTGCTGTGACTGGCTTTTTAAAATTTTGTTTGTTTGTTTTGTGTTGTGTTGTTTTTCAAGACAGAGTTCCTCTGTGTAGCTCTGGCTGTCCTGGAACTCACTCTGTAGACCAGGCTGGCCTCAAACTCACAGAGACCTGCCTTCCTCTGCCTCCCAAGTGCTGGGATTAAGGGCGTGTACCACCACCGCCTGGCTTTAATTTTTTTTTTTTTTCACTGTGGTCCCTGTTTAGGTTTGGAGATTCAGGGCTGTGTCCAGAGCTAAAGAGGACAGAGACAGGGCGGGTCCTGGGCCGGGCCATGCTTGTTGCATGAATCCTGTTCCTACTCTGCTGCCTGTTTTTGTTGCAGCCTCTGCAGCAAACTCCATAGGTTCTGGGCTCCAGAAACTGCAGAAGCTAGCCGCTTTTGCACACTTCCCATGCAGACAGCTGGATCTTTCGCCTCTTTCCTCTCCCGATGGGTGTTGGCTTTCTCTGCCCCCTTCTCGGGCTGCTGCCACACCTCATCTGAACTGTCATTATCCACAGATTTGGTGAGTCAAGTGGGATTTCTTTCTTTTTCTTTTCTTTTTTTTGAGCTGAGGACCGAACCCAGGGCCCTGCACTTGCTAGGCAAGCGCTCTACCACTGAGCTAAATCCCCAACCCTCAATTGGGATTTCTTAAAGGGGTGGAATTAGTTCAAAAGAAATCAGAGAGAGAGTTCATTTTCCCCCCACATCAAAAAATGGGAAACACTCTTACAGTGGAAAGAGTTTTGTCTCTGTTTGATAATACTTTGGACAGTTTGAAAATAGAACAACTAAATGAGAGGATGTGGAAATATATTATGTACCCTAATAAAATTTGCTTGAAGATCAGAGAACAGAATAAGCCCCAGGGCTAAACATAGAGGCCAGGCAGTGGTGACACACACCTTCAATCCCAGCACTCAGGAGGCAGAGATCCATCTGGATCTCTGTGAGTTCAAAGCCACCTGGAACTACAAGAGATTGACTCAGTCTAGGAGAGAAACAGAGCCAGGCAGTGGTGGCACACACCTTTAATCCCAGTACTTGAGAATCACACGCCTTTAATCCCAGCACTAGAAAGGAAGTGATATCCCTGGGAGGAGAAAGGTATATAAGGTGTGAGGAGACAGAAGCTAACCCTCTTTTCAGCAGGAGGCCTTTTTTGTTCGACCCCTTTCGGTTGAGGACTCAGAGGCTTTCAGTCGGAGGATTTGTGGAGTTGGCCAAGGTGAGACATGGTAGTGGCTTGTTCTTGGTCTCTCTGATCTTTCAGCTTTTACCCCAATATCTGGCACCAGGTTTTGTTTTTGTTTGTTTGTTAGTTTGTTTTATTAAAGACCATTTTATGGGGGCTGGAGAGATGGCTCAGAGGTTAAGAGCACTGGCTGTTCTTCCAGAGGTTCTGAGTTCAATTCCCAGCAACCACATGGTGGCTCATAGCCATCTATAATGAGATCTGGTGCCCTCTTCTGGTGTGCAAGCATACATGCAGGCAGAACACTGTATACATTATAAATAAAACCTTAAACAAAAAGAAAAAAAAGACCATTTTAGGATTTGTGTGACACGCACTCTTTCCAACCATCATGGTGAACAATATTTGCGCTTCAGAGGATCATTCTGGCGGTGCTCAGGACACGCTGGTTTGTGTGAAGATGGAGAATTATTGAGGAGCAGCGGCAAAGTCCTGGGAGAGGGAGAAAAGAAGGACCCAGGACGGCAGGACACGGGAAAGACGCTAGAGATGTCCCTTCTCTTCAGAGTGTTACTGGCACAGGCCCCAAGTATACTCGGGGTTGGCCTTCCCTCACTCAGGATGTAGGGGACCCAGGAAAAGTTAACTCCAGAGGAAGGAAGGGATCAAGGTCATTGAGTAACAGCAGTCAGTATTAATGGCGCAGCGTCTCCATCTAGTGGTCATATTCAGTACTGCAAGGAGGAATCCACATGTCCCCCTCGACGCAAAACCTCGCAAAACCACCTCAAGGCTAAAGGTGTAGAGAAGGGCGCAGGCCGACTCCTGAGAGGTTTGTCAGAGTTTAGTGAGATGCCAAACCCTAGGTAAACCTCTGAAAGTTTCCTTGATAGAACACCGCCTGGGAAGGGCCCCAGAGTCCATGTCTGACATGCCTGCCACTAGGGCGCGAGCACCACGGGAAATGAGGCCGGAAGCTAAGGTGGCCAGAATCTTGGGATTCTGAGGAGTCGTTTCTCCCTTCCTGGGCCTCCCTCCTTGAAGGTGACTTTGTGTTCCCTCCTTGCTTCCCTCCCGGCAGCCGGCTCCTTGCCTACGCTTCCCACCGCTCACCAGAGCCACCCTCCTCTCCGCCAAGGAGTCTAGCTGGCCTTCGGGAAGGAATGAACTTTGCTATTTCGGATCCCTTGTCAGCTACAATTAATTTCCCAGCTGCCTACTTGTCAGACTCTCCGGACGGCACACTCCTTAGCGTCTCTCCTTCCCACCTCCCTGGAGCCAGCAGTCACCCTCGTGGACTGGAGGAACAGTTTCGGGGACAAAGAGCTCAGGTATACCCATCCCCCCACTGCTAGTTCATGATGGCAGCAAATGACCTGGCTTTGGGGTGCTGAGCCCCCCTAAAAAGACACTTTACCTAGACATCAGCTAAAAACCCATCAGATTCAACAACAAAATCCCAGTACTCAGGAGGCAGAAGCAGGTGAGACCCTGTCTCAAAAATAAACAAAAACTTCTGTTCCACAAGAGTTCTGTGAACAAAATAAAAGGCTCAAAAGGAGAAAATATTTCCAATGAATGTAATAAAGGATCAGCATCCAAAAGCTAAACAAAGGTCCCATTAGCCCCTTAAAAAAATGACCAAGTACTGGGGTAGGAAGTTGGAGAGGAGAGCAGACAATTCAAGAGGAGTTAAAGCGGCCAGTGATGGAATTAGTTCCTTGTGTGTCGCTGTGACAAAACGCCCACCAAGAAGCAACTTAAAGGCTTGTTTCGGCTCTCGGTTTGAGACACAGTCAGCTGTGACAGAGAAGGCAGCGGGAGCGGGAGGCAGCTGGTCACACGGCATCCTCAGTCAGGAAGCAGAGATGCACGCTGGTGCTCAGCTCGCTTTCCAGTTTTCTGCAGTCGGGGACCCCAGCCGATGGGATGGCGCCGCCAGCATTCGGGGTGGGTCTTCCCACCCGTTAAGTGAGTCTAGGAACGCTCATGGGGTGCCCAGAGGCTTGTCTACTGGGTGACTCCAGAGCCAGTCAGGTTGACAATTATCACACTGACGGTATGACTGTCTAAGAAGATGCACAGCCTCATCAGTCATTAGGAGGTCAAAGGACAACTTGTGACTGTTCACTTTTTTCTTTCACTGTGTGGGTCCTAAGAATTGAACTCAGGTCTTCAGATTTGGTAGTGATTATCTTTACCCTCCAAACCAACGTTTCTCCACCTGCGGGTCGAGACATTATAATATGATTACGATTACATTGCATTATGATTCCCAGCAGTAGTAAATTACAGTATAAAGTAGCAACGACTGTTGCTGGAGGGCTTCTCTCCAGGTTCCATCAAGCCCCGCAGTCCCACAATCCACGTATAAAATAATCACTCAGACACTTATATTACTTATAAACTGTATGGCCATGGCAGGCTTCTTGCTAACTGTTCTTATATCTTAAATTAACTCATTTCTATAAATCTATACCTTGCCACGTGGCTGGTGGCTTACCGGCATCTTTACATGCTGTTTGTCCTGGCGGTGGCTGCAATGTCTCTCCCCTTCTTCCTGTTTCCCCAATTCTCCTCTCTCCTTGTCCCGCCTATACTTCCTGCCTGGTCACTGGCCATCAGTGTTTTATTTATATAGAGCGATATCCACAGCAAACGACAATAATTTTATGATTGGGGGTCAGCACAACATGAAGAACTGAATTAAAGGGCTGAAGCATTAGGGAGGCTGAGGACCACTGCTCTAGACCATCCCCATAACCTGAGACATTTTAAACCTGCTGATCCCGGGGTATGCCTCTCACATTCTGGGCAAGCACTCTGCCACTGAGCTACAACTCCAGTCTTTCCACTAAAATGTTTTAAAATATTCGAAAGTATTTTAGTTATATGTATGCGTGTGGGCGGGTGGGTTTGTGCGCCTTAGTGTAGTGCCCGCAGATGCCTCGAGAGGGCACCAGATCCCCCTGCAGCTGGAGCAACAGGTGCTTAGGAGGAGGTACAGGGAAGGGAACCCCAGTCCTCTGCAAGAGCAATACATACTCTTAACCTCTAAGCCGTCTGTCTAGCAACCTATTTAATTTACACATATTAAATTTTAACATTTTTTTTGCTATGCATTTGTGAGTGGGTACAGGTGTATGAATACAGAGGCCAGAAGAGGACGTCAGATCCCCTGATTTGGAGTTACAGGAGGTTGATTACAGGCAGCCTGCTTTGGGTGCAGAGAACTGAACTCTGTCCTCTAGAACAGAAGCAAGCACTCCTAACTGCTGAAACACATCTATGTATTTATTTATTTGTTTGTTTGTTTGTTTGTTTGTTTATGGACAAGGTGTATGTTGCTAAGGTTGGCCTCAGGTCCCTTGTGTGCCTAATGCAGAGATGGCTGTGCCACCCCACAGGAAGGTGCTTGGCCTCACAATCTGGTGTTTGGCTAATTCGCAATCAGTGTGAATAGAAGAGTGTGAGAGAAGTGAGTTTTAGGAGTGCCCGGCATGGGGTTGGGCACACAGGCATGTACATGAGCATTTCAGGAGGTGGGGGAATGCATGCGATGGCTTTTCTTGGTGTCAACTTGACTGTATCTGGAATGAACTACAATCCAGAAATGGGGGGGGGGTGCACTTGTGACCCACATCTTGAGGCTGGAAGACACCAGGTTTTGATCTGGATCTTGAGACGAGATGACACACATCTTTAATCCAGACTTTGAGGTGGAAGGCACTCCTTTAATCTGGGCCCCACCTTCTGCGGGAAGTCTATAAGGACAAGGGAAGAAGGAAGACTTAGTTCTTCCCTGATCGCCCTCACCTCGTCAGCACATCCATTTCCTCACTGGCATTGGAGGCTGCTTCTTCAGGATTCCAGCTTGTACGGAAGACCAGCTGAGACACCCAGCCTCATGGGACTGAGCAACTCTAGATTCTTGGACTTTCCATTCACACATTCACAGCCAGCCATTGTTGGACTACAGCCTGTAAATCATTCCAATAAATTCCCATATATATACAGAAGGGGGGGCATTTAATTGCATAAGTTCTGTGACTCTAGAGTACCCTGACTAATACAGGGAGCTTCACATAATACTGACTCCTTTTTGTTTGTTTGTTTGGAACAGGGTTTCTCTGCATAACAGCCCTGGCTGTCCTGGAACTCGCTCTGTAGACCAGGCTGGCCTTGAACTCAGAGATCTGCCTGCCAGCCTTTGGAGTGGTGGGATTAAAGGCGTGTGCCACCATACCCAGTGTAAACACTTTGAGACCCTCCTACCTGGACAAGGTTGGGTCAGTAAACTTCTGTGCCTTGTCATCCCCAGATGCCGTGGGGCACCCGATAGGCGATTGACACTATGAAGATCTGGACTTCTGAGCACGTCTTGACCACCCACGGGAAATGGTTATCACCGCTGCAAGGCAGAAATACCTCATGAACCCAAGCGTGGTTGGCGGTGGTGTGCTGGACAGACACATCGATTCCTCTGGAAAGCTGCACAGCCACAGCCTCCTCAGCACCGAGTGGGTCCTGCCTTCCTTCCGTCCTTCAGTCTCTTACTGGTGTGGAAAGAAGAAAAACATACGCGCCAGAGAGTTCTCTATCGACCCGGCAAAGAAGACAACAGAGCTCCAGTCTACTTTACAAACCTCATTTACAAATCTGATCTCCGTAGAGAGGCTCCCATACAAGCCCCAGGACCTGGAGGAAACTGTCCTTGACAGGAAGCCACCATCATCAAAGGGGCCAGCCTCAGCAGCTCCCTTGAAGGACTCATGGCAAGCATCATATCTTCCAACACTAACAAAGAACGAGAAGCATCAGTGGGTGATACAGAAACTGAACGCCGACACCAGAAGCATGAGGACACCAATGGCGGCTGTGGAGAAACGACATTGGAAATCGGTGTACAGCTACAGGCCCCCAGGACTCTCCGAGCTGACATCTTATTTGTTTGCTATTTAAAAGATACAACTATTTTAGGTAGATTTTATTTATTTATTTTTTAATGAACTGGGTAAGGCTGTGACTTCTGATCAGAACAAAAGATGGAGAGTTTCTAAACCAAAGTGACCGTCTGAGGTGTAAGGGCTTGAGGGAACTGACTGGAGGAGCCTCCTGCTCATGTGAGCAATTAACAGGTTTGTTGGTGGTGATGTTATTTAAGTGCTCAGAGAAATGCATGTTGATCTCAAGTCTCTTAGGGAGACTCTTAAAGCCTTTCAGGTACTTGAATGCTACCTGGCTGTGGACCAGCTGCCCTCACGACCACACAGTTACCCTCACGTCCACACAGCTGCCCGCTGCTGTGAACTAGAATTGCCTGTGTGAGGAATTCTCTTTTTTTGGGGGCGGGGGGGAGGTGGTGGCGGTACATACCTTTAATCCCAAACTCTGGAGGCAGAGGTTAAGGGGCTCTGGCAGGCCTTGCCCTGAGGAACTCTCTTTAAAAAGAAATGTGGGAGCTGGTTAGGTGCCTCAGAGGTTAAGAGACCTGGCTGCTCTTTCAGAGGTCCTGAGTTTAATTCCCAGCAACTACATGGTGGCTCACAACCATTTGTAATGAAATCTAGTGCCCTAATCTGGCCTGCAGGCATACATGCAGGCAGAACTCTGTATACTTAATAAATAAATAAATCTTAAAAAGAGAGAGATTGTATAATTTGAAATGACATTAACTTGTATAAGATAACCTGTTCTTTTGGAAACCAGTGTTTGGATTTGGTACTTAAATGATATTTTTGGTGTGAAAATTAGCACTAAAGTAATATATGACTCCAGCATGGTATTTTATTGTATTAATGAGTACTGTATTGATTTGCCAAAGTTTTCATAGTAAAGGCAGTCCCTTTCTTGAGGAAAAAAGAAGAAGAAAAAACCAACAACTCATTATATTAAACAACAATTAGGAAGCAGAGTGAGCTAGCTTGGAACCACACCAGGCTTTGAAATCTCAAAGTACACCCACAGTGACATACCTCCTCCAGCAAGGCCACACCTCTTAAGTCTACCAAGACAGCACCACCAAATAGAGACCAAGTATTCAAATACTGGGACTATGGGGGATATTTCTCGTTCAAACCACCACAGCGGGCTAGCTGCATTTAATAGACTGTTTTTGTTTTCTTTGTTTTTGTTTTGTTTTGGTTTGGTTTTTGTTTTTTTTTCGAGACAGGGTTTCTCTGTGTTGAAGCCTGTCTGTAGACCAGACTGGACTTGAACTCACAAAGACTCGCCTGACTCTGCCTCCCGAGTGCTGGGATTAAAGGCGCGCGCCCCCACCGCCCAGCGACTGTTTTTCTCATTACTACATTCTGTCCATGAAGTGTTAGAGAAGGAACCCAGGGCCACACTTCTGCTAGGGAAGCAACCGGGCTACTCAGCGGTGCTCCTGGGTACTGGGTACTGGGATGTAATGTACAGGGATGTTCCGGGCAGCCACTGGCTTCAATGGAGTGTTGTAGAACGAAGTGAAATAAACCGGTTGAGCTGGTTTTGTGCAGCATTTGGCTGCTCTGGCGAGAACAATGCCGGCCGAGGTCCAAGAACAAGTTGTGAAACAGAAGCTGTAACTGCAATGGTTCTCCGCATGGGCGCTCCTGCTCACACGCGCTCTGCTGCTTACCATCAAGGCCGAGTTTAATCCCTGGGACCTACAGGCTGGAAAAAGAATTAGCTCCTGGAAATTGTTCTCTAACCTTCATCAGAAAAATATTTTAAAATTATGAAGCTGGGCGGCGGTGGTGCACATCTTTAATCCCAGAACTTGGGAGGCAGAGACAGGAGGATCTCCGTGAGTTCGAGGGCAGCCTGGTCTACAGATTGAGTTCTAGGACAGCCAGGGTGACACAGAGAAATGCTATCTCAAACAAAACAAACAAACTAAAATTATGGGGGAAAAAAGATGAACATTATATTTTGCACGATTAATTCAATATTTTTCTATTTTTAATTTTTATTTACTTATTTATCTGGCAGGGGCATGCCATGGCGCACATGTGGAGGTCAAGGGGCTTTCAGGAACCAGTTCTACCCTGTAGGTCCCGGAGATGGAACAGAAGCCATTGGCCTTGGCGGCAAGCTCTTGCACTCACTGAGTTGTGACAGCCTACATTTTATTTTTTATAAATCTCAGTTAGGGACTGGGTTTGTGGCTCGGTTGGTAGAAGGGCCTGTCTAGTGTGCATGAAATTCTAGGTTCAATTTTTCCATCTCCACTGAGTAGGGCGTCACTGGGTATGGTGGCTCATGCCAGCAATCCCGGCACTCAGATGAAGACTGGAGGCTATCTAATATCTTCCCTGGTCATGGTCTGTGGTGGTCTGAATGGGTATGAGTATGGCCCCCGGGCTCATGTATGTGAATGCTTGGCCTGTAGGGAGCGGCAGTATTTATTTATTTATTTACTTACTTAGTTAGTTAGTTTTTTTGAGACATGGTTTCTCTGATACCGTCCTAGCTGTCCTGGGACTCACTCTGTAGACCAGGTTGGCCTCGAACTCACAGAGATCCACCTGCCTCTGCCTCCCGAGTGTTGGGATTAAAGGTGAATGCCACCACTGAGGGGTTCAGGGAGTGGCACTATTTTGAGGTGTGGCCTTCTTGGAGTAGGCATGGCCTTGTTGGAGAAAGTGTGTCACTGTCAGGGTGGGCTTTGAGGTCTCGTATATGCTCAAACCATGCCAAGTATCTCAATTCACTTCCTGTTGCCTTCAGATCAAGATGTAGAACTCTCAGCTCCTTCTCCAGCACCATGCTTCCCACCACCATGATGATAATGAACTAAACATCTGAATTGTAAGCTGCCACCACAATTAAATATTTTTCCCTTTTTTTTTTTTAAGATTTATTTATTTATTATGCATACAGTGTTCTGCTTGCATGTGTCCCTGCAGGCCAGAAGAGGACGCCAGATCTCATTACAGATGGTTGTGAGCCACCATGTGGTTGCTGGGAATTGAACTCAGGACCTCTGGAAGAACAGCTAGTGCTCTTAACTGTTAGCCATCTCTCCAGCCCAATATTTTTCCTTTATAAGAGGTGCTGTGAGCCGGGTGGTGGTGGTGGTGGTGGTGGCGGCGGCGGCGGCGGCGGCGGCGGCGGCGGCGGCGGCGGCGCACACCTTTGATCCCAGCATTCTGGAGGCAGAGGCAGGCAGATCTCTGTGAGTTCGAGGCCAGCCTGGTCTACCAAGTGAGTTCCAAGAAAGGCGCAAAGCTACACAGAGAAACCCTGTCTCGGAAAAAAAAAAAAAAAGAGTTGCTGTGGTCATGGACTCTCTTCACAGCAATAGAAATCCTAACTAAGACACTGTCTATCTTATTTTGAGACAAGGGCTCTCACTGAACTTGGAGTTTGCCAATCCCACTAGACTGGCTAGCCAGCTCTGCCTCTCCAACACTGGGATTACACATGTGTGCTGTTGCACTCAGTATTTGAATCACTGCTGGGGCTCAAACTCAGGCAGGTCCTCATGCTTGTGTGGCTACCAACTGAACCATCTCCCCAGCCCCTAGATGCTGTTACCATCCCATGTGCCCTGGTTATAAACCCACTCACTTCGTGGCCCTGGGAGATGTCCTTCCTCAAGAGTCTTAGTAAAGCCAGTAGGTGTCACATGATCCTGACTTGGCACAATGGGTATGTGCATAGCACGATTCTGGGAATGTGCAGAAGGCCGGGGGGAAGAGGGAAGGATTCTGCACCTGTCTGTCTAGGGCAGAGGCTTCACACGTGATTTCTGTTGTCCCTGCCCTGATGACCTTCAGGCTGCAGTCTGCCCGCTTCTTGGACATGGTCCTTGCGTGGTTTCCTGTCCCCTACATTTCCCTAACAATCTTATCACATCTTTGAAAATTCTGCCAAAGCCTGCTGAGGCTGCACGTAAAAAAACGTAAAGGATTATGGGGCTTCAGAGACGGCTCAGCAGTTAGAAGCACTGGCTGCTCTTCCAGAGGACCTGGATTCAGTTCCCAGCACCATGTCCGACACCCTCTTCTGATCTCCGAGAGTACCAGGAACACGCACGGTTACAGACACACATGCAGACAGGTTTGGCTTTAAACCTGTGGGAATCCTCTCAACCAAGCCTCCCAAGTGCAGGGATTATGGGTGTGAGCAATCATACTGGGCAGATTGGAGACCTTATAAAGAGATCCTGAAGCAGGCATGGTGGTGCATGCCTGCAATCGAAGAACTTGGGAAGTGGAAGCAGGAAAATCAGGAGTTCAAGTCCATCCTCAGCTACATAATGAATTCAAGGCCAGCCTAAAATTTTGCCTCAAAAAACCATGTGTGGACTGGAAACTGTGCCCTTCCTGAACCCACCAATGGGCTCCTTGATCTTCCCAGTCTCCCAAACGGTGAGCAGTAAATTCCCGGGGTTTACAAGCTTCCAGTACAATGCCCAGATGGACAGGGTACCCATCTTTGTATCTGTGGACTTCCCCCTTGCCATCTGACGCACTGATTGCCCTCTACCCCGTCTCTGAATCAGGGATCCTTTCTCATTGCTGCGGCCTGTCTCCCGACCCGCGTGAGTGTTCCTGGGCTCACCTCTGCTTTGTGCTCACCTCTACTGCCCTTCCAAGCAGACTTCCCTCTCCCCAGGCCCTGCCTTGCTGTCTGTCCTCAAAGCAGTGAGCTGGAGTGCTGACCCAGCTGGCCACTTCCCGCAGCTTCCTGGCTTCTGTCTGCTCCTCCTCCTCCCTCTTCTCCCTTCCATCTCTGAGCTAGGGGCTCCGCTTCCCACATCCTACTTGTTGATCAGTCGTGAGTGGAAATCCCGGCCTTGGCACCTCTGAGACGCTTGTGGTTAGGGCATCCAGCATCCACTGGCCACCGTGTGCTTGACACACACAGCAGAACTCTCCTTGGAAAATGGTGACCCTGGAGTCTGCTCTGCTGTACTCCGCCACAGGACACCCCCCAACACACACATACACACATCCATCCCACCAGGCAGTCATGTTGAGTCAGCTTCCAGATACAGTCTCCAAGCTCAGAGTCATGGCGGGTTTGTGTGATCTTATCATTTCAGGGTCATAAGTTCAAGGCCAGCCTGGCCTACACAGCAAGAACCTGTCATTAAAAGAGAGAGAGAGAGAGAGAGAGACAGAGAGAGACAGAGAGAGAGAGACAGAGACAGAGACAGAGAAGAAAGGAAGGGAAGGAAGGAAGGAAGGAAGAAAATCATTCTTGGATTGCTGTCTTGTCTCTGGCATCTCCATGGCTGCACCTCTGTGTAAGCACTGGTCCTCTCCCCGATATGTTTGGGAGCCTGGTCACATGACCTTCCAGCAGCAAGCCCCAGGTGTCAAAAGTGATGCATTAGGACCGCGGGTCTTTTTTTTTTTAAAAAAAAAAAAAAACAAAAAACACTTTTATTTCATGTACATTGGTGTTTGACCTGCATGTGTGTCTGTGTGAGGATGTCAGATCCTCTGGAATTGGAGTTACAAACAGTTGTGAGCTGCCATGTGGGTGCTGGGAATTGAACCCAGGTCCTCTGGAAGAACAGCCAGTTTTCTTAACCACTGAGCCATCTCACCAGCTCCTAGGGCCAATGGTCTTGAGAGGTGGGTTTCTTGTTTCAAACCTCCCAATGTTTGTCCACCACAGTATTCATTTGAGCTTGTTCTGGCAACATCCAAAGAAGGTACCTTGTAGCTAGAGTTTTTCTGGTCCTGCCTGGCCCAGGATCAGGACAAATCTCTCTCACCTGCCAGTCCCGCAGCCACTCAGACCCAACCAAGTAAACACACAGAGACTTATCTTGCTTACAAACTGTATGGCTGCAGCAGGCTTCTTGTTAACTGTTCTTATATCTTAAATCAACCCATATCTATTAATCTATAAGCTGCCACGTGGCTCGTGGCTTACCGGTATCTTTACATCTTCTTATGGCGGCAGCTGGCAGTGTCTCTGCTCAGCCTTCCACTTCCCAGAATTCTCCTCTCTCCTTGTCCCTCCTATACTTCCTGCCTGGCTACTGGCCAATCAGCATTTTATTTATCAATCAGTCATAGCAACACATTTAACATACAGAACATCCCACAGCAGTACCTTTCACAGAAAGGCTGTCAGGGAAGGTTCTGGAAAGGAGACTTGAGCAGCCTGAGAGAAAAGGTACCATTTCCATTGGAGAGGAGCTAGGTCAGGGATTGTTGTGGTGAGGAGAGAGCTGAGGCTGGAGACAGTCAACCTGTGAAGGAAGGTGACTCCAGTGGGACTGGTCAGGGAGGGGTCTCCTCGGCTGAGGAGACTGTGGGCCTGTGTTTCAGTCCACAAGGGCCCCTGGTGTGGGGCTGGAGAAATGGTTCCGTGGCTAAGAGGACTTGCTATTCTTGCAAAGAACCAAGGTTCGGTTCCCAGCACCCACACGGTGCAACTTCAGGTCCAGGGAATCTGGCGCCCTCTTCTGGCCTCCTTGGGCACTGCATGGGACACGGGACAACCGGGTGGTGACTCTGTGTGGCTGTTGTTTCCACTGGGGAGCAAGCACTGAGCAAAGCTGTCCTTCTTTTCTTCCCTCCACTCTTTCCGAAATTCATTGATTGTATTGTGTTAATGTATCTAGACATGGGGCAGAGTAGATGCACGAGACTGGGGTATGGAGGGGAAGTGAGGTGCTGTCTGGCCTCTGCTGGAGAACTGTACAGAGGCCGAGAGGCCAGCATGTGGCCCAGGTGGCTCGACACTACCTCTGTTCTTGACAAGGTCTGAGGATGGTGGCCATGGCGCTGCCCGCTGAGCACCTGCTTGTCACAGGCTTCACTTCCAGCCCTGCTCAAAGCTGTTGGTAAAACAGGCCCAGGTCCCCTTCACAGCCCACTCAAAGGGCGTGAAGGTGAAGCCAGGCAGGTAGCCCTGAAGCTTGCCGATGCTCCTTTTTAAGACAGGGTTTCTCTTGGTAGTCTTGGCTGTCCTGGGACTCGCTCTGTAGCCCAGGCTGGCTTTGAACTCAGAGATCCTCCCCCTCTGCCTCCCGAGTGCTGGGATTAAGGGCGTGCGCCACCACCGCCCGGCCCATTGCTCCTTTTAAACTGCCCGTCCAACTTGGCTGTGTCTAACTGGGCACCTTAGTCAAGACCACAGCAGGACCCCCCACTCTCCCTACCCCGGGTCTGTCCTTCTCCGAGGCAGGCCGGGGCACAGCTGTTCAGGGAAAGCAGCAATGGGGGACACAATGGCGTTATGCTGGCCGTCCCCCAGAGGAGGACACCTGCTCTGGCTGACTGTCTGTTGCTGCGATGATAAACACCATGACTGAAAGCAACCTGGGGAGGCAAGGGGTTATTTTAATCAGTCAGAGGGACGTCAGAGCAGAGGGGTGGTGGCGCATGCCTTTAACCCCAGCACTCGGGCGGGTGGGGGGCGGGGGCAGGAGGGTCTTGCTCCCCAGGGCTTTCTTCGTGCCCAAGGGAGGCCCAGCTCACAGAGGACTAGGCCCACCCACACCAATCATTAATCAAGAAAATGCCAGCCAGGCGGTGGTGGCGCTCACCTTTAATCCCAGCACTTGGGAGGCAGAGGCAGGAGGGTCTCTGTGAGTTTGAGGCCAGCCTGGGCTACAGAGGCTTCAGCTAGTTCCTGAACTATGCAGCTAGTTCCAGGGACAGACAAAGCTGCTACATAGTGAAACACTGTTTTGAAAACCTGAGAGAGAGAGAGAGAGAGAGAGAGAGAGAGAGAGAGAGAGAGAGAGAACGCCCCACAGACTTGCCTACAGGAGCCCCATGGGGGCATTTTCTCAGTTGAGGTTCCCTCTTCCCAGATGACCCTAGCTTGTGTCCCGTTGGCAAAAACAAAACAAAAAAACAAAACAGAAACTAATTGACCCACCCCTGCCCCTTTGTTCTTTGCGCAGAGTCTCACTCTGTAGTCTTTTTACGTTAAAGCGTCTCTTTTCTCAGCCTACTGAGTGCTGGAATTAGAGACATGAGCTTCAAGCCCATCCACCCCACCCCACCCCACCCCCCACCCCACCTCCCACCCCCTTTCTTCCTGCGCTTCTCAAGGTCAGGTGTCAACCTTAGGTTCCTCTCCACCTGTGTTTTGGGACAGGGTCTTCCCTTGGGACCTGGAGTTCACCAATTAGGGGAGGCTAGACAGCAAGCCCCAGGGGTCCTCCTGGGACTCCAAGCATGTGTCACCACACCCAGCTTTTTACCGGGGTCCTCGGTATTGGGTTGGATTCTTGTGCTTACCGGTAAGCACTCAGGAGGTGAGCAGTCTCCTCTATTTGTTTATTTAGAGAAGGGTCACCCTACATAACGCTGGCTGGCCTGGAACTCACTACATAGTAGCCAAGGTTGGCTTTACACTTAGGATCCTCCTGCCTCAGTTTACCAAACGCTAGGATTATAGACACATGTTATCTGGTGCCAGCGCCTTGGTTTATTAACTTTTTCCACCTGGTGACTTTGGGAAGGTAATTCCTGTAGTTCAGGCACGCACACTTTTGGTTTTGTCTCAGGTGTCAGTAAGGCTGCATCCCTTTTGGAGGGAGCTGGAGCCGATGCGCGGCTCCCCACCCTGACCCGGGTCCCCGACAGCGGAAGCGGGCCAGATGGTGGCTTTCTTGGGTGAGGTTCCCGTTGACGCCAGCAGGGGTCGCTGTGAGTCTGTACCGCCGGCATCCTCGTCTGCGCGGAGGCCGCCGTCTCCTCGCAACGCTCCCCCGCCCCGTCCTTGCCCACACTGCGATGGCTCTCAGCTTGAGCTCACCAGGGGAGCTGACCCAGTTGCTTCGCTTTTCAGAAAGAAGGCTGACTGCAGACGAGCACTGTTTGTTCTGCGCTCCAGACATTCTCAGCCCAGACGTTGCCCCTGCCTCTCTCTGTCTTAAAACCCAGACTCCAGCATCCTGCCCTGTTCCCTCCTCATCCCCGGCGGATCGGGTGGGATGTCCCACATCCTCTCTAGAAGACAGGAAGTGGGGAGAGTCCTTCTCGATGGCCTGTTCCAGGATGGCTCCAGTTTCCACCTACGCCATTCTCAAGGCCGCTGTGTGGGGAGGTCTTCTCAGGGATGGTCCCCCGCCGTGACCTCAGATGCCCTGTCATGACCCTCTAATAAATACCCCACCAACCAGTCCCCCAGGGATCACCCCTGGCCCTCTCACCCCGACTTCTCTCACAGGATTCTGCTCAGGAGCTCAGTCTGTGTCCGTGGAGGCAGCCCTGCTCCGGACCCCTTTCCTGTTGTCCGCCATGCTGCTTCTGCCTGCCTTGAAAGACAGTTTTGCTTAATGAAATTAGTATTTTCGTTTTGAGATGGTGTCTGGCTGAGTCATCCAGGCTGGTCTTGAACTCTCCGACCTCCTCCCTTAGCCTCCCCAGAGCTGGGAACGCCACCACACCAGGCTCCCTATTTTAAAATCCAGGCTCTCGGTGTCTTGCCCAGAGTCACACAGCAGCGCCAAGACTGAGTGTGAGCTGGGAGGCCACCAGTCTGGCACACTCCCTCCCTGGAAAGGTCTGGTGTGCGCTGCCCTCCCGGCACCCGGCATTCTCCTCCAGTTCGCGGCTTGCTCTTGGCCCGGGTGCTTGTCCTGCTTTCTAAGACTGTATTTATTTATTCTTTGGATTTCCAGCGTGTGCTCTGCTGTGCCAGGCCCAGAAGATAAAGGGAGGCACAGCTCACATTCGAGTGCATGGGCTGGGAGGCAAGACTTCTGCCCATGTCAGCTGAGTCCTTCCAGACAGCCTGAAGCCTTCCCAAGGGGCAGAAGCTGTTTCCTGTTCCTCCTGCACCCCCCCCCCTGTGGTGACCTCCTTGATCCCTCCTCAGGGACTTGATACTGTTCTTGTGACCATTGCCTGGGGGATGGATAGGCCTGGCCAGCAGAGCTTGGGAAGAGATTCTAGGCTGGGAGCTCGAGGTTGAAGGCTGACTCCAGCAGCCTTTCTGCGGTACCCGGGGACTGACCTCTGGAGCATCGGGGCCTGCATTCAGCGTCGAGTGTGGAATGCCCAGCGAGCAGGCCTAGAAGAAGGTCAAGGTTTAATCTTGGGCTGTGTGACTGGAGCACACAAATAGGCCCCTTCTGCGTCGACATCTAGACACGAGCCCCCCATTCTCTCCCCTCCCCCTCTTTTCTGAGGCAGACTCATCATGTAGCCCAGGCTATCCTCCGACATGTAATCCTCCTATCTCAGACTGCTGAGTGTTGAGGTGGCAGGAGGGTGTCACCAAGCCCAGCTCTGACATTGTGCTAGATTTCCAGGACAAAACCCAAAGGCACTGACTTTTTTTATCCCCCAGTGGCGGTACCGGAGATGAAGCCCAGAGCCCGGTGAATGCTGGGCCAGCGCTCTTTCACTGAGCTGTGCCCCCAGCTTTCTTCATTTTTCATCTTGAGACAGGTTCTTCTTTTTTTTTTTTTTTTTTTTTTTGGTTTTTTTCGAGACAGGGTTTCTCTGTGTAGCTTTGCGCCTTTCCTGGAACTCACTTGGTAGCCCAGGCTGGCCTCGAACTCACAGAGATCCGCCTGCCTCCGCCTCCCGAGTGCTGGGATTAAAGGCGTGCGCCACCAACGCCCGGCTGAGACAGGTTCTTACTAAGTCACCTAGGCTGGCTTTCAGCTTGGGCCCCCCAGCCCCACCCTCAGGGCTCAGCCTTCTGCAGTGAGACAGCTCTAAGCCACCAGGTAGGTCCAGCCTCTCTGAATGTTCAATAAGACAGACCCAACCCCTGCCCCGTCTTCTGGCTTCTTGCTTAGCCGCTGACCAATCTTCAGTCCCAACACACAGAGCGCCCCAGGAGCAGCCAGGGCCAGCACAGGGGAAGGGGTACCCTCGATGGGACTGTTTCTGATGAAAATGCCCTTATCTAGAACCGCCGCCCACGCCGCCGCTGAGGGGAAAGAGAGAGGTGAAGGCAGGTCTCGGGGGCGGGGAAGAACAGAGGCCAGACACAGGAAGAACAGACCTGTTTAATGACCCAGCTGGATCTGGTTACAAACATCAGAAACGACAAAAAAGACAGGCGGTTATCGGGAGGCTGCGTGGGAACGGGATGGAGGGGATGCAGGTACAGGAGCCACAGCAGCAAGACATCCTCTGGGACAGTACACATGACCAAGGGGTACACACGGCGGGGGGGCCCCAGCAATGTCAAGGAGACTAGGTGGAGAGGATGGCCTGGTGGCCTGGAGGAGGGCCGGAGGGAGAGGCCCTGGGTCTCCACTGAGGATGGAGTCCCCGGTCCTGTGGCCGGCGGCTGTCTGAAGTGAGCAGGTAAGGCTGACATTCTAGGGCTCTTTTCTGAGGCTGTTCCTCACCCCTCCACACATGCATACAGGGGGGACACACACACTGGCCGTCACCCCATTGGGATCTTCTGAGTTCTTTGTGTGCCCTGGTCCTTGCCCTGTCTAGGGCAAGTCAGTCAGCCAAACCTCCAGGAAGGCGAGGGCAGCCAGATCTTAATTTTGTTTGGTTTGAGACAGGGTCTCCCTGTGTAGCCCCGACTAGCCTGAAACTCAATGTGGAGACCAGGTATTGACCACCTGACCTCAAACTTGCCACAATTCTCTGTCCTCTGCCTCCCAAGCTCTGGGATTACAGGTGTGTGCCACTACACCTGGGAAACCAGATGCCTGCCTTCCTTCCTTCCTTCCTTCCTTCCTTCCTTCCTTCCTTCCTTCCTTCCTTCCTTCCTTCCTTCATTTTCTTTTTTGTAGAGGGGCAGGAATGCAGAGCGCTGAGCTATGGGGATGAGGTGAGTCACCCCAACTCTACCACGGCCCCCCCCCCCCCAGTGCTGTTGGAGGATTTCTCTCTGCTCTTCATAGAACTTCCCAGAAGCATAACCAGGACTCCTCCTGGCCTCCCATAGCTGGGCAAGACCCAGGCTTCTGGGCCTGCAGGTACACGCGATAGATATGTACGTATATATATTTATATAGAGGTCGTATATAGATATATCTGTATATATGGTAGACATGTGTGCGTGATACTCTAAGATGGCGAGGTGAGCCTGCATGCTGGTGGGCAGACGAAGCGGGGCTAGTTCCTTTCTGAAGTGACTCGTAGGCTTGTCCTCGCTTCCCACCGGCCACTTGCTGGGTCCCTCTCTAACAGTAAGTAGAAAAGCCAAAACGAGAGCGCCCCCTGCTGTGCGGCAGCAGGGTCCCCACGGCTAGGTTCAGCATTAAGGTAGCCAGCCCCACCCCCCAGCAGCCTGGGGGGCCAGGGCCATGAGGAAGGCCTCCTTTCGGGAAGTTGAGTCGGGATTCCTCCAGCTTCCTTGGCACCCAGAAATGGAAGGTCAAGGAGTGTCTTCAGAACTCAGCCTTCTGCCCAAAGTGCTGCCAGGGAGGGGGGAGCTGGGAGGGGTCCTATGGCCCGGAAGAGGGCAGCGTGGTCGGTGGGCTGTGGATGAGACAGGAGATGACAGGTTACAGGGGTCAGTGGGGGAAGGCCGGACGGGACACCTGGGGCGCTGGGAGAGGGGACTGGGGATCAGGAGACATGGGCACTTCCACCGAGAGACCCAACACGGTTGCGCAATCCCCCATTACCTCCAGCCTATTGTGCTACCTCAAGCTAGTCTAGTCGCCCTTGAGAAGAGAGGCCAGGACCTGTCCTTTGAAGGAGCAGGGGGTGTGGCCAGCGTCTGGCCTGCTGAGAACCGAGGCATTTTGCAAACACCACACAGATGTGAACTTGTTTCTATCCATTTGAAAAAAGGATGTGTGGCTTGTCCTCGCAGAGGACTGCCTGGCTTCCACGCAGGGTCTCCGTCCATGAAACTCCTTTTAGCTCGCTGGCGGTCACATTCCCTGCCCCAGCGCCCCTCCACCCACACAGAGTCACACACCCTGAGGCAGAGAGTTCAATAAACAGTGGTGTCTGGCTCAGTGTGTCCCTGATAAGAGAAGTTGGACAGGGCCCTTCTAGAAGTCAGCCCTGAAAATTCCACCCCACCCTGTGAGGCAAGGCAGCTGGGTGGGGGTGGGGGTGGAGTGGCCCTGGCAATAGGTTGGGATCCGCAGGCCCTGGTCCATGCCCAAGACCCTAGGAGACCAGAGCTGGGGATAGAGGCTGTCAAGGGATGAAGGGCCAGTTCCACAAGGTGACAGCTGGGAAGACAGTATGGGTGCTCAGGCCCAGGTGAGGGGGCTAGGCCCCGGGCTAGCTGGGCCCTGTGTCTTCCATCCCCATTCAGGCCACCAGGACCAAAGCAGGGCAAGATGATGTTTGGGGTTTGGCTAGCACTAAGTCCCTGGGGTCCAGCTGGGGCAGGAGCGGGAAGGCTCCAGCCATGTGTTTCTGATTCACTGGGGCTCGCCGCCGGCCAGTTCTCCCCACAGTCCCTCCAGGCCCCGTAAAAAGCTCTTTTCTCCAAAAGCAGGAAGTCTTGTGTCATGGCTGTAAACAAACTCATCTTGGGCGGCAGAGCCTGCCTGGGGAGGAGAGTGCGGGGGAGGGGGAGCCCCTCAGCTGTCTCCCCCTCCCCTCCCTGGTCCCTCTCAGTGGCAGCTGGAGAGAACCCCAATGCCCTCCTCCTACAGGTAAAACTCTTCTTGCCTCTCAATTATTCCAGGCTCTGGGGCAGGCCAGGTCCAGCTGTACACATCTGGAGTTGACCTGGCTGCAACTAGCCATTCCCGAGAACTGCTCTGCTCTCCTGGGGAGCTGCCCGTGGAGGGGGAGGCCCAACCTGACTGGTTGGTCAGTGGCAGGAAGGGTAACGGGCCTGACCTCCCCCTGCCCTTGGGGACCTCCTCTGCAGAGCCGGGTGGGAAGGCCTGTAAACAGGGGGGCCTCGGAAGAGCCTTTTCCATGGGAAACTGCCGGGAATGTTTCTCCACAACACGTGTCCAAGCCGCTGGCTGACCCCTGGTTCCTGTCCCCGCCTCCGCTCCTCTCTTTCCCAGTTCAGCCCTGCCTCTGCCCTTCCATTCAGCTCCCAGAGTTCACTGCCTCCTGGGGGTCTAGGGGGTCTGAGTGTTCCCAGCCGCCACATCACCGCCTGGGAAGGCCAGCCCTCGACATGCTCCTTCCTAGCCAGCAGGAGCAATGAGTCCGGCCACCCTGTCGGAGCCTGCAAGTGACTGCTGCCTCTCTCTCTGGTCAGACTGGAAGTAAACAGCCCCTAGTTGGATCCCTGTGAGTGACACCCACGGAGGTCCCCTGTGGGCCCGGGCGTGTGTATATGTCCTCGTGACCCCTCCTGGCTCCAGCTGTGTTGCCAGTGTATGGAAGCACTCGCTGGTCAGTGTGAGATGAGGAACAGGCCTGAAGGACTGGTATGGGGAGGAAGGGGTGGGGCTGGCCCGGGCTCGGAGTCTGAGGAGCCAACGCCCCACCAGGAGACTGTCATAGCCTTGGGTGACCTGAGCCATCCCTGCTCCAGACACGGAGAAGCGCTGCCCAGACAAATCTACTTGGAGTTCTCAGCTCTGTGAAGCCAAGAGCTGGGGCTGGACGGAAGCAGGCCTGAGGTCAGGAGGGCGCCGCCACGCAGACCCTTTGTGTGGTGCCTGCTCTTCAATGCGCCCGACTCCTGTGTCTGCGCGCACCAGCAGTCAGCCCCTGGTCCCAGGAGCAGTGGGAAGCCTAGGGGACCCGAGGGGACACAGCAGGGAGGCTGCCCAGCCCACCCGCACCCCCTCCTCACGTGGTGCTGTTGGGGACCTGCTGTACCCAGCCCACTTCCTTGTAGGCAGCCGCCACGTGGCTGTAGATGAGACCGCGCAGCTTGGCCCAGGCTTTCTGCGTCTCAGGAGGGAAGTCATTGGCAAACTCCTCGGCGATCACCTCCAGAATGACCCCAGAGAGAATCTGGGGGCAAAGGAGGGAAGGAGGAAGTAAACGCCTGGACACCCTGCCTCCCGCCGTCCCCAGGATCCCTGAGAGCCATGTTGGCCTGGGCGATGGACGCAGACTGACAGCCTGGCGGTTACTGGAGACCGTGGTCTCAAGACAAGCTCTGCTCTTCACCCTTCTCTCATGCTGCCCTTCCTGCCACGACCTCTCCGAGGGAAAAGGCTGGCAGCACAGCGGCCATCTCTGCTCTCCAGGGAGCCCTCCCTGAGCGACAGACAGGCCATAGGGAGCTACGGCCAAGTGGCCTGGGGGCTCTGGACAAGGGCAAACGGAAGGACATACCTTGAAGTACACCGGTTCCACCTTGTGCTTGAGGGCGTGGGCCTTGCCGACCAGGGCAAGCACAGAGGAGACCTTGTCTGGGTCATGCAGGTTCTCCACGACAGTGTTGAGGGCCCCCATGACCCGACAGGCATGCTTCCGAAGCTGGGGACTCCTCTCCATCTCCAAGGGGTCCTCCATGTGTCTAAACTGGCTGAAGTACTGCTTGGCTGATGGGAAGTTCACAAAGAACCTGGCAGGAGGGAGGGGGTGAGGGCTGCAGCAGCGCCCCAAGTCCCTCTGGAGGGGCCAAATGGAGGTGGGGGTGGAGAACCGGGCAGGCATACTCCCGCACCGGTAATGGTTTTCACGCTCACATGGCGCTCTCCCTCAGCCACAGGTTCCCCCTCTGGCCAGGCCTGCAGGGACCACCTGCTGGACCTGTTTAGGCTGGCAGCCTCTTGTGCCAGGCCACCGGCTGCCTTCTTCTTGAGTGCCGTCTGAGCTACACCCCACTGAGGCCTGCTCTGGTCACCCAGAGAGAGAGAGAGATTCTGGGACATTTGTTCTAGGCTGGTTTTCGGTTTTTCCATACAAGGTTTCTCTGTGTAGCCCTGGCTGTCCTGAAACTCACTCTGTAGACCAAGCTGGCCTCGAAGTGAAAGAGATCTGCTTGCCTCTGCCTCCTGAGTGCTGGGATTAAAGGCATTAAAGACTTAACATGTTGCCCAGGATGACCCTGAACTTGTGGGCTCAAGCCATCCTGCCTCAGCCTCCCAAGTGTGAGCTACTGTACCCCGATTCACTTCTTTCTCTTCTTTTTTGAGACAAGATCTTGCCAAGCACCCCTGGTTCACTGGATCTCTGTGTAGGCAAGGCTGGCTTTGAAACTTGCACATTCTGTCTCCGGAGTGCTGGGGTTACAGGTGTGCACTACCAGGCCCCCCACCCCCATAGCCAGTTTCTTATTTAACTTTTTCTCTCAGTGCTGGGGATTGAATCCAGGGTCTGGTGCTCCCAGGCCAGTGAGGAGCGCTCATTATTTGTCTTCTCTGAGCCTCGGATTCCTTATCTGTAAAATGGGCACCCACGTTGCGTTCCTACGCCATAGGGGCTGTGAGTATGAAGGAAAGTGCTTGTCATCAGCAAGGTGTCCCTCAGTCAATGCAGCGTCCTTAGTGAGAGCCCTCCTTGTGAATGAGGTGAGGCTGGGGTGACCTATCTGTGCTCACTCAGCCAGTGAAGAGCTGATGAGAGAGACACCTTCTCTCCCAGCTCAGCCTCTTCCTCCTTGGTGCCCTGAAGCAAATACTGACTGGTCGAACTAATTTAAACAACTGATTTTACCTTTGTGGTATGGTTTGTAATTACTTATCTGTGAGGTCTTGAACTCACAGACATCCCCTGTCTCTGCCTCTCAAATGATGGGGTTGGAGGCATGATCGCCATACTCCCCCACAAAAAAAGTCCCTTGACACAGAATCTGGGCTTTCCTAGCACTGGCCATTTCCTGCTCAAGTTTATCTAAGTTGGTTTAGTTCCCCCGCCTTCTTTTGTTACATCATTCTCACACTCAAAAACATTCATCGGCTCCCTAGTTTTATGCCCAAGTCAGATGTCCCAGACTTCCTATGAACTGTCCCCCCACTTCTCCAGTGCCGCCACCCAGAGTCCTCTGTCCCAGCCCAGCAGCTGCACTTACCATTGGCCAGCCTTCCTTTCCGTGACACGTCCCCCTGTCAACCTGCCCCCTCTGGCCACCCGGTGTGGCCTTCCCGCCACGGCCACTGGTGCCACCCACGGCCTCTGGTGCCACCCACGGCCACTGGTGCCACCCACGGCCACTGGTGCCACCCACGGCCTCTGGTGCCACCCACGGCCTCTGGTGCCACCCACGGCCTCTGGTGCCACCCACGGCCTCTGGTGCCACCCACGGCCTCTGGTGCCACCCACGGCCACTGGTGCCACCCACGGCCACTGGTGCCACCCACGGCCACTGGTGCCACCCACGGCCTCTGGTGCCACTCACAGCCACTGGTGCCACCCACGGCCACTGGTGCCACCCACGGCCACTGGTGCCACCCACGGCCACTGGTGCCACCCACGGCCTCTGGTGCCACCCACGGCCACTGGTGCCACTTACGGCCACTGGTGCCACCCACGGCCACTGGTGCCACCCACGGCCTCTGGTGCCACCCACGGCCTCTGGTGCCACCCACGGCCACTGGTGCCACCCACGGCCACTGGTGCCATGGGGTAGTTTTCTCTGCTACCCTTTCTGTCTGTTGGACCAGACCCCACACTGTAAGTGGAGGTGGGGTCTCACAAATGCTCTGACTCATCACCCCAACCTTTGGGCCCCCTAGCTGGAACTCAATGAGAAACTGTTTTATTCAATGGTTCTTCAGAAAGTGTGTAAAGTGTCCTGACCTGTGTCGCTGGATGTCATCACCCTCTGCCTGTCCCTCTGAGGCATCAGAGGAAGCTCACAGCTTGTGGATCAGGCCTGAGAGTCTGATGTGAGGGAGATAGACACAGAACATCTGTCCAGCCCCCGCCCTTCTGGGGCTACAGCTGCTTTTGGCAGGAAGGTTCTAACTGGGTGGCCAGGGCACCATCCATGTGGAGAAGGAGAGGGACCTTCTTGGATGCTGAGTGTGACCTTGAACAAACACTTTATGACCCCCTCCTCCTGTCATTAAAGTTTGGGAAAAGCTTCACAGCTGGCCTCTTCAGAGGCGAATGGGTGTGGACCAAGGTGGCACTGGGCCTGAAAACACACAGGACTTCTCTGGAAGCTTTGGAACGAGGGGCACATGAGGGAAGACGCCTCAGTGGCCAGGAGACAAGCCAGTGAGTCAAATCCCTCAGTGCACAAGCCTAGCCACCAAGTTTGGTCCTCAGAATGTGTAAAAACCCAAAGGCAGGACACCACGGCACACGCGTAACCCCAGCACTCCTAAGCAGTGAGACAGGGTCCCTAGGACACAGTACAGTGGTAAAAACAAGACAGACTCCCTCAACAAGGGGGGAGGAGAGAACTGACGCCAGACAGTTGGCCTCTGATTTCCACATGCTTGCCATGACATCCAAACGTGCCCTCACCCTACACAAAATAGTAAGCACGTCGGGCTTTTTGGCTTTCACAATTGAAAAAAAAAATGATGGGGGTGGGGTATGTTGCCATTTGCAAGGCACCTCTTAGAGAATTTAGTTGCTGAGGTCTAGAAGCTGTTGTTTCCCTCTCCCCAAGAAGAGCATCCCAGGGAACACTCATTGAGTGTTGCTCTGTTCCCCATCTTATGGATCAGGAACTGGGTGGTCCCCAAGGCTGCTCAAGAGGCAACAACAGAATGGACCAGACTTCCACGCTGGTGGCCAGGGACGGGTCCTGAGTGCAGGTGAGTCGACACATCAGCACTGTGTGTGGCCCTGAGGGAGGACCTTCCCAGGGAGCAGGGACCTTGAGTTCTGTCTTCCTGGCTTCCCCTCCAGCCCGTGGTTCCTCCCACCCCGCCCTGGCTGGCTTGAGCTGCCAGGGAGAAGCCTCAGCAGCCAGTCTTGGGGAGTTTCTCAGCTCCCAGAGGCATCTGGGCTTCCAAGAGCCTGAAATAGGCTTGTCTGCGTGTGAGGGGGAAGGTGTCAGCGTTACAACCAGGAGGGAGGGTGGTGTTCCCTCCCGGGGCTTCTCCCTGACAGGGACTGGCGGCATGGGGTCTGCCTCAGACCCTAAGGCAGCTAGCTCCTCCTCTGCGACACCATATCTGCCAGGAGCCCCTGCTGGTCGCCAGCCTCTTCCTTGCCCCCTATCCGGCGGGCAGAGTGGGCAGTGAGGACAGACGAGGGGGAGGGGCGGCCAGGGGGCCTGGTCCCATGGATGAACATGTTGGGCTTGCCTAACACGAGTTTGTGAGCAGGATCTACGATGGGTCCTGGGAAGCTATGAGAAGCTAAGGGTCTTGGTCTTGCCCCTTTCCATTGGCCGGGCCTGGGGCAGGTAGCAGCCGGGGAGTCGGTGGCATCTGGAGCCGTGGGGAGTGGCTGATTCAGTGGCCCAGGGTTGTCAGGCGGGCTTTGGTCAATACAAGCATGGAGTTAGGTGAAGTGTGTGGTGTTGGGAAGCTCGGCGAGCCAGATCTGATCGCCATCTCGGGTCTTCTCGGGTTCACTGTAGGCCTCCGAGCCCGGAGTCTATCAGTAGATACCTTCCCCAGCCAGGCCTGGTCCCTGGGTGTCGGGGGGTGTTACCGAAGAAGAAAGGACTCACAGGATACAGAATGAGTACTCAGACCCTGTCCTCCTTCTGCCCCTCCCCCGGGGGAAGCAACTCACTGACAAGCCTGCGCGGAGCATCTCCAGGTCCTGTGGACCTTGCCTTGTTTCCTCTTGGTACCCTAACATGTGCGCTGTGGGTTTAGGGGTGCCACACAGGCGGAGAGCAGCCCTCTGGGGATGCGCGCTGGCGCATGCATCCGAGGCTCCATTCCCCACTGCGTGCTTGTGTGTGGGTGCCCACACCGCCAATCTGTCTGCAGCTTCAGCATCCCAGTGGCCCTCCTCGGTTCCCGCCACCCAGGCCAGTGTTGCTGGGCGAGAGAACTCTGAAATAGCTGCTCCTTCCTCTTCCTCAGGAACCCTCCCCCAACTCCTCTAAGATACTTCTGCTCTTTTCCTCCAAAATCTACTTCTGAGTTGGAATCCAGGCATATCAGCACGGAGCTGGGTAGGTCCCAGGCTTGCAGGAGGCAGAGGCAGAAGGGGAGAAGAGCCAGAGGAGGGGCCGGGACTGGAAAGGCGATGTCCTGTCGGTCCACCCCAGGTCTCACCCTGTCTCCACAAAGGCTGCTGCTCTGCCCTGGGTCTGACAGCCTCCCCCTGCCAAGACGGAAGCTGAGGGTGAATGTGGTGGCCCTGCCTGGACCCCTGGGTCCAGCGTGTGTTGGAAGGATCGCGATGTGATTTGCAGCTGGAGTCAGTCTCCAGCTTGTTGGGCTTGGAGACATTGTACGTGTACAGGTGTGTAAATCCAGCATCACCTAGGATGGGGGGTCCTCAGAGATACTGGGGACAGACACTATACTTCCTACCTGGCTGGAGGGTCCAGAGTAGGGCCCTGTCTCCTGAAAGCTACCCCCCCCCAAAAAAAAAAAGAACCCTAACAAACTCCACCATTGCGTCCTAGATGCCAGCTGGTCTCACTCACCTGTCTCACCTGCAGCTCGCACTGGCCTCACTTTGGGGTGGAGAGGGACAGCTGAGCAGCTGGGCCTCTTGACCTCTAGACCCCTGCCCTCTGCTGTGCTCTTCCAAAGGGCCGAACTGGACAGGGAGTCCCGTTTCCCCTTTAAACCCTTTCCTGGATGAACCTCAGTTTCTCTGCCTGTCTCTAAAACGGGGAGCCCCTACGGTCCCCTTTGAGGGGCTGGTCAGATGCCTGAGCCATACCTCTTAGCTGGGTCTCTAGGGTCACTCATGAAGAAGACCGACCGGGCTGAGTGAGTTCTGAGGCCAGGGGGACCAAGTGCCCTCTCGCGTCTAGTTCCTTGAGAGCCCCACGCCCCGAGCCGGGACGGAATCTGGTAAGGTTTCCATCGCCCCAAGGCGCCCCCACCACCGTGACCCGTCCCCAATCGCTGGGGAGGTGGCGCCGGAGCTCGCAGCGGGCCGAGCCCGCCTCTGCCAGCAGCCGCTGTCACCCTCCCTGTCCTGGGCCCCGCCAAGCCCCGGGAGCGACACCTACCTCACCAGGATGGCCACCCCCACGTCCTCGCAGTTGGCATACAGCCGGGCCCACGTAGCCTGGACCGCCTTCCTCTCTGCCTCGGACAGCTCCTCGCTCCGCTCCCTGCGATCTCTCTCCATGTCGCCCGGCACTTTCTCCATGAGCAGCTCCGAGCCCAGCGCGGCTTCGCTAGGCGGCGGGAGCTGGGAGCCGGAGCCGAGGTCGGTGCGTGCGAGGCGGGCGGGCGGGCGGGAGGGCGGGAGGGCGCGGAGTAGAGCGCCGGAGGGAGGGAGGGAGTGTGTGTGTCTGTGCGCGTCGGGTGTGTGTGTGTGTGTGTGTGTGTGTGTGTGTGTGTGTGTGTGTGCGTGTGTGAGTGAGTGTGCGCGCGCGCGTGTGTGCAGGGTATATGTGCAGGGGGCGGGGGACTGCGAGCTGGAGGCGGGGATGTGGTCTGCTGGGAAAAAAATGTTTAAAAAAAAATGAATCCGTTCCAAACCCCCAGTCCTGTGTCGGGGAGCCAATTCTGGCAAGGTAAAGACTGGGCGGGATGGGGGCGTCGCGGCTGGCGTCTGCCCGCCTGCCCACCCACCCGCCAGCAAGGCCACCGCGGTCCTCGCTGGGAGAGGTAGGTGTGGCCAATGTGCAGAAGGGGCTGGGAGGACCAGGGGGTCACGCGGCATGGGCAGAGCGAGCTGCACCCGCGTGCGCCCGGGGCTGGTGCGGGGCTGGGGGCGAAGGGACCCGGCTCTCGGTGCGCGGTGTCTGGACCTGTGCGCGTGCGTGCGTACCCTTCACGCGGTGGGGAACTGACTCAAAGTCAAACACACCCAGGCTTTGCCTCCCTCCGGTTGCCTGCTGGAGAGGACACACTTGCAGACAAAGCTGGGCTTCTCCTGTAGTCCAGCCGCTCCTGAGCCTGAGCCTGGGCCCGAACCACTGTTCTCAGACCTGGGGACCTCAAGTTCTGTCAGGTTTAGGGCTATGGATAGTCTCCCTTCCCATCTGCTGTTCCTGCTGGCTCTCGGAACTTGAACACATGTCCAGTCTGGGGAACCAGAGGCCCGTGCTCCCCTTTCCTCCCCACCGATGCCACCTCATGAGGGCAAGCAGGAAGGAAGTCCCGAGTGGCCAATTAGTGACTGACAGGTAAGAACCAGACACTGTCCTGAATTCTGGCCCTGGCCTTGGTGAAGTTTCATAGAGGCAGTGGCAGTCAGGTGTGATGGAGAGGATCTGGGGAGCCAGAAGTCATAAGGCACAGGACAGTGGAGACATCTGTCACCATCAAGGATTCAATTTGAAAACCAGAAGGCAAATCCTTCATCGTAGACTGCTCATGGAGAGGTGAGATCGGGACAGAGCGGGGATTGTTCTGTCTTGAGAGACCAGAAACCTCACCTTGCCAGCTCGGGCCTGGGCATGGACAGCGGGAACCCCGAGACCACAAGTGCCCACCGGGCCTGACACAGATGAGTGGGCACGGCTCTGGTTCTCCTCAAGGTTCCCTGTCAGCCCTTACCCTGCTCAGGAGTGAGTGAGATGGGAGTCCTGTCCTGCTGCCCAGGAGATGGCTCTCCTCTTCAGCTTTGGCTCCTGTTGATTTAGAATCTTTAAAGGTGCTGGCCCACTCCCAAAGCCTTGATGACCTGAGTTCCATCCCTGGGAACCACATGGGCAAGGACTCCTGAAGTTGTCCTCTGACCTCCACATTCTCTCTCTCTCTCTCTCTCTCTCTCTCTCTCTCTCTCTCTCTCTCTCTCTCACACACACACACACACACACACACACACACAATAATAATAACAAAAATAAGAAATCTAAAACATAAAATCAGACTTTAAGATTCAGTCATGGTAATCAGCAAGACCCTTTACAGACCCAGCAGGGTACTCCCTGGAGCACAGTATTGGGGTGCCTGATGGGATTCCTGGGCGGGAGGCATTACCTCCCATCGTGGTTAGGGAAGGAAAACTGAAAGTCTTAGAGAGGACGGAGCACAGTGTGGGTTCAGGTCCCAACATCATCTGCACATGCCCCTGCCCTGCCCTGATGACTCCCGCTCTGCTGCCCAGGAGGTCCAGGGGGGATGTGCAAAGATATTTCTACTGATTTTCATCTTCTCCTCCAGTTGCCATACCTCCTAACATAGGAATGTATTGGTACAGTAATCTAGCATGTAACCGATACACTTATAATTTACATCTAAATTACATAAGATCATTATATAAGATAGAATTTATAGTTCACATCTGTGCGTGCACACCTCGACTCTGTCTTTTACTGGAAAGAGTGTAACGAGAGAAGAGTTCAGAGGGTTGCCAGAGGGATTGAGGGAGCCGGGGTCACACGCATGCTCTGCTCTCCCGGGCTTTCCACAGCCAGGCCTCTTCCCTTCTCTTCTCTCAATGGCTCTGTTGTGACAGCGCAGTCCCCCAGCCTCACAGGCTCTGTCACTGAAGAGTCCTGCATCCTTTCATGTCAGCAGCCTCGGCAGATGGCTGAGGGCTCAACCTTCTCCAGCGCCTGCAAGTTCAGATACCTCCCACGGCCACGCTCCCTCTCTCCAGGACTGAGCTTGAACTCAGGGCCTTGGGATGCGAGGTAAGCACTCTACCACTGAGCCTCTTCGACACTCTCATTAGGTTTCCCAGGCTGGCCTCCAGCTCTCTCTGTAGCTCAGCCAGGCTTTGAACTTGAGATCCCGCCCCGCCCCTTCCCCAGTGACTTACAGGTCCTTGTCATTGGACCAGGCCCCAGGTCTTCTGTGAAGCTATCCTTGATGTTTGCCACGCCCCCAGTGCTCTGCAGGTGCCGTTAACACTGTGGAAGTAACTCACTTAACCTGATCACACTGCCTGCCCTTGAAGCTGAAACCCAGGCAGAACTGAAGGCTCTTAATAGAACATTCTGGACAGGCGCTCAGAGCCATCCCGTATGCCTTGAAGGAGGTTGGCTTACTCTGCCACTAGAGGGGAGATCTTGGGCCTGGCGAGTTTAATCTCTCTTCACAAGGTCAGTTCTGCTGACTCCACTAATCAGCTTGAACCTCCTAATCCGTGCCCAGGAACTTCAGGAAACACAGCGGGTGGCTTGTGAGAGGTGGCCGGGGCCATTGAGGCCCCTCACCTGGGCCTTTCTTCTGTAGAGTTGGTCTTCAGGGGGGATGGGGCAGCTGAGCCATGTGCACCACCCTCTTCCTGCTCAGCTTGGCCATGCTGTGGCGCCGCAGATTTGCCAACCGGGTGGAACCGTGAGAGACGAAGGGGGCTGAGCATTGGGGTTGGGGGTGGGAGGAACTTCCAGGGTGGGCTACAGATAAGCAGAGGGTGAGCAGTGTCTGCCTGGGCCTCCAGCTGCTCTGGGAGGGGATTTGAAGGACACCCTGAAGGGTCGCTCTCAGAGCAGGTGGCGCTGGGTTGGAGCAGCCCGCCCATTAGTCCCGCGCTGCTGGACTGTGAAAAGGGGAAGGGACAGAAGCTGAGCATTGCCTACAGGTTCTCTTGCCTGCTCTTTCCTTCCAGGGAGCCCAGCGGAGTGGATGGGGCAGTTGTGGGCAGCAGCTCGGACACAGACCTTCAGTCCTCCGACAGGTGAAGGAGAATGGGGGGCGGGGAAATGGTGCCAAGGGAACGATTGGCGTGTGTGTGTGTGTGTGTGTGTGTGTGTGTGTGTGTGTGTGTGTGTTCTAGCCCTCCTCAGAGTCTCTCCTGTGTGGTGGGCAGGTTAGGTGAGAGAGGGAGTCCTTGACCCCTTCTTCTGGACCAGTACGGTGTTGTTTTGCTTCTGTGACGTGAGTGTGGGACAGTCCCCAGGAGGACCTTCTGTTGAAGGATCGGGGAGCAGAGGGAGGAGGCAGGAGCCACTCTGGGGTGATTTGCTCTCTTGTCCTTGGTCCTCCCTCCTCCTCCTCCTTCCTCTGCCACCAACCGGCTCTGCATCTCAGATGCCTGAACCTCCAGCCGGATTCGTTGTCCAGTCCCCAATAGAAGGCGCAGGAGGAGCATGACGTCATCAGCACTGAGTTCCATTGGCTGGGCAGCCCCTGCGGGCAGGACGCTGTCTCCAGTGGCCAGAAAGTTAACTCTTCCCTAGGTTGAAGCCATGTGGCCTTTGTGGGGTAGGGGGCAAAGTTGTGCATTCTTCTGGCTTTTCCTTCCCTGGCTTACCAAAGACTTTTGGATGGTAAGGGGCCTCTATGCCCTTCAAAACACTGAAAAAGCGAAGCAGTATCTATTTAGTACTTATGTGTAAGACATTATGTGCCTGCCCATGGACTCCCCAGCATGGGTGACATCTCGAGATCATCTCTCACTCCTAGTGAAAACAAAGGGCAAAAAATGATTCCCAGGAGCTCTGGGATTCAGGGCCCACTGGAAGGAGGATGTCCTGACTGACTTGTCCTCAGTCAGTGTGGAAAGGCAAATACATACCGTGACCCTAAAGCTGGAGTTGAAACAGTGTTTGCAAGGCTGCTGGGAAGCACAGCGGAACTTAACTGCTGGGCCAGTGCTAGTGTGCTAGCGCTAGTGGTACTCCTGGGATGCCACTCCCGGGATGCCACTCCCGGGATGCCACTCCCGGGATGCCACTCCCGGGATGCCACTCCCGGGATGCCACTCCTGGGATGCCACTCCTGGGATGCTACTCCTGGGATGCTACTCCTGGGATGCTACTCCTGGGATGCTACTCCTGGGATGCATACTCTTGGGATGCATACTTCTGAGATGCTACTCCTGGGATGCCACTCCTGGGATGCCACTCCTGGGATGCCACTCCCGGGATGCCACTCCTGGGATGCATACTCTTGGGATGCATACTTCTGAGATGCTACTCCTGGGATGTCACTCCTGAGATGTATACTCTTGGGATGCTACTCCTGGGATGTATACTCTTGGGATGCTACTCCTGAGATGCTACTCCTGAAATGCTATTTCTGGCATGCATAGCCAGTGGATGCTTTGTGCTTCCCTAGACCTTCCTTTCTCTTTTCTTCCTTTCTTTTATTTTATTTTTCATTTGATTGTTTTTTTTCAGACAGGGTCTTACTATGCTGCCCTGGAACTCGCTCTGTAGACCAGGCTGGCTTCAAACTCACAGAGATCCACCTTCCTCTGCCTCCTGAGTGCTGGGATTAAAGACGTGTGCCACCACCACCCATCTCCCAAACCTTTCTTATGCAGTAATTCTCAATAACCTCAGGCTTAGTAGGATGTGGCTGTTTGTTTATAATCGCTCAGTAATGGAATGGCCAAGGAGATCTGAATGGGGGACCATCTTCCAAGTAGCTGTCTTCCCTAAAAAAAAAAAAAAAAAAAAAAAAAAAAAAAAAAAAAAAAAAAAAAAGGCCTAGACCCCCATGACCAGTCTGGTTACCTCTTAACTCCTTGGCACCCAGTTTTGTTGATGGGGGCTGCACAGGGCTGGCTGGGGAGGCTTGGGGCAGGGGGGTGAGGAAGAGGAAGGGGAGCCCTAAGCATGACAATCCAACACCTCCAGCTTTTGACTCCAATGATTCCTTCTGTCCAGGGAGAAAAAACCTGTGAGGTAGGCCCTCACTTCTTCAGGCACCTCAGCTCTGGGGACTGTAACCCACCGGCCCAGACAGGTAAAGCCAGGACCAGGAGCCCTGGAGGGCAGAGGGACATGGGAGGCAGTCTGTAGCTCTCATGGTCACTGGTGGAGGTTGAGTGAGGGTTGGTTTGTCTTGTGCTTGCTACTTAATGCCTCAGGCCACAGGGCAAGGGCTGCTTTGAAGAGAGTCAGTGTGGTCCTGACCATGCTTCCTAGGCTTGGGGGTAAGGTGGTAGCTGAGCTGGGTCCTGAGGGCAGTGTTGCAGACCTCTAAGGGAGGGGAAGTGGTCTGGGATGGGCTGCCCTGAAATACATATCCCACCTCTGGGCATGGGAAAGAGCAGTGAGCTGTTTTGGTTTTCCGTTCTAGCTGGAGTCCTGGTTCACCCCCTGTCCCAGGAGGATGTGGTGGGGCTGGAAGCAGCAGCAGGAGGAGGGAGAATGGGAGAGGCCGTCATGGAGAAGGTAGGCTCTTCCCCCAGCCCCCAGGCCTGCTCCTAGACAGGCCGTGACTACAGGGCTCCCAAGCAAGGCTGCACAGGCAGGAAGAAGATGATGCCTGTGCTCCTGGGCTCCCACTCCCGAGTTCCTGCTCTGAGGAACTGCCAAGCTGGAGGAGGCACAGGGAGAGGGACTTTCCAGGCTCCCCCAGGCTAACTGCAGGGAACCCCAGCATCCCAGGCAAGGGCCAGGTGCAGAGAGCAAGAAGACTTGAGAAGCCAGGGAAGGATAAAGGACAGCCTGTGCTTAGTCACCAAGGACTCCCGACCGTAACCCACGGACGGCGGCAGTCCTGGTATCTATGGTACACGCACAAGAAGACACAGGGAGAAGCCCATCGCCACCACGCTGTTAGGTGGGGGATCCAAGCCCACCCCCTCCCCGACTTTGCAGCTGCTGGCCCGGCCATCTGTCAGCCCGGGAGCTGTTCTGTTAAACCCCTGTGGTCCAGGGCTGGGTCGTGTCACTTTTCTACAGGGATAACTCATTCCTGTGGCATCTGCCTCTTTTCAGTCCCTGGAACTCACCCTGTCATTGGCTGCTCTCCTGAAATTATCAGTAAGAAAGGCCAGCTGGATCTGAGGCATGTCTGCCTGACGCTGGATGCGAGCAAACACCAGCTTGTGTTCTGAGTGTGCTTTGTGTCTGTGTCTGTGTGCGCGCGTGCACGCGTGTGTGCGCTCCAAATGGGCAGCGGCGGGTTGGAAGGGGAAAGCGTGGCACCTGGTTTTGCCACTGTGCTGACGGCCGCCTCTGCCCCCAGCTGCTCTGCCATTTCTCTCCTTTCTGTCCTGCCCGGTCCAGAGCAGAGATCAAAGCACATTTCCGCTCCTGCTCCCGGATCCAGGCTTACCCTGCGGGCAGCTGCTCCCGACTGTCTGGGAGCCATTCATCTTCAAAAGGCACCCACCCTCCAAGCGTCTCTCCCCCACCCAGCTCCCCACTGCCGGCCCAGCAGCAATGCCTCTGGCCGGCCGGCCTCTGCCCCTGAAAGTCAGGGGCAGAAGACAGTCCCCAAGACAGCAGGGTCCCAGGCCCCTCCACTTCAGTGGAGGGAGAAAAAAATGTGAGAGCAAGGAGAGGTGCTGGTACTGCGGGGAGCCTGGCTTGGGTGTGTATACAGGCAGTTCCATAGGAGCTGCCTTCCGTAGGGCACAGAGGTGTGTGTGTGTGTGTGTGTGTGTGTGTGTGTGTGTGTGTGTGTGTATGTCACACTAGGGGAGAGAACCTGCCAGAGCGTCCACCTGATCCAGGCCATGAGCCCGTGGCCAACTGTCTCAGCTCCCGTCAGCCCATTTTTCTCGTGGGAGGCATGAGTCGTCCTAGTGACAGGACTGTCAGGCTGATGGCCAGAGGGCACTGTTCCTGGGGACCCGTCTGTGTCCTCTGATCCCAGCTTTGCACTCGTTCTCTCATCAAGTCACCATGTTCCTGTCACTTCATCCTTGTTTCTGGTCTCTGCCATTTCCAAGTTGCCCGCCTCCTTCCAATGATCCAAGAAATTGTCAGGCCAAGGTCATAGCAGTACCCGGGCTGGCTCCCAGCCCAGACCCACTTCCAACAGGACGGCACCTCTTTGCAACACTGTTCTGTCAACCTCCTCTAAGGATCCAGACGAAGGGCAAGGATGGGCTGGAAAGGGGCTTGCAGGCAGTAGGGGATGTGACTTACTGGGCTCTGGCAGCTGGGGTGCCATGTGGGCTGGGAGGGAGGGGCCCTCTCCTCCGGGAGCAGGCTGGCTTTGGTGGGAGCAGACTGTGTTTACACCTTCCCCGCACACCCTGCCCACGCTCTCGGCTTATTCCCAGGGCCTCTCCCACCCTGGGCTCTCTGTGCAGTCTGCACATTTGAAGCTCTTGCTACAGAAAGTCCTTTCCCGCAGCTTGGAAAGCTCCCACTGCCCAGGTGCCCTCCCTCATCCCAGAACTCCTCCTCAGGAGGCTCCCACTGCCCAGGTGCCCTCCCTCACCCCAGAACTCCTCCTCAGGAGGCATCCACTGCCCAGAACTCCTCCTCAGGAGGCATCCACTGCCCAGGTGCCCTTCCTCATCCCAGAACTCCTCCTCAGGAGGCTCCCACTGCCCAGGTGCCCTCCCTCACCCCAGAACTCCTCCTCAGGAGGCATCCACTGCCCAGGTGCCCTTCCTCATCCTGGAACTCCTCCACAGGAGGTGCCTACTTCACAGATGCCTTCTCTGAGCCCACAAACTCCCATCACACAGGTCAGGGGAGCACCTTTAAAGTATGAGGGGGTGTCATTTAATTCCTGGCCATGACACTGTCTTCGTAGAGACTGAGTCCCTTCCTTTCCCATTTTCTTAGAAATAGCTGCTGTTTGGAAATAGGAGCAGGAATATTCATGTGCTTGGTAGGAAGAAAGCTAAGGACAATGGGGGAGACAGAGCTGAGATGAGTAGCCGCTGGTGTGGGGTGCTGGCCATTGGTGTGGGGTCCTGCCGCTGGTGTGGGGTGCTGGCCGCTGGTGTGGGGTGCTGGCCACTGGTGTGAGGTGCTGGCCGCTGGTGTGGGGTGCTGGCCATTGGTGTGGGGTGCTGGCCATTGGTGTGGGGTGCTGGCCGCTGGCGTGGGGTGCTGGCCGCTGGTGTGGGGTGCTGGCCACTGGTGTGGGGTGCTGGCCATTGGTGTGAGGTGCTGGCCGCTGGTGTGGGGTGCTGGCCGCTGGTGTGGGGTGCTGGCCGCTGGTGTGGGGTGCTGGCCACTGGTGTGAGGTGCTGGCCGCTGGTGTGGGGTGCTGGCCATTGGTGTGGGGTGCTGGCCATTGGCGTGGGGTGCTGGCCTGGTGTGGGGTGCTGCCGCTGGTGTGGGGTGCTGGCTGCTGGTGTGGGGTGCTGGCCTGGTGTGGGGTGCTGGCTGCTGGTGTGGGATGCTGGCCGCTGGTGTGGGGTGCTGCCCATACACCACAGCTGGGTGAGGGGCAAATGAGAAGAGGCAGGTGACAGGGGAGCCCGAGGGGTGGGTGAGAACACCCATCAAGGGCCTCTGTGTGCAGAAGGCTGTCTCAGCCTGGACACCTCCCTTGTGACAGGCTTTGCTTTCCAAGCCAATCTCAGCTGCTGAAGATGACGGGAGCCCATAACCCTGAAACCTCCCCTCCCTTGTCTGAATGCTAATCTCTCTGCTGGAGAGAGCCTGAGTGACAGGGAAAAGGCTGCTGAGCTGCGGGGTGGCTAAGGGGCAGCCGCCTGAGTAGGGAGTGTGCTGTCTGCTGCTGCTGTGGCTGACACTCAAGGCGGCTGCCAGTCCCTCCTGGAGACTGGAACCTGACCAGAGAATGGATGAGGGGGGGGGGCAAGGGGAGTGGTCCTAGCAGCTTCAGCAGCTGTTACTGTCCTGTACCGCCCTAAAGTGTAGCTGAGGCTTCGGGGAGCACCCACCCACCCCAAATGTGTAGAGTGTGCATGCCTGCAGAGCACGGCGGAGCTGCTGGCCAATGCTAGACTAGGTGAAGCCATTCTGAGGCAGGCAAGAGCAGCACTGGGTACTTCACTTTCCTGGCTCCATGGGCAGCCAGTAGCCTTTACAGGGGCTTTGCTGTTAAGGAGAAGCTGAGCCCTTGGGCTGGAGGAAAGTGCTGGTTCTTTGTGAGCCAGAAAACAAGGAGGACAGAGGAGTGGCCATGTTGCAGCTTACATGAACTGAATGCTAATGACACCAATAATACTATTAATAATGGCTAATACGGATCAAACACTTATTATTTGCTAGGCACTGTGCCCGCTGCCTTATTTATAAGCACAGTCTCGTTGATGAGGCAGGAACTGTTGTTAGCCTCATTTACCCAATAAGGAAAGTGAAGTTCACATAATTTGTCCAAGGTCACAGCTGGCAGTGAAGCCAGGACCCGTGTCTGGGAATCTGATGCCAAAGCTGGTGGTAGAGAGGTCTTGAGTCTGGAGATGAGGGCTGTGAAGAAATGCAGGATGTGACCTACAGACAAGGACAGACACTGCCTGCCATGTCTGTCTGTGCAGGTGGGCCAGGGCTCTGGGGTTTTCTGTTGAGATATGAGGAATGAGAAATAAGAAATGAAAAACAGGTTGCTGTTTTCTCTTCAGGCACATGTCAATCAAAGGCAGGCCAGATCCTGGGATCTGAAAGGCTAGTCCCTGCTTGCCAGCTGAGGAGAGCAAGGAGAGCCCGCCTCCTTAGCATCATCTGTCAGTGCCACTGAAGCGGAAGCGGTGGCCCCTGGCGGGGATGACAGACAGCAAGGCCATTGCTCACAGTCTCTGTCACTGGCTACTCCCTTGCCTCCTTCAGCTGGGGCCGGACCCTGGGAGAGGGTGACAGCCAGCAGCCTAGCTGCACTGGAGGAGGGCTGAGGGAGACAGCAGCTTTGGTTTGTTTGTTTACCAGGGGGAGGGTGCAGGGCATGGAGTGCAAGAAGGTGACTGTGGGGGTCCACTGACCTGCATTAGGACCACAGACCTCTCTGTGAGCTACCTGTGCTTCCTAGTCGGGGGTCAAGACCAAGGTGTGGCTATGAAAATTCAAACAAACCAAAAGGATTTAATGACAGGCTGTGAGCATATGAGCCAGTCAAGGTGCCAGACACACACACACACACACACACACACACACACACACACTCTGACACACACCCAATCGCATGCATAGGCAAAAGCTACATGAAGTAAGCACTAAGAAAGTTAGCATGCATTCATCTGACTGTCTGTTTACAAGCCTGCAATGGGAGGCCATGAGATGCAGAGACAGCAAGGGGTGCTGGGAGTGAAGCGCCAATGTCAGCTGCCTTGCCTTCCCTGCTCTGCGGCTCAGGACCATGGCAAGAGCCTGGTAAGGAAGTCTAGTTCCTGCGACTCAAATGACCTTTTGTTCCCTAGACCTCAGTTTCCCCACTCGGTAAACATGTTAACTCTGCATGGCCTGGTGCTGAGATGTGAAGAGCTATGACCTCCTCAGGAAACAAGCTGTCGAGAAAAATGAAAGGAAGCGGCCAGATGATCTCCAGGGGCCCCGTAGATTACCGGCACCGAGACAGACTGTGATGGACTGTGTCCGGAGGTGCTGACAAAGATGTGCCTACATGATGGACATTTGTGGAGTGTCTGTGTGCCAGGGTACAAGAACAGACTCAGAGCACCTGTCCAACCCAACCAGCAACTGGACAAGATATAAGACACAGACGTGACGGTGGGTGGCACACACAGCAACCTCGTGACTGTCCCGGCCTCTGCTCAGAGACAACCACTTGTCTGGTGCTCAGGGAAGGGAAACCAGGACAGGTGAAGAGACAGTGCGACACTCGTGGTGACCCACACAAACAGAAGCAGCAATGACAATTCAACAGAATACGGAAAACCAACTGCACTTGAACAGAAGCAAATTGACACAGGGCGAAGACTGGGAGGGAACACTGGCCTAACACTGAAGACAAATGGCCGGGGCGTGGCTCAGCGGTGGGGCGTGGCTCAGCGGTGGGGCGTGGCTCAGCGGTGGGAGTGGCTGGGGGGCGCTGGACTAGCATTCGCAAAGCCCTGGATTCAGTCCTGGGCACCACACACATCTAACACACCCCCAAACAAGTTGGGCACTGTGGTGCACTTGGGAGGCAGAGGCAGGTGGGTCCCTGTGAGTCCGAGGCCAGCCTGGGCTACATAGCGAGCTTCAGGCCAGCCAGGGCTACATAGTGAGGCTCTGCCTCAAAAACAAAACAAAAATCTAAGACTTGCATCTAGAATAGAAATAGCTCTGGGGTAAAGAGCACGTGCTGCTCTTGCAGAGGGCCAGGGTGCAGGTCCCAGCACCCCTGAGGTAGCTCCCAACAGTCTGTAACTCCAGTTTCATGGGATCTAATGCCCTCTTCCGAACTTAGAGGGTTCTCATGTGCACCACCACATGCAGGTACACACACACACACACACACACACACACACACACACACACACACACACACATATGACAGTAAAGAAATCAATTAAAAAGTAGAATGAAAAGCTTTTACAGCTGAGGGGCTGGAGAGCTGGCTCGGCAGTTACAAGCTGCTCTTCCAGGAGACCGGAGTTCTATTCCCAGCACCCACATGATGGCTCACAACTGCCTGTAACTCCAGCTCCAGGGGATCTGACACTCGCTTCTGACCTCTGGGCACTGAACTCACATGCACACAGTCACCTCCACATACACAAAGAAAAATAAAAAAAAATATTTCTGAAAAGAACTTTTACAAAAACAAAACAAAACAAACAAGCCAGGTGGTGGTGGCGCACGCCTTTAATCTCAGCGCTTGGGAGTCAGAGGCAGGCAGATCTCTGAGTTCCGGGCCAGGACAGCTAAGGCTACACAGAGAAGCTCTGTCTCAAATAACCAAAACCAAACCAAACCAAACCAAAACTTTTACAACTCAACAATTAGTATAATTTTTAAAAAGGGGGAGGGGAAGGTTTTAATAACCACTCTACGAAAAAAATATGCATATGGCCAATAAACTCAAAAACATCATCAGCCTGGCGAGATGCCTCTACACAGCTATCGTAAAGTGAATGTCTGGGGTGTCTGAAATCCTACAATGTAACCACTTGGGAAATGAGTGCAGTAGTGTCTTTTAAAGTAATTAAAGGACAATTAAAACTTATGTCCACAAAAAGATTTCACCAAAATGTTGACAGCAGGAGCTTTGTTAATAATAATAGTTCCGCACTGGAAATAACCGGGCTATCTGCCGACAGATACCAATGGGGACACTGAGGCAGGTTTGAACAGTGGAAGGCACTCAAAAACAAAAAAGGAAGTGTGGTATTTATGTAAGAGACAACACAGGAAAATTAAGAAAGCAGCCCCGGGAGGATCTAGTTCGTGGTTATATTTATGAAATGCTAGGAAGAGATGAGACTAATTGATACTGAGCGAGGGCAGAGCAATGGCGGCCTCAGGCCAGGGCTGGGCATGGGAACTGACGGTAAAAAAGGCATGTGGGCGCCCAGGGTGGCAACAAGGTTCTGAATCTCGGTTGGGAATATGCCTCTCTGCATGCATGTGTTCACTTACAGTACTTTTGGAATGCATTTTATACCTCAATAAAGATGGCTTACAGAGTTCAAACCAAAACAAGAAGGAAACCTCATCATTATTTGTTCACAGTCCAGCAAAACAGTGAGAGAGAAGCAAAGGTGGCACAGGCCTCTAATCCCAGACACCAGAGAAGCTGATTGCAAGTTCAAAGCCGCGCTGTGCATCTTTAGTGAGAGCCTGTCCCCCCACCCAAGCAAAAGCAAAGGGGGGGGGGCACTTGTCTTGCATGGACACAGCCTGGGCGTGTTGCCCAATACGGGGAGGGGGGGGGGCAGGGGGGAAGGAAACTAAGATAAAAAGCGGAGTGGGGCTGGGGAGATGGCCCAACATGTAAAAGGACGTGTTGCTCTTACAGAGGCCTCAGGTTCAGTTCCCAGCACCCACATCAGGTGTAACTCCAGCTCCAGGCAATCTGACGCTCCACGGCCTCTGTAGGTATCTGTACACACAGCACATGTAAACTCAAGTAGACACATGCACATGCACATAAATAAAGATACTTTAAAAAGTGGTATAATGAATGTGAGAAGAAATAAATATAAGCATCAAGAATTCCCATTTGGCCGGGCGGTGGTGGCGCACGCCTTTAATCCCAGTACTCGGGAGGCAGAGCCAGGCAGATCTGTGTGAGTTCGAGGCCAGCCTGGTCTACATAGTGAGCTCCAGGACAGGCAGAGCTACATAGTGAGACCTTATCTTGAAAACAAAAACAAACAAACAAACAAACAAATAGATGAGGATAGAGGTAGGTAAAGAAATCTGCCCAGAGTTACCCAAGCTGGGTTCAGTCGAGCTGGGATTAGCCTCCAGGCTGGTCTGATATCAGAGTACAAGCTAAACCACCTGCTTCAAGAAAGGTGCCACAAGGAAAACCTGGAGACCCACTCAGCATGGCGGCTGAGGAGGTGCTGGAATCTCATCGTAAACAGAGAGCAGAGGAAGGGGAGTCAAAGCAAAGGGAGCAGACTCCACCACAAGGAAGGCTTACGCAACACGGCAACACGAAGAAGGCAGGATTTCCGGGAACGGGGAGACATGTCCAGGAAACAGATGAGGTCCAGACAATACTGCCTAGGCTTCAAATTTGTTTACTTTTAAAAATCTGGTTTTTTTTATTAGTAATTTTATTAGAGGAAACAGCTCTGCAGATAAGGTGGGTGAAGGTATGGCTTTTTTTTATGGGTGAAGGTGTTTTTTGTTTGTTGAAATCTAATCTCACTGTGCAGCCTTGGCTGGTAGAACTCACAGAAATTCACCTGCCTCTACCTCCTGAGTGCTGGGCTTAAAAATATGCATCACCATGCCCAGCTTCTTCCAAGGAATTCTTTATGAAGACATGGAAATGCCACTGTCATTTATTATGATTAGGACTCTTGACAGAACCCCAGCTTGAAATGGCTTAAACAATGACATTTGTTTCTTGTGTCTCACATCCTGTACTTCACTGAAACTTTTAAGGTGTATCCTACACACAGAAATGGTAAACGTGAACGTGTGTCTCTAAACCAATGAGAGATGAAAGCCAAGGCTTCAGGACTGGCTGTCTCAGCAGCCTGCCAGCAGCCTCAAGGACTCCGTTCTTCTTTCCAGTCCCTCTTCAGAGGCATTTGACTCTTGCTTTGAAGGAAGCCTCGCAGATTCCAGACGGCCGTGGCAAGCCCAAGCATCACATCTCTACCATGTCCCGGAGCCAGAAGAGAGGAGGTTGCTTTTAAAGAAGAATTCCCCACACTTGGCTCGTATTGTAGACAAGATAGAGGAAGACCAGCTTCCAGGCCGACCACCAACATGCCTGCATACAGACATACTTCCTGTGAGATCACTGGTGTGGCCGCTTCCAGTGTAAGCAGCTGGCTGCTTGGAGTCCACCACCAACCTCCTTCAGGACCTTATTAATAAAATCGAAGATTCCCTTTGTAATTAAGAAGGGAATTTCAATATTGTAAAGACTGCTTTCTTACTGTGGGTTTCAGACACCGCGGCATCTGACTTCAGTCCTGTCGGTGACTGCCCCAGCACAGGAGGCCACCTGACTGATTTCCCCTGTGCACTCTGAGGTTGGGTCTCCCCCCGCACTGGGGCAATCCTCAGCTTGTCCACTTCTGACACTTAGCGCCAGGTTGTGGTTCTTTACATGGTAAGAGTGATCTGCACTAGTCTGGTAGGACGGCTATAGGGTTCTGCTGTGTGCAAGACTCAGATGCACTTGATCTCAGCAGCAGAGTGCAAATGAGATCACAGTAACGTTAGCACTTCATTCTGAGCAGCTCTGTCCTTGGCTGCTCATTCAGGAATTCTGTTGCAGACTTTGAAGCTTCTCCAGTTATTTCTAGACTGCCTACACAGTTGTGTCTCGTGTGTGCTCAGGCACAAGGCCTCTTGGAGTTTGCTCCAGCCTCTTGGCCACTGCCCAGCTTGCTGGTGGCACCCGAATTGGTTGTGTGCCTGTGGCTGTTCAGTGATGCACAAATGAGCTGTGCAGGAGAAACTGTGCCCTTGTCAGGGGTGAAATCCACACAGAGACCTATGGCAGAGTGAGGAGCTGGGAACAGCGGCCTCTCTGTAGAGTGGGAGGCATTAGCCTCGGGCCCCCAAGACGGGACAGCCAGATCCAGAAAGTGGCTCCTACAGATGCCCATCCCCACTCTGCCACCATGTGGCTCTAACCAACAAAACAGGTGCTCAGCGTTCTTCAGTCAGCATTTTTTATTAGTCTCCAGCCACCTCTGTAAAGACAGAAAACTTGCAGCCGGGACAGAAGCCCACATCCCAGGCACTCACATGAGCAGCTGGCTGCAGCGGCTGAAGAAATAGCTCAGTGGCTAAGAGCATTTGTTCTTCCAGAGGATCCAGACTCTATTCTCAGAAACCAAAGGTCACTTCACAACCGTAACTCCAGTTCCAGGGTAATCTGACATCCTCTTCTGTCCTCTGTAGGCACCAGGCACAAGTATGGTGCAGAGAAATACATGCAGGTAAAACATTCCCCAGCCCCTCCCCCACAAAATAAATAAGTAAGTAAACAAAATGGAAGAATAAACTGAGTACGGTGGCATGTGCCTGTAATCCCAGCTCTGGGGGAGGGGAGACAGGGGATCCCAGGAGCTCCAGTCAGCCTGGCCAGATCCACAAGCTCTAGGTTTAGTGAGAGATTTTGATTTAAAAAAATAAGGTGGAGGGTGTTTGAGAAAGGCACCCAAAGTTGATCTCTGACCTCTGTGCCACCTGCATACATGTTCACATACATAACCACCCCGCCCCCAAGACAGGGTTTCTGTGCAGCTGTCCTGGAACTCGCTCTGTAGACCAGGCTGGTCTTGAACTCACAGAAATCCTCTGCCTCTGCCTCCCAAGTGCTGCACCACCACGCCCAGCAATAATTTTTTTTTTTTTCCTGAGCTGAGGACTGAATCCAGGGCCTTGCACTTGCTAGGCAAGTGCTCTACCACTGAGCTAAATCCCCAACCCTACTTTTTTTTTTTTTTAAAAAAAGATACAAAAATCCTCCTTTGTGTCTCTTTTCCCCATAAAAGAAAAGTTCTTCCATATTAGATCGATTTACTCATGATACGGAGCAACTTAGTGATAAATGCATAAACTCCACAGGCTTCGATCAAACCAAGTCTGCCAGATACTCATGTGACTTCAAACAGTATCTCATCTCTCAAGATGTATCTCTTCGTCTGTCAAATGGGATAATAATAGTGCCTCATAGATTGGGAGGATTAAAGAACCCAATATAGTGAATAGCCACCCAGCAAATCCCAAAAAGTATTAACTGCCATGATTATCTCTTCTGCAGAAGGTCACGTGCCCACAGATTTCACGAGCAGCTCTGGGCAAATTCTTCAGAATTCCCTCTGCAAGTCTCAGATGAAAGATCTTAGTGTGCCGGGGGGAAAGGCGCTCTTGCTTTCAGTATTAAACAAAATAATCTGTCTTCAAGGGTAAGATAGACAAATTCAAGGGCCTGTGTTCTTGCCGAATAAATTAGTGGTTATTTCCTTGGAACATTCTGTGAGAAGACAGCCAAACACGAAACCCAGCACTGAGGAAATTAAGAAAATATTAAGAGACATCTCCCTGCTCATGAAGCATTCACAATCAAATTAAAAGAGAGAAATATAAGCAAATATGGTCATTAAGAATATGTATCAGCAACAGATTTCCACATTTAAAAAAATGGTACAAGCTAAATGCTACCGAGTCCTATTCCAGGGGAATGGATAAGAGTTATGAAGACAAGGTCTTGCCAATTTAAACTCGTTTCTAAATAGGTGTACGTTCTGGCCCTGCCTTGGCATTTTGCCCGATTAAAAAAATGAAGGCAAGACAGTGACTGAAGAAAGACACTCAACATCGGGCAGGAGAGAAAGGCATGGAAAACCTCGGGGCCATGAAAGGAGAAGGGTCCCTCATTCAGGAATCTGCTTGGAGGCTCTTGCTAACAGAGAAGCATGAATTACCAACCACTTAAGGCCTTTTCTCTCTTCCCAGATATGAAACTACAGTTTTCTGGGACTCTCACCAGAGACCAACCACATTTACAAGGGGAGGGACACAACTAAACCTCCCTAAGCCAGCCCTAGTGGCTTCTGGACCACAGTTCCATCCAAAGCCCCTCTGGAGCCTCCACACTTATCTCACTTACCAAGAGAGCAAGAAAAGGGGGGGGGGGTCTCCTAGCAACCGCTTGAGACTCAACTCAAGAGCCACCGAAATAGTATACATGGCTAATGCTACGGCAGCTACCTGCAACGCTCACCTGGGCCCGTTCCCACACTGGGGTGTGTCATTCTTCCGAGCGCCTCTCTTTCCCCCAGTCCTCACGCTCACTACCTCTATCAACATTATTTTATCTCTAACTTATACTGGCTAGTCCTCAAGTCCTTTCAGCACCGAGGCCGGGACGAGGTCGGCTGTCACTGAAGTCGAGGTCACTGAAGTCGAGGCTTCTGGAGGTGACAGCCTGGACCTGCGGCTCTGTCCCCTCACCGCTGTTTGCACGGTTTCATGCTATTCCCCTTAGAACAGTGTCCCAGGCAGGCGGGACCCTACGGCTCGAGCGCCCCCTGCCGCCTGCACCGGCTCTCGCCCCCGTCTTAAAAGCAGCCCTGGGACTCCCTGGGCTTCACTAACGAGCAAATCCAAGGGTCGCCTCTCCACCCCAGATAAAATCCGCAGAGCAATTCACATCGAGCCTCAGTTTCCTCATCGGTCCCTGCGCCCTCGAACATCCTTCCCTTCCCTAGCTTTAGCCAGGGACCGCCGAGGTTCTCCACAGATCAAACTTCCCACCCAGGAAGCTCTGCTGCCCCCTGGTGACGGTCACCATCTGACCCCTTCTCTTCACTTCACTCTGGGGTGAGATGACCAGCTCTCGGCAACGGTTAGTTTAGAACTACATTTCCCATCAGGTCTTTCTCAACACCGCGAGAGTCCCGGCGAGACTGGGGCGGGGGGAAGACTGCGCGCAGGCGCAACCTCGCCCTTTCCGAGGTCCGCCGCCGCGTGTGTAGAAGTCATGGCCGCTTCTGTCCGCCGTGCACTCACTGAAAAGGCTAGGGCTTGGGGTGTTGGTAAGCAGTGGGAGAGGGGAGATGAGATTTTTTTTTTTCTCTCCACGTCCTGCCGACATGCATGGCCTCTCCTCCAGAGGTGAAGTGGCAAGGACAACACTTCCTCTCCTTTGCCGTTAAAGGGCTTAGATGGTCTTGAGAGTCTGTCTTTAAAAAAAATAAAAAAACGCTTTCCAGACTGCGAGGAGTTTTATGTGAAAGAGGGTTGAAGCCCGTTTTAGGCTTCGAATTCCCGTCTCTCGGGGGTCCTTCCAACTTGCCCAGCCCCCTGGGCCTCACAGCCAGCCGTGCGTGGAGCATGCGGTTCCTGGGGTCTCCATTGAGGGTGGTGGTTTTAATTCCAGAATTAAATGTGAATCCGTGTGCCTGCTGGTAGTGCCTTGACATCGTTGAATGACTGCAGATGGTAATAAAGGGGATTGTAAACAGAAAACCCATGGTTTTACATGGCATGTTTTCCCCTTCCTCGAAGGCACGCCTTTGGCACCGGTGGAGACGTGGGGAAGCAGAGCTGGAGGTGCCATTCCAGAAGTAATGGCAGGATCCCTAAGCATAAACGGACCGGTGTGGCCACCAGAAAGACGGTGGAGATAGATGGTGGGCATCTGCTTCATGCGGTAGTTCTGAAGTTCAGCTGTAAGAACGCATGTTGAACCATGAGTCCATTTCGGTAAGAGTTTCTACCTGAAGTGCAGAAGAGAGGGTCTGCCAGTGTAACTTGGGGCCACCAAGTGTCATTCTCGAAATCACCGTGGATGACATGGTGTACAGGGATGGAGGGGAGAGACTTGGGAAATGATCTTGAGTTGGGGGGGATTTAGGGGTTTGTTACTGGTTGAGCCGAGGATGATTTGAAGTTATCCCTGTCTGAAGAGTTGTGAAGAGTTGTGGTTTACTGAGGCTCAACTTTTTAACTCCTATTTTGAGAATAAACGCCTTAAGGTTACTTCTGTTAGAATGAAGTCTGTTGCCTTAATTACTCTTTTAGATTGGAATTGGCTCCTAGAGACGTCACCATAAAATGTGGTACGTAAGGATCTTCACGGTGATGCTGTGTGTGTGGTAAGAGCTTCATAGACTTGCAGGATTGTGGTTGCCTAGGATTGGTCTGTTAGATTTGGGGTTGTAGGTGTTGCAGGATGTGATTGCTCAGAGAAGGGAAGAAACGTGGAGTCTCTCCTCTCTGCTCTTCTCATAGTGCTCTCATAAGAGGTAAAAAGTTTGTGAACACAAAATTATTCCCCACTCTGGTGCCACGTAGATTGAGGCTTAGCGGATTCTGCTCAAAGTTATATAAGCAGCTATTTGCTTCCAGGGGACATCTTAATTGATGCTGGATGACTGTCCTTCAAGGCACAGGGCAGCCGTTATAAGGACTTCTGCACCCAGCATGTCAATACAGCTGAAGCTAAGAAACTCTTAGAAATTGCATTTTACATATGGGGGGGAGATCAAACCTTTGAACCTGAGCCTTGTGCATATTTAGAGATTGGCAAACACATGCCATGGCACACTCACATACAAAAGAAACAGTTTTTTCTCTCCTTTGCATACTGAGGCGAAATTGCAGTTTAGATTAACTAAAGATTTGGGCCTGCTGGCTGATAGTGACCCAGAGCCTTGTATCTTTTGTAAAGCAGAATTAGTGGTTCCCAAACCTGGATGTATCTCAGAACACCTAAAAAGTGTTTCCTGGGTCCACCTCTGCCAGTGGATAAGAAAGGTTCTAGAATGGACTCCAGAACCTTGTGGGAGGTCTGAGAACAGGCATACAGAAACTCTGATGATCTGTTCTACTGTGAGTTTAGGATTCTCTTACAGTAAGAGTAGAGTGCTGGCTATTTTTAAGAGGCTCTTGGGATAGATTTCTTTCTTTCTTTTTTGAGACAGGGTTTCTCTGTGTAGCCCTGGCTGTCCTGGAACTAGCTCTTGTGGACCAGGATGGCCTCGAACTCACAGAGATCCACCTGCCTCTGCCAAGTGCTGGGATTAATGTGAAGGTATGTGCCATCACTGCCTGGTTTGGGGTAGATTTCTAATCTCAGTCTTTAAAAACTGAAAACCACATGCTTACTCTTTTACATGTAGATGGGGGAGGAGAAACTATGATGTCATCTCTGGTAGTGGGTATGATAAATGGTTGTCCTTCAGTAGGCCAGCTGAAGTAATGGGTGACCTAAACCATTTTGGGCATTCCAATGATAGGCCAGAAAGACTTGCCAAAGACTCTGGTTCAGCAACCAGACAGATGCTGCTGGTAGTGACCTTTTTCCACCCCAAGGTCTTACCATGTAGCCTGGGTTGGCCTTGAATTTGCTATGTTGGGTCCAATTCTGCCTTGGCTTCCTTAATGTTAGTGACCCTGTCTTTATGAGGACAGGAGTAGCCAGGGAAATGGTTCAGTGGTTAAGAATACCTGCTTTTGGTGAGGACCTGGGTTCATTTCCCAGTACCTGCTTCAGGTAGCCAACTGTAACTCCACTTCTAGGGGATCCAATGCCCTCTCCTGGTCTCTAAAGGCACCAGGCACACATGGTGCATATATGTACATTTAGTCAAATCATACACACAAGATGTAATCAAACATCTTTTTCAAAAGCTTTTAAAAGTGTTCTCGGCCGGGCAGTGGTGGCGCACGCCTTGAATCCCAGCACTCGGGAGGCAGAGGCAGGCGGATCTCTGTGAGTTTGAGGCCAGCCTGGGCTACCAAGTGAGTTCCAGGAAAGGCGCAAAGCTACACAGAGAAACCCTGTCTCGAGGGAAAAAAAAAAGTGTTCTTATGCTCAAAGGCTGGCAGTTCTGTGGGAGCTGAGTCCATGATGATGTAAAGTTATCCCTGTCTGAAGGTCAAGAGGCCTTTCTGTGTGGAATGTGGATATCTGAAACTCAGCTTCCCAGGCGACAGGCAGACTGAGCGGTTTTCCAGTGAGTTGCTTTAGAGTTACCTTGTGTTTCCTTATCACCAGGTGCAGGCTGAGTCTCTGGGACAGAAAGGGGTGCTACAGCAGCCACACAGGTAACCATCCTGCACCTGGACTTGTGCCTAGATCAGAATGATGCGGGTAGGCGGCAGCACTTCCTCACGCAGCTGGGTGGAGGGGAGCATCTGCTTTTGATGCCCTTACTCTGACTGCTGAGTGGTTTTGTTTCTTCTCTGGGTTGTGCAAGGTGAGAGGCTCTCTTGTAACAAATAAAGCAGTTGCCGTCTTCTGACTCCCTCCCCTCTAATTTGAGATAGGGTCTTATGGTCAAGTCCCATTTGGCCTGGGACTTACTAAGTAGACCTGGTTGATCTTTAAAACTCCCAGAGGTCCACCTGCTTCTGCCTTCCAAGTGCTAGGATTAAAGGTATGTGTCATCATGCCTGGCCCTTCTTTGTGATTTTATGTTCCCATTTTGTGTTCCAAAAAAGCCCATAAGCCTATGATGGATGGTTAGTTATCCCTGTCTGAAAATTTCAACTGAGGGAAAATACTCTGTTCTGAGGCTTAGGGGTGTGGTCCCATGCTTGAAGAAATTCGAGCTTTATAAGGGATCAAGTGGGCTCCATAAAGAGCTGTGTGTGCCCTGCTGGGACAGCCTTCCAAAACCTGTGGTCCGATGGCTTTGTAATCCTCTCCCTTGAGTGAAGGCTCTGAGGCTGAGGGCAGAGCCCCCGAGTTGTTAGCAGAAACGGGCCTATTGCCAGGGCTCCTTCTGTACTCACGGAGTGAAAGGGGGTTTGTCACATACTTCTAGAAAATGAATGTGCTCTTTGGAAGGAGGCAGGAATGTAAGGCCTGTGCCAGCTTGTGCCTTGAGAATGCCTACTGACCCTGTCCTTGCCTCTGCAGCAGTTCTGACATTTAGGAAGGAAGGTGCTTGATACTATTTAGGTCCTGGCTAAATGTCGTGGCTGCATGATGGGCACCAGAGGAGCAAGAAAGCAGCAAGTGGCGTTGGGGTGGTGTGGGCGGCCTCAGTAACCCTGTCTCGGTGGGTGGTGGGTACAGGCTTTCTTAACTTCCTCACCTAAAGTAGCTGCACTTGGGTGAGATTTACTGAGCCCTAGCTGCCTACAGGGAAGCAGGTCTGCCTGGCTTTGCTCCTGGGTGGACTCAGGTTCATGTCCAGAGGCAGTAACTTGAATGTAAATATTCCTGCTGCTACATGGGAGTTCTTTTGACCATTACCAGAAACTTCTGTCTCCTTAAAAAAAAAAAAAAAACAACCAACTAGTTCATCAGCCTGCATTGGAACTTTGACATGACAGTGCCCGCCTGTGCTCAGTGCACAGAATGCCTGGTAAATGCTAGTGGCATGAGCCCCGGGCTGATTGTACTGGTTTCCAAATTCTTCAGTTTTGAGTCACTAAGTTAGCAGGCTGTTAGCTTCACTTTTTTTTTTTTTTTCCTCCAGGTTATTGCCCTGTAGTGCCCTGCCGCCGCCCTTAATCTCCCAGAGAGTGTCATCAGAAGACCTTGGAGTTTGATCTGCCAAAGTGGCCAGCAGAGTCAAGTGACTGCGATCACCCTGGGAAGCCTCTGGCAGCTACCGAGTGCTCTCAGTTGGAGGCACCGGGGAGGCAGGTGCTGTGTCTAAAAAAGCATTTCTCACAGTGGATTTCCTGAGAAATCAGGGTTGGGCTTTGTGTTTTGAAGCACAAATAAACTTTGTAAAATTTAACTCACTAGCGTTGTGGATGTGAGATTGAGGAGTGTTACAGAATAACACTTGAGCCTAAGTGCAGAGAATCAGACCATTTCTATTGACCTGCTTGCTGCCGCTTAGCATTACCTCGCACTTAATCCAGTGATGATGGGTTGATGAGATAACTGTTGAACACTGACTGTTCCAGAACACCTGGGTTCAGTTCCAGTACCCACATGGTGGCTCACAACTATCTAATCTTAGTCCCAAGGAATGTTGTACCCTTTTCTGGCCATCATGGGTACCAGGCATGCAAGTGATGCACAGACCAACATGCAGGCAAAATACCCATACACATAAAAATAGGTCTTAAGAAAAGTCAGTGGTTCGGGGCTGGAGAGATGGCTCAGCAGTTAATGTGCACTGACTGCTCTTCTAGAGGACCCGTGTCTACATGGCAGCTCACAACTGTCTGTAACTCCAGTACCTGACACCTTCACACAGACATAAGCAGGTGAAACACCAGTGCACATTACCAAAAAAAAAAAATGGTTCATTGATGAAAGTACTGCTAATGTGTCTGCACTGTGGATCAAAGGGTGCCAGGAAATGTGGGTTGCCAGGGCAGTGGGGTTTAAGTACAGTTGGCTGTGAGGTCCTGGAAGGGACTGAGGTAGTCTGAAGAACTGACAGGACTGTGAAATTAGTTGGCAGGGCTCCTGAGAGTCTGTTTGCCTCCCCCCCCATTCTAACTCCTGCTCTCGGGGTAGCAAGAGGCTGTGGTTTTCCCAGTAACTAAAACCCAGGCCGGCCTAAGCTCATTCTACCCCAAACTGGACCTGTCTCAGCCTCCCCAGTTCTGGGATTACAGATGGGAGCCACTATGGTCACTGTTGGGCACATGGTCTGCTGGTTGGCCTTGTAGACCAGGCTGGGACCATCGCCCTGGACTGGGAATAAAGGTTTTTAAAGTTGTTAGGTCGTTAGTGATGAGTTTATCCCTCCCCACCAGTTTTTCCAAACCATGGAACCAAATGTCAGTCCTCAGCCGTGGGGGGTCGGCCAGGATAGGTGTGCTGCTGCGGGGTATCCAGCCAGCAGTCCTTGGGCACCCACTGCACCCCCAGCCTGCCACAGTTTAGGGGTGTGATACTTTGGTTGGAGACTGAGATGGCTTTCCAAAGCTCATGACACTGATAGCGCCTCAGTTGATGTTTATTGAATCGCTGATGTGGGGATGAGGGTCTGTCACTCGGTGGTGTCCTGTTGGTGACAAGGAGCGGCATGTCTCCAGTAGGACTTCTCTCAGTAGTGGCAGCTTGTGTGTAGCTGGTCAAGAGCTGGTGCCTCCCGTACGCTGGTGCTGGATGTGCTTAAAACCTGGGCCTTGGTGCTTGTGCCCGCGAGGTAGTCACGGTCCTGAGCTGCACCTCACCCATCCCTCCAAACTAATCAACACAAAAAGGACGAAATGGTCATCCATCACTTACCCTATTAGCTAGCCTCAAATTACATTCTGCCTCTGGTTTTCGCTGTCTGTCACAAGGCAGTAATGTCATGTTCTCAGAAAGCTTAAGATGTCCTCACAGGTTGAATGGCTCTGGCATTTGGGACTTGACATGCCATTGGTTTCTGCTAGGAGTGGGCTTCTGCTTGGTACTGGTTACCAGATAGCCTGGAGTGGTTCTAACGTTCCTAGCTGCTCAGAACCAGGTGCTGGCATTGAACTACCAGCCTCTCTGCTGGTGAGGATCACTGTCTCATTTGGGGGTATTAAGGTTCAATTTTAAAACAAATGCTGCAAAGCAGTCTGCCCTCCTCTGGCTAAGAGCCAGAGAGTTGTCAGGTCGATGGTGTCATACATTGAACAGGCTCTGGTGACGTGATGGCCGTGGGTCTTGTCTCAGTACCCTCTAGGGGAGTGATGCCTCTTCCAGGGGTTGAAAGGTCAAGAAAAGTACTTTTGAAGTAAAGAAATCGGTACTATGGTGTCAGCGCTGGTACAGCCAAAGGATGCCAGCGTTATGCAGGCTCTTCCACAGTGAGGCTTCCAGGGGAAGATCGTGGTTTGCGTAGAATATCACTGGTTTCTTTTCTCGTTCGAAATAGTGGTCTGAGTATTTCTGGTAGTTGCTTGTGATGAATCCGTAGGCACTGACCTGGGCAAGGACAGTCATGGTTAGCGTTTATTGAGCCACAGGGTGCAGTGAAGGGACTTGAAATGGTGTGCCTGTCCCCACGCGGTTCCCTTAGGGTGCAGATAGACAGCTCAACATGCGTACTGTACCCCATGTACACATTCTCACAAGATGAGTCTTAATGCCATTGAACAGAGTGGGTAATTGGTAATTACAAATGTCCCCATTCAGACAGTGGCAGAGCTGGCTTTAGAACTTAAGTATGACCCAGACAGACATCATGATCTTGAAGTTCAAGGATGGAGGAAGTCTACAGTGACTATAGTTGGGACACCAGAATTAAAATAGGTAAGGTGGACAGGGACAGGGTGCTGTCTGGCTTCCATCCCTCATGCCTTTACAGGGATCACAACTCCTTTTTAAGGTACCAAGGATGGAGCGAGCTTAGGGCCTCATGCTTGCTTCATCTGTATCCACAGCTTGCCTTTGAGAGCTAACAGTCAACCTCTCCCTGCCTCTTCACACATCACCAGGTGGCACCCTACTGGGAACCTTTGACCAGAGTTCCAGAGTTCCTGCATGTGGAAGGCTGAATCCGCTGTCCGTGCCAGCTCTAGGCTGTCCCCAGCTAGATTTCGCTTTCAGAAGAGCTGTCTGACCCATACCAACTTAAATACCACGTAGAGTAAAAACTGAGCAGGGTTGTCAGTGAAGCAGGGCTGACCCAGATCAGACCCTCCTGGATGACGGGAGTAAGCAGGTAGATGGGCACTCCTGCTGCTGGGGAGTCCTGTCTGCTGCTGTGTCCCACTTGTGGGTGGCTAGCCTTGGGAAGGACTAGTGGGCCACGGGGAGGAGTTGTGCTGGCAGCCATGCTGTGCTGCCACGGCTCCCGGAGCCCACCACCTACCTGGTCACAGGTGTGCAAGGCTGTCAGCAGCATGAGTGCTCCTGTACTAGGCATATACAGATCTGCAAAACGTGTGTTCAGCAACTTGGATTTCAAAAACCTGGAAGGACATCAGAAGCTTTAAACCCTGAGAAGGGGCTAGTGGGAGAGTTGAGTGAGTAACACTCTTGTCACACAAGCTCGAAGACCCCATCTGGATCCTCAGCAGCCATGTACAACAGCACAGTAGCACACATCTGTAATCCCAGTTGTCTATGGTGAGATGGGAGGCAGGGACGCAGAATCCCAGAAACTCAAAGGTCGGCTAGCCTGGCGAACTTCAAGAGAATGAGACAAAGTAGAGAGGAGATGATGCTAAGGATACATCCTAACCTCCATGTACTCCTGCTTGTGTGTTTCTCTCCCTGCCCAGCCTCCCCACAGATTTACATATGACCTGAGAAGGACAGGTAGGTGTCACATGCCAGTGCCATAGTTGCAGTGCTGGACTAGTCTACCCACTCAAACAAACCGTAGAAGTTCAGAAACTGGCCCTTGACTCCAATTCTCTACTTAGTGAACATCCAAGTGATCTAAGTGTGAAGATTTTAGGACGAAGTAAACAACTTATGGGGTGAGACCCCCCTCCATTCTACAACTGTTGTCTTCCACTCCAATATCTTCAATGTTTGGGCACACACAGATGGCCTCATTATTTAAACTGAGACCCAAGTTTCTCTCCCCCACACAACTGGAGCAGCAGGAATCATGGATGAGCAGGGAGCTCACTCAGATCCTAGCTCTGGGTTCACTGGTGTGATAGCACCCACAGGTGCTGACCTCAGACCTGGATTTATGTCTAAAGCTTGACTGGGCAGCTCACTCAAGCTCACAGAGCTTCCGCTGGCCTTGCTGCACCTACTGCGTCAAGCACTTTGTTGAGATACGAGCCTTTGTGTTGTACAGCGTGTTTCTCGACTGTAGGACGGGTAGCATCGGGCACCACTGCTGGACCTGTGCACTGAAGGATGTTTGGCAGATCCTTGGCTTCTACCTACTAATGTCATGCCCTCCATGACAACCCAGACGATGTCCTGACAGAACCAAATATCCAATCTAACCTACTGAGAACCACCACCGAGGAAGGGAGGGAGAGGTCAGCTCAGGCTGTCTGTTCCCCTCGCTTTTCCCATCAGTGGCTTTTGGAACCAAAAGGGATGATATTAGACTTTTAGTACGAACACCGCTGTACACTGGGCTCTGTGAAGGTTCCTAGAACTCAGCTTCTTTGGGTTCTCCCACTTCTTGTTTTGTGCTGACTGTCCACTGGATCAGCAGCACCCTATCACTGTCTAAGTCAGTAAGCGAATCACAGAAGCATTTAGCACAGTGATGAGCACATGGCACTCAATACGGGGGTGCTGTCCCAGTGTGTAGGGAGTGAGACCCAGCTGAAGGCACTAGAAATACGTGGGATAGCTGTGAAAAGGGAAAGCAGGTCCTCCCATCTCCCCACCCCATCCCCATCCCCCATACCTCTCTGTCAGGTAGCGGATGAAGTCTGGATGCAGGAGCTTGAATTTACTGGCAGAGGTTTCTGGTCCAAAATAGGTGTGAGGCCTAGGACCCACGATAGAAGTGGACAGAGCGTCCAGAACCATCGTATTGAAGGGAGAGCGAGGGGAGCGTTAACCGCCGGTGGTAGCGGTAGGGCCTGGGCTGGGAGTAGAAGCGGGAGAAGGGGGTATAGAAGGTAGCTGGTAGCACCGAGGGTACCACGTGTGGCTTCCCCTTCAGCAGGACCTCCGTCGGTGGAGTGTAGGAGAGGGAGGATGGGGGTGTGAACAGGGCTGGAGGTGTGGGGTAGGAGCAGTTCACCTGGGGGAGGTGAGGGGGTGGGGGGAGGAGAGGGAAGTAGAAAGAGTCAGGCGGTGGCGGCGGCTGCCGGGATTCCTGGTTCTGGCACGGAAAGGGACAGGGGAAGCACCGATTTTGCGGAAGAGGTACTGTAGGGGGCTGGAAATAGGGGGGCTCTTTCATGAAGCGAGGCACGTAGGGGGCAATGTAGGAAGGGATGTTGCGGGTGGGCCCGATGTAGGAGGCCGAGTTGGCAGGGCTGTGGGAAGGGGACCTGGTCATGGGCACGGAGGGTGTCAGGGAAGGGTTTCGAGAGAGGACTTTTAATCCTGTCTGGGAGGGAGATTTGGAGGCTGGAGGGGTAGGGACTTGAGTGGACCCTCGTGACCCATGTTGGATATGAGGACTAGGGGACTGGGAGGAAGCCCGGGAGGAAGGCTGAGAGGTAGCTGGGGTGGGGTTATGAGAGGTTGGGCGGGAAGAAGTCCCCCGGGTGGGGGAAGGGGAAGGGGCTGAGCCTCCAGAGCTAGGGGGGGGCTGCTGGTTGATTGTATTATCAGCGTGGTTAGATCGGGATTGGGATGGGGACTGGGTTGGGGATGGAACTGGGGTGTGGGAGGGGGAGCTCATTGGTGTTAGGGAGGCTTATGTCCACCCGGGGACTCTGAGGCAGTTCCCCTAAGAGCCTGCTCCCAGAGCGGCCCAGAACCTATCCTCAGTTCTCATGACCTATAGCAACGCCAGGGAACAATTGTTAGGTAATCACAGGGTGGGGGTGGGGCACCCAGCAGGGCTGGCCTGATTTCTGACATGAAACCCATAAAGAAAACTGTTCTTTGGGAGAGTGGGTCACTTGTCCCAAGGGCCATGAGAAGGGTTGGTCATCTGGCCACAGAAGTGGCATAGGTTTCTCAGGCACGAGACATTGAGAAGGTAGAGAAGAGGTTCAGGCCAGCACTTAGGCCTGACATCCGGGAAGGTGCTGAGAGGACATGGCACCCTTTGTTCCCACTTCTCTTGGACTGAGCCTGGGGACCTGGTGTTCTTGGCTCCTGGGCAGAGCCCTGGGGAGGCTGCCTACCTGCTAGGATCCGTGACATGGACACTGGCCCCAGATGTTAGTTTCCAGAGCAGTGTGCTCAATGGGCCAGCTGAGAAGCAGCCTCTTGTCCCTGGTGCATGTCTGTCCTCCAGCAGGACAGCTGGGACAGCTGCCCAGAGCTGAGGGGCCAGGCCGGCTCACCCCCCTCAAGCAGACAACCTCTCACCCAGCAGGGAAGCCCGTATGACTGCCTGGGCCCTGAATCACCTGAAAGCATTCGAGCCCTGCCAAATCTGCCTTCAGCTTTAATGTCAACACTCAGGTGGCCAAGCATTACCTCCTCATCCACTGGACAGAGTTCTATGAGCTCTGTGTCCTGCTCTACCCAAGGGTCCTCAGAGGATGGTACCCACTGACAGCCAGAGCACAATCCTCAGTGCTAAATTATGCTGAATATTTAGGGACTTGAATGTTGAGAGGGATTTTTCTCTTCCCTTTGCACAGCTTCTCACACCATAGCCAGGGCTAATGAGCCATCCATCAGCTAGCTTCTCTATCCAACCATGGGTCCTTGGAACAAGGGGGGAGTCAGCTGCTCACCTGTCCCCTTTATCAGGGCCCTCTGGGACAGGCACACCCAGAATGGCAGATCTCAGCATCAAGTAGTCCCGGATGCTTGAGGGGATGAAGATGTAGTGCAGGTCCTGCCAGGGTTATCAGACAGATTCACATTCAGCTCCAGACGAAAACAGTCCTCTGCCTCACTTTGCCACCCAAGCTTGTGAGCATTGCCGTGCCCTCGATGATTGGCTAGACTTTGTGACTGATGCCTAAGATCTCTGTGTTTTTGTTTTTTGGAGAAAGGGTCTCAAACTCCCTATGCAAACAAGGAAGTCCCGATCCTTCTGCTTCCTGATCCTCCTGCCAGACTCTAAAACTAGAAAATAGCTGGCGAGATGGCTCAGCGGTTAAGAACACTTGCTGTTCTTCCAGAGAACCTGGGTTCAGTTCCCAGTATCCACATGGTGGTTCATAACCATCCATAACGCCAGTTCCAGAGGATCCAACGCCCTCTTCTGGCCTCTGCGAGCACCAAGCATGTACATGGTGCAGAGACATACATGCTGGCAAAACACACATAAGATCTTGAAGACCGTCATAAAAGGGGCTTGGCTTCCTTGCTCTCTCTGGATTCCCCAATCTGGGGAAAGTTGGCCATCATGTCATGGGGACTCTAGAAGGGCCCAGGTGAAATAAACCTGTCCACGGCCATCTTGACCCCAGCCCTACTCCTGCCTTCAGATGGAAGCAGTCCACGGCCTGAAAGAGCCTGAGCTAGAACTACTTGCTAAGTCATGCCCACATTCCTGACACATTGGCTTGATGAGATGATAAAGGCTTAGCATTTAAGGGGGGCGGGTGACAGACCCCACAGAAGTATAATGGCCACATTTTGTTCTCTCATGAACTAATAGCTTCTACAGTAGGGACTCAGTGCATAGGCAATCTACACACTCCTGAATGTCCTGATCAGAGGCAGAAGCTTCTAGAAACATGGCCCCTCCCTCCTAGGCCCATAGAACCCCTTACCCAAGATCTCTCTCACCCTGCATGTGGCATCTAGAGAGCTCAAGGCAGAAAACATGGCATTATAGCAAGTGTGGAGGGAGGACCCGGGGGAAAGGCTCCAGGCTGGCTCTGGCACTAGCTGACCTGGGGGAGAGGGCTCCAGGCTGGCTCCGGCACTAGCCGACCCGGGGGAGAGGGCTCCAGGCTGGCTCTGGCACTAGCTGTGACAATGCATGAGCCTCTTTGAACCTCCATTTCCTACACAGAGCTCTGATGAGAGTCTAAGGTGTCCCGCATCATTCTTTTGGTTGGTAGTGTGGGAAATGGAAATGTCTCAGGGGCCCACATCTGGGCAATTCTAGCCCAGTGGTTTTGGAACCATTCTCAAACCTCTCGGCATTTTCCCCGGAGAGACAAAGGCTCACTGTGTAGACCAGGCTGACCTCAAAAATTACACAGAGGGGCTGGAGGGATGGCTCAGCACTTAAGAGGACCTGGGTTCAATTCCCAGCACCCACATGGTGGCTTACAACCACCTGTAATGAGATCTGGTGCCCTCTTCTGGCCTGCGAGGACATGGGCAGGCAGAACACTATATACATAATAAATAAATAAATCTTAAAAAAAAAAAAAATCGCTGGGCAGTGGTGGCGCGCGCCTTTAATCCCAGCACTCAGGAGGCAGAGGCAGGCGGATCTCTGTGAGTTCGAGGCCAGCCTGGTCTTCAAAGCGAGTTCCAGGAAAGGCGCAAAGCTACACAGAGAAACCCTGTCTCGGAAAAAAACAAAAAAAACCCAAAAAACCAAAAAAAAAAAAAAAAAAAATCACATAGATCTCCCTGCCCCGAGTTCCATGTGCTGGGACTGCATGTGTGTACCGCCATTCCTGGAGACCTCTCAGTAGCCCCTAACTTGGCCATCTGCAGACAGGTATGATGATCCCACACAGAGCAACTGTGACACTCATGTTCACACCCTGAGTTGCTCTGGGAACAGAGGAAGTACCCAATAAATACCCTTGCACTGTGCATAGATAAGGAAACTCTGGGGTGGGCAGTCTAGGTTTGAACCTTGGGCCTTCTGCTGACTTGCTGCATGGAAGGGCTCAAGTCTTCAGTCTGCTCCCTAGTGAAGCGGGGTTCACAAGGCACCCATCTGTAGTCAGCACATATTAGTCCTTCCCCTTCTGTGCTCAAGAGGGTAGCCCCCAGTCACTGGAAAGAATGGGGAAATCTCCAGTAGATCTGCCTTTAGCTCTAATGTCTGCCTCTTGTAGCTGAGATCTTTTCCTTTTGTTGTTTGAGACAGGGTCTCTCCATGTAGCCCTGGCTATCCTGGAACTCCATGGAGATCCACCTGCCTCTGCCTATAGGAAGTGCTGAGATTAAAGGCATGCGCCACCACGCCCAGTAGGTGGCCAAGGTTTTAACACTACCTATCCATCACAGTGCCTGTGAATCCCAAGGCCCACCCCATAGAAGAGGTCCTAAGAAGACAACGCCCACTGTCAGCCACCATGGTTCACCCATTCCTGGCCTCACCTGCCCTTGTGGCACAGAGGTGAAGCCCAGGTTGGCGTAGGAGATGAGGGAATTCTTCATGGTGTTCACAGTAAAACCATAGAAGGAGGTCTTGGTGCCCACGTCACGTTCGAAGTCTTTGATCACTGCTCCATTGAGTCTGCCCGCAGAAGCCCGTCAGTGTCTTTGTGGCCGCTCGGTGTCATCTGGTTTACCCCCTCTCCATGGCACTGCCTCACCTGTCCCATCCCTCTTGCTGGTACCACGCCCCTGCCCACGAGAATGCCTGTTTGTGGTCCTCACGTCTCCTAAGGGATGCTCTCTGAATGGGAGGTTTCTTCACACTGGGCACTTGTGCTCTGTCTTTGGGGTTGGCTGATCCTTGGTTTAGACCAGTGGTTCTCAACCTTCCTAATGCCATGGCTCTTTAATACAGTTCCTCGTGTTGTGGTGAACCCCCCCCACCATAAAAGTTATTTTTGTTGCTACTTCACAACAGTAAGTTTACTATGTTATGAGTCATAATGTAAATATCTGTATTTTCCAATGGTCTTAGGTGACCCCTGTGAAAGGGTTGTTTGAACCCCCAAGGGGGTCACAACCCACAGGTTGAGAACTGCTGGTCTAGACCAGCCATCTGCCCAACCTAACTGCTGAGCTGCCTTAGGCTGGCGACTGCCTTGGCCCTGGCCTCGGGGCAGATGTTGTTCACCCAGCTGCCTGGACCCTGCCCTCATTACCTGAACACATAGTCATGGGCATCGATTTTCTGACCCTGACGGGACCCGTTCAGAATGCCTCCGTTACCCACCACGGCACACCGAATACAGCTTAGCGGTTTGGAAGCACCAAACAGCTCTGCGTTCTTGGGGTTGTCGAGAAGTCTCAGGGTAGAGATGATAGCTGTGGGTGTGGACAAGGGGGAACTATGAGAAGTTGGCTGTTGCTAGGCCTTCCTGAGACTGTCTGGCTTGAGACATATGTTATGGAGACCCAGAAAGTACAGAGGATGGGGGGAGAATAGGAGTCAGTGTCTGTAGGGGGGATGGAGAAAAGGATAGGGGGAGCCTGGGTGGCCTGGATATCTTGAATAACTAGTTCTCTAAGACTGTGTATGCGCCGGGGGGGTGGGGTGGGGGGTGGGGGGGGGTGGGGTGGGGTGGGGTGGGGTGGGGTGGGGGGGTGGGGTAGGGTGGGGGTGGCGCACGCCTTTAATCCCAGCACTCGGGAGGCAGAGCCAGGCAGATCTCTGTGAGTTCGAGGCCAGCCTGGTCTACAGAGTGAGTTCCAGGAAAGGCACAAAGCTAAACAGAGAAACCCTGTCTCAAAAAACCAAAAAGAAAAAAAAAATAGACTGTGTATGCTCCAAAAGAAAAGAACCCAGCTGGGCGGTGGTGGCGCACGCCTGTAATCCCAGCACTTGGGAGGCAGAGGCAGGCGGATCTCTGTAAGTTCGAGGCCAGCCTGGGCTACAGAGTGAGATCCAGGAAAGACTCAAAGCTACACAGAGAAACCCTGTCTCGAAAAACCAAAAAGAAAAAAAAAAATAGACTGTGTATGCTCCAAAAGAAAAGAACCCAAGGCGTGGGGTGGACCTGAGTGTGGTAGTTTGGGCAATAAGCAGCCACGACAGTGCCGTGAAGGCCCCTAAGCCTCTGATATCAGACTGTCATTAAACATTGGACATTTTCCATGCCAGGAGGCTCCAAGATAGTGAGAGCCACTGAGCAAGCGAATCTCAGCTTAGTGCTGGGTGACTGGATGATGATGGAGGAGAGAGAGACGCAGGAGCCACACCAGGAAGAGTCCACGAAGTGCCCCATAGATGCTGTGAAAGCAGCCAGAGCTGGAACACAGTGGGACCAACAGTGGGAAGAAGGCCGGCTGAGGCAGGAGGCAGAAGGCGAGGGAGAAGCAGCAGGTAGGGGGTTACCTTCGCGGGAGAGCCCCTGCCACCCAAAGGGGACTTTGTGCTGGCTCAGATCGTTCCAGAGCTCTTGAGTGAAGAGGCCGCCCCACAGCAGCACGGGGGTGGAGAAGTCAAACAGGCCCCGGAAATGTCCGTCCTTCTGAATGGCCAGGGAAAGTGGGTGCTGGCAAGGCTGGTTCTGTGACTGAGAAGAGGAGAGGGCTAAGCCTGTCAGGTAGGGGCCAGAGTGTGTCTCCCGGGAGCCTACAGACCTCACAGGAGAATTCAGAAGGAGGAGCTGGCTTCCTTCATCCCTCCAGAAGGGGCCATCCCTGGATCTTTCAGCTGAAATAGCCTGTGATCCAGCAGCCTGGCGGGCGGGGTCAGGGACCTTCTGGATTTAGCCTGCCCAGCCCTTCCTTGTCCAGGTACCACATGTCCATGTTTCAGTGGAGCTGGCTTCATACTCCTTCAGCTCACACTTGGGCAAACTCTGGGTGCTTTGCAACCAGTGAGTACAACCTGGATTTAGACTATCAGCCTGATGGAAGTCGTACCTCCAGGGGGAACTCCCCGTGAAATGAGAGTGCTGGGAAGAATTGTACCCACCCACCCTCCTTCCCTTGGCTGCTTATTTCCAGAACCCAGCATTCATGTCCACCAAGCACCTCTGTGATGGTTAGGACACAATGTGCCATTCAGGTGGCTTTTGTCCTCAGGTGATGGAGCCAATCACTGAGAAGCATTTGGACCACAAGAGTTCTGCCTTAATCAATTAACCCATACATGGGTTAATAATCTGATGACAGCCTGGCATGGTGCTGCACCTCTTTAATCCCAGAACTCCCAATGCAGAGGCAGGTGGATCTCTGTGATTTCCTGGCCAGCCTGGTCTAAATATTGAGTTCTAGGATAGCCAGGGATACTGAAAGACCCTGTCTCAAAACACTACAATAATGATGATGATGATGATGATGATGATGATGATGATGATGATGACATAATTGGATGGCATCATGGGGAGGTGGTAGGAACTTCTGCAGTGAGGCCTCACTGGAGGAAGTTGGTCACTGCAACATGTTTTGGGGGCTATATCTTGTCCCGGGGTCCCCTTGTGTTCTCTCACCCTGCTTACTGGCTGCCATGATGTAAATGACTCCATTTAACCATCTGCTGTCTCCCATGATGCTCTGCTTTCAGAAACAGTGGATCCAAGTGACTGAAACCATGGGCCAACATAGCTGTTCTTCCTTTGAAGTTTTTTCTCATGTGTTTGTCACAATAGAAAAGCTAAAACATTGACCTTGCTTGGAAATAAGGTATTTGTGAATGTCATCAGGATGGGGTTTATGGGCTTAGGCAAGCAATAAATCCAACAACCAGCCACCTGATGATGAGGCCTTGTGAAAAATGGAGGCCATGCAGGGATGGATGCCGAAGACAGAGGGAGGCAAGGGAGGTATTTTTAGAGCCCTAGGGGAAATATGGCCCCCCTGATGTGATATTGGTCCTCTGGCATTCAGAACCTGTGGAAAGTTGATTTTTTTTTAATGATGCATATGGCCGGGCAGAGGTGGCGCACGCCTTTAATCCCAGCATTCGGGAGGCAGAGCCAGGCGGATCTCTGTGAGTTCGAGGCCAGCCTGGGCTACCAAGTGAGCTCCAGGGAAGGCGTAAAGCTACGCAGAGAAACCCTGTCTCAAAAAACAAAACAAAACAAACAAAAAAGATGCATATGTGTGTTTATGCACATGAGAGCAGCTGCGATAGACCAGAGGCATCAGATCCCCCAAAGTTGGGGTCTAGGAGGCTGTGAGTGAGCTGCCTGATGTGGGTGTTGCAGACCAAACTTGGGTCCCCTACAAAAGCAGGATGTGCTCTTAACCACTGAGCAGTCTCTCCACCCCCAGCTGCCATTGTTTTAAGTCACCTAGCTCATGCCCTGAGTTCTGAGAGCCCCAGGAAACAGGGCCCTTTGGGAGAGTGAGGTTCCTAGCTGCCCCATTCTAATCCCCTGCTTTCCCACAGTATTGAGTCTCACACAGCCTTGGTGTGGGGGTGGGGTGGGGCTCGGTTGCTTCTGAATAAGCCTGTTGTTAAGCCGTTGATCAAAGGACAGAGCAGGAAATGGTCAGACCGTGGTTTCTGCTATCATGCAACATATGAGCATCCCACACTATGCAAAGTGCTGTAATCCAAACCACAGGGCATATGGGGAGACGAGATGAGTGGCGTAACATTCAAGAACGTTGCTAGTGGTGCATTAAAGCAAAGACACACACACACACACACACACACACACACACACACACACACACACACACACACACGGATGCAAGAAAGTCAGGCTCGTGCCATGTCCTGTGGCCAAGGAATACATGACTTCTGCCTAAACCACAGTGCCTTCCCTTGGACGCTGGTGTCCAAAGGTTAAGAGCGGTCAGTAAGGTTCAATGAAGTGGCAGAAAGGGGGAGTGGTAACAGCAGTGTCCGTGGGTGAGCCCCTGACACAGGTCGTGAAGCCGATGGTGGCTTTGTATTATAGTTCAGTTCAGTTGGGTGCACCTTCTGCCTTTATCTGGTGTCCTCATCAGCAGACAGACAGACACAGCTAACTCTTCAATATTTCCTTAAGAAAACCAGGCACAGGGGGCTGGAGAGATGGCTCAGTGGTTGAGAGCAGTGCCTGCTCTTCTAGAGGACCCGGGTTCAATTCCCAGCACCCACATGGCAGCTCACAACTGTCTGTAACTCCAGTTCCAGGGGATCTGACACCCTCACACAGACATACATGCATGTGAAACACCAATGAACACAAAATAAAAATAAATAAAAAAAAAAGAAAGAAAGAAAAGAAAGGAAAACCAGGCACATTGCAGAGATGAAGTCACTTTTGTTCGAAGCCACAAATGAATCCCTCTTTCTGGTCCAAAGTGTGGGAATCCAACTGGCCTTGGTGCTTGCTTCCCAGGATCACACTTCCATCAATAACTCCTCTAGTGAAAGACATTCTATGCACCCCGGGTCTGTCTGCCTTCCTTCCTTTGGTCTCTGGGGACCTCATGCATTAGAATGGGATTGTCCCTATCACAGAGCACACCTTGCTACACATGTTCAAAAGCCACAGCGATGCCTGTTTTAAACTAGCTGGGGCTGTGTGTCAATTAGCACCAAGCAGAACACCCATAGGAAACTTAAAGACGACCTGGCCCACACACTCAAGATGCCTATAGTCTCTTCAGCTGCTAACCACGTGCCCACGACCTGTTCCACACAGGTTTCCTCACCACCTGACCAGACCAGACCACTGTACTGTCTCTGGATGCCTGGGCTATATCTAAACTCTTGAACAAATGGATGCCTTTTCTCCCTGTGCCCCTAAAATCTCAGTTAACATGTTCAAGTCCAATCTCTTGGGTACTGAAAACAGTGGTTAAGCCTGTATTATTCCATAAAAGAAACAAACATCTCCCAGTTTAACCTGTATAAGGAGCTGGGGTGGCAGGAAAGTTCCATACACCACCCAGTGTATGGCCAGTTCTGGGGTCAGATCGGGGCTCCCATCCCAACGGCACTGATTACTGCTGGGTGGTCCTGGGCAAGGCACCTCACTGCTCCGTGGCTCAGTTTGCCCCCTGGAATACTTCTGCTTGCTGTTTACCTGAAACTTGAGAATGAAGTGCGGTGTGGCACATCCGGTATTCAGCTACTACTCAGGCTTCTGGACTAGAGCTCCGAGATCTAAGACCCCTGAGGCTAATATGGGACGTCACCCCAGAGCTTGGCATTTGCTCCTCAGTGAGCAAGTGAACCGTGACTTCTCATAAGCAGACATTTGGAAGAATAAAGAATCCATTCAACACAAAGATATATCCTCCCACCCCCCCATCTGAGGGCCAAACCCAGGGCCTTGCGCTTGCTAGGCGAGTGCTCTACCACTGAGCTAAATCCCCAAACCCCAAAGATACAATTTTAAGGGGCTGGAGAGACAGATGGTTAAGAGCATACATTGCTCTGGCAGAGGACCAGGGTTCAATTCCCTGCACCCACATTGGCTGGCTCACAACTGCCCATAATCCCAGTTCTAGGGGATCCTATGCTTTTTGGGTGCACACACACACAAGCAAACACATACTACTAATAAATAAAATTAACTTTAAAAAAGAGATCATTTGAGGGAGCTGGGGAGATGACTCCCTGATGAAGAGCACATCCTGCTCTTGCAGAGGATCTGAGTTCAGTTCCCAGCACCTACAACCGGCTACAACTCCAACTCTGGGGAGTTCTGCTGCCTGTATCCTCTGTGGCACCTGCACTCACATGCGCATGTGCGCGCACACACACACACACACACACACACACACACACACACACACACACACACATATTCAGACATGTAGTTAAAAGGACACAATTTTAAGACTTCAAGAACCTCCCTGCTGGGTTCTAGATACACCATGGGGCTACTTATCTCTCCACCATTTTCTGCTGAGATACAGGAAACATTAGTGGCCAGGTCTAGATGCCTCAGGAGATGGCTGTTTATCTCTGTGCAGATTAGACCCAGAAGCCTCAGAATGTTCTTGCTTGTTTTCTTCTCTCCTCTCCTCGGAGCTAGAAGATGCTCAAACTGCCCCAGAGTGGTGGACCACTGTACCTTTCTGCTTTTGGAATTCGATGCCTTGGGTTCAAAGGTTGCTCGAGGTGACTTGATGCTCCTGGGGGGAAAGGGCAGAAGTAAACTGGGGGTCCAACCAGCACCTGAAGCTTCTAGACTGATTTCCTCAGCTCTGAGGCTGACAAAATGCCAGGGTTCTCAGGATGTGTAATCCTTTGATCTTTCTTTCACCCTTATTCTGGACCACAACTCCCTCTTTAGATGCTCAGCCTATACCGTCTCTCAACTATGTTCTGCCAAGCTCCACAAAGGAAGACACTCAGCCAGTCTCTCAGCAAGGGGCAGAAAGATGGATTTATAGGAATAGCGATGGTTAAAATACGAAGATATAAAACAGGAAGTCCCTGGAATTGTGACTGTCTGAGAGGGCTCCTGCTAAAGCCCCAGGGATGAAGGTTGCAATGGATGCCCTTGATCCCAGTATTTAGGAGATTGAGGCAGGGGGTCAAGAGTTCAAGGCTACCCTCTACTACATAGATTTGAAGCCAGCCTCAGGTTGATGACGAAGTCTCATGCCACAGAAGCAAACAGGAACCACAGAAGCCTGAGGGGCAGCTGTTAGGAATGAGATGAGGGGACGCCTTTCCTCCAGCGGAGTATGCCCCCAGTTCTGCAGCTCCGTCCTGGGGAAGGCTGCAGTGGGCCTTGAAAGCCTGACTCTTAGGGTTGCATCCAGCCCTGGCTCTGGTCAGCTGTCCACTGGCTCTCTGGAACCTCGGTCTTCCGTCTCTGTTCACCCGTTCTTGGCTCACCTGATTGTTGGAAGGGGCCCAAGAGACCAGCTCAATTATCCCATGTGAAAGGTCTCCTAAATGCCAGCCATTGTTCCTAGGGGAGAAAGTCGAGGTTCTTGTACCTCTCTACCAGGGTCTTCTAAAGGGAGGCAAGAGGGTGCTCACCTTTCCCAGGCGCTATGAGGCCCTGGGCAGAGGGGAAAGAGGAAGAAGCCCCTGGTGGCCGGGTGCCCCCTCCTTCATTGCCCATACCCTAGCAGCGTCAGAGAAGCAGGGGTGCAGAGGCCTCGGGGCTGGGAGTTTTGCCCGGGAAACACAGGTCTCCTGCAGATGTTGAGCCCCACTGAGTCAGTGCCACCTCTGGATTCCCAGGTTTCTAGTAAGATCCCGAAGGGGTTCAAGCAGGGATGACGCCTGCCCCTCCTCCACTAGCCAGATGTCCACCCCTATAATCCCATGGCTCCTCCCTCCTCCTCAGAGCTGAAACCTGGTCGTGCTCAGCTTAGGCAGCTTGGAAGGAGCCTGGCAAACATCCACACCCTGCCGGTCCTGAGATTCTGACCGATTCCGCGCTCCCCCCCCCATCCCCCACTCTCTGGTAACTCTATCAGGCAAGGCCTGTGAACCCACACAGGAACTGCCAGACTCACAGACTTGGGACAGCAAGGTGCACGTGCCTGAGATGGGGTGACAACAGTGGGGACTCTCCTGAACCGCACCCCTCACTCTGGGCCTAATGGTCCCTCCCAGCTGCCTGGGGTTGGTGACTTCACAGGCCCTCTCTCAGGAGTCCAAATCTTCCTGCTACCTAGGGCTCCTCCTTAAAGGGAGGTAGGCACCCATACCCTTCTGTGAAGACTTTGCAGCCTGAGCAATAAGCACAAAAATGTACATTTTTATAAAACTAAATGTATTCATCAGGTGTGGTGACACCTGCTATAATTCTAGCCCTCTAAAGGCAGAGGCAGGAGGGTCAGGAGTTCAAGGCCATCCTCAGCTACTTAAGCAAGTTTGAGTTTTATGTGATACTGTCTCAAAACAAAAAACAAAGTAAACTAAATATAGTCAACTTAATTTTTTAAAATGTGTGTATAATGTGTGTGTGTGCTATGTGTGGTATGTGTGCATTCATCTGTGTGAAGGTGCACGCACACTATGAGGCACATATGGAGGTTAAAGGGCAGGAACATTGCAGAATCCAGGGCTGAAAGGCTGTGAGAACCCAATGGGGCACGCTGTGCAATACCGTCTTCTGGGCAAGACATGGCCATTGCAACCATAAATTCAAAGCAGCTGCAGTTAGCTGCCTGCCCTGGGCCTGCACAAGGCTGGGCCTGCCAACAGTCCCTTGGGGGGAGGGGAGGGGCTCTTGGAACCCTCCTCTCCCTAGGGAAAGGATTATTGAATATGGATGGATTCTGAAGACTGGGGAGTTATTGTCTTCAGCTGCGTACCCACTGGAGACCCACCAGACTCTGAGGGACTGTTCCACACCCACGCTCACACAGACCCTTGGTTAAACTCAGGGGTTCATAAAACAAAGCAAAGCAGCAAAAGAGCTTGTTTGTGGAGAAGAAAGGAATGCTGCTGGTGGTGGGGAGACAAAAGAGGTGGAGGGTGAGTCATTATATGCACGTATATAGAACACATTATATGCACATATAATGACATTTTCTTTTCTTCTTTCTTTCTTCCTTTTGAGACGGTTTCTGTGTATCCCTGGCTGTCTGGAACTTGCTCTGTAGACCAGGCTGGCCTGGAACTCTGAGATCCGTCTGCCTCTGCCTCCTGAATGCTGGGATTAAAGGCATAAGTTACCACTGCCCGAGCAATATATAGATTTTCAAAGAACAAATTTAATTTAAAATTATTGGCTGTAAAAAGTAACTTTAAAAAAATAAAATGAAAAGTTCCCAGATGCTGGCGGTGGTGGTGCATGCCTTTAATCCCAGCACTCGGAAGGCAGAGGCAGCCACATCTCTGTGAGTTCCAGGACAGCCAGGGTTGTTACACAGAGAAACCCTGTCTCCAAAAAAATAAAAATATAAATAAATAAAAAGAAAGAGAGAGAGAGAGAGAGAGAGAGAGAGAGAGAGAGAGAAAGAGAGAGAGAAAGAAAGAAAGAAAGAAAGAAAGAAAGAAAGAAAGAAAGAAAGAAAGAAAGAAAGAAAAAAGGGAAGAAAAGCCTCGTTGAGGTGTAATCCATGAAACCGACCCTCCGTGTGAAGTCAAGCATGTTAGGGCCTTTGCAGGATGTCGCCCGCTTCGGGGTTGTTAGCCAACTGTTTGCAAGCAATTTTCACCTTATTTTGCAACTGAGCTGTGTCCTTTAGCCAAACGCTAGATACTTATTTTGTTTTCATCTCAGCAAGCTTTGCTGAGAACTGTGCAGAAGCAAAGGGCTGGGAGGAAGAAGGCTGGTTGCTGAGGTCTCTGCGTGGGCTCTCTGCCTCCAAGCCCACACTCTAGCTATGCCTTGGTGTACCTCCCAGACATAAAGCTAAAGACTCTTGAGGCTCCTTCAGTAAACTGGAACTGTAGCCTACCAAAGACATTCTCAGGTTTCTGGAAAGCAGGAGGAACTTGGTGGAAGCTTCAGATGCGTCCAGACTAGGCCTCTGTGTTATCCCAGGTGGGGTTCGCCTTTTCTCTGGGCCATGCCCAGATGGTGCTTATCAAAGTTACCACTTAAACAAATAGGCCCAGACAAAAGGGAGCCACATGCAGGCAGGTCTGAGCTCGGAGCCCAAAGTGAGCGGAGCAAGACTGGCTACCTCCTAACTGAAGAGCAGGAGAAAGCTGGAAAGTAGAGGAATTGGGTCTCTACCCTAAAAGTGGATCCAGGAAGAAAGCGACAACAGGGAGCTTTTAATTAGGCCTGGACGAAATTAACCAAAGAGGTCAGGGTCACCAGTGTGTTCGGGGCGGGCAGAGGCCGCGGGTCCAGGTGGCAGCACGAGATTATAAGGCGGTTTCAAAAGGCGTGTCGCCGCTGCGAGTCATCCCAGGGTGTCTGCGAGCATCTAGAGAGCGCCCTCTCCCCGCGCCCTGGGCTCAGCGCCCCGCCGCGCTTACCTGGCCTGGGCCTGGGGCTCTAGGAACCGCTGCCGCTGCCGCACCGAGCAGTAAAGCGTGAGGAGGATCCCGGAGCCGGCCGCGAAGAGCAGCAGCATCCGGAAGAGCCAGCGGCGCGGGAAGTCCATGCGAGTCCGGCCGGGGTGCGCCCCGTCTGCCGCCCCTGCGCCCTGAGCTCCTGGGCGGAGTGGCCAGACCTGGAGGGACGCGCGGGGGCGGTAGCCCTGCTCTGCCCCGCCCAGCCCACCGCGGGCTGCCAGGGCGCCTCCGGGTCCTGCAGCCCTGTATCTCCGCCAGGCTGGAGGTCGCCGCAACTCCAAAGACTGAGCGTCTCTAGGGCCGCTCCCCAAAAGGACAGAACCGCGGCCGCCAGTCCGGGGCTGCCCCGCGGGGGCTTCGATGGCGGTCACCACCCGGGACGCTGCTTTCCCGCCAAAGCCACACCCCAGGCACACCTAGCGTAGAGTTGGGCAGGGATGTTGGTTCGCACCGTCCAGGGCCAGCTGGGAGTGCGCTGGTCGAGCACTGTGAGCTTAGGGACCCACCCCAGATTTATGGACTTAAGAAGAGGGTGGGTGGTAGCTGTGAAACGACCTGGCTGGCTCCTCTCACTAGGACCGTGAGATGGGTTAGGCCCTGGTACCGTGTGTAAGAGCAAAAGAGCGTCTTTCACCAAAGGATGGAAGGAAACCCCTTAGCCCAGATTTGGGGTTGGAGGTGGAGGGTCCAGGTAGGGAGCCTGCCGCGGTGGGGTGCACTGTGGGGCTGAGGTTGTCATCCCTTTATTTGGTGACTACCCATTGAGATGGAGGGCGTCATGTAGGGAGCCCGCGGTGATGGTTGTTATTGCTTTATTTGGCGATGAGGCAGAAAAGTCAGCCCTCTCCGCTCACTGCTGTTTTTACAAATGGAGGCCAACCTGGCCTGAGAGGCTGAGTGGGAGAGATGGAGCAGGGCGTCAGCATCACCAGGAGACACTGGGGAAACTGGGTGGTGCTCTTCCAAAGCAGATTCCCTTCCTGTCTGGGACCGTCGGTGAGATGGTGTGTTCTCCAGTGTGCGGTGTCTTGGACCCCAAAATCCTGTGAAATATCCCAGACTCCAAACTATAGGGTCTGGAAGGGTGAGCCTCGGCGCCTCAAACTGCTTTAATCTGCTGATAGCTGAGGACATTCGGGTGCAGGTATTGTATCTGCCCAATGTCAGGCGTTCTGGGCCCTGAGTCTGTCTGTAGTCAAGAGTGGCCTCTTCACAGGGTTCCACCTAGTCAGGTGTGGACCGGGACAGGGTTCCTGGGGTGTAGCCAACGAGCCAATCCTGTCCTTTGTCCCGAAGCTGCTAAGAATGCTCCCCGCTGGTGGCCACAGCTAAGGATTTGTGGTTTCGAGTTCTCTTTTACTTTACATGTATGTGGGTGTGCCAGCGCATGGCTGGAGGCCAGCGGGCAATTGTTGAAGGTCGGTTTGCTCCTGCACCAGGTCTGTCCCAGGAATGGAACTCAGGTCCTTGGGCTTGGAGGCAAGCACCTTTCTCGGCTGAGCCGCCTCGCTGGCCTCACTTCAGGTTTTTCATGTCAATCTTTGGGCTTTGTCCCTTGTCAAAACTCCTGAAGCTGTTACCCCATCCTCACCTTCTCTGTGGTTAATGAGACCTCAATCTCTCTCTGCACCTCTAAAACCCCTCTTCCCGTTAGCACCTGCTTCACGGAGAGAAAGGGAATCAGTAACCAGTTATTCTTCAGCTTCCCACCCACAGTGGTACAGGCTCTCCCTTCCCAGGGGATGCTCTACTCCTCTGTGGGAGTTGATGCCCATCTGTGTTAATGATTCAGGTCCACCATTTTCACTGTCCCATGGCAACACTTCCCCAGGCCAAAGGTCCTGTCCATTCCCCAGAGTCGTCTCTCAGGAGCTCGCGTTCCCATCTGGCCTGGGTCTGCGGGTCACAGTCTGAGTTACTATCTCATCAGTGAGTAACACAAATCCACTTGTGGGCTTGGCTCTCCACCAACACAGATTCATGTTAGGATCTGCCCTGTGGTCTTCCTCCCCCAGGTTGCCCACTCATGCCAAAGCAGGATGGAACCAAGAACACAGCCTCAGCTGACCTCTCCTTGCCAGCCATTGCCTAACCCTTGGTTGGCTTCAGCGCCTGCCCTGCTTTCCGGTGTTTCTAGAACATCACGTCAAGCCTTCTCTTGTCTCTGCCATTCTTTGGAGAAAAGAGAGATCATCAAGCATGAGCTTCAGGGCTGGAGATGTAGCTCAGTTGGAGGTGTGCTTGCTTAGCATTCATGAAGCCTTGTCTAGTTCAAATTCCCCAGCACCACATAAGTCAGTTATACATCTAGATTCTCGGCAGTTGAAAGCAAGAGAATTAGAAGTTCAAGGTCACCCTTTCCTACTTAGAGAGTTCAAGACCAGTCTGGGTTACATAAGACTCCCTGTGATGGTTACTTTTGTTGTTGTTTGGGGGGGGGGGCAAGGTTTCTCTGTGTAGCCTTGGCTGTCCTGGAACTCTCTGTAAACCAGCCTGGCCTTGAACTCAGGCTGGCCTGTCTCTGCCTTCCAAATTACATGGAATTACCATGCCCATTTTGTGATGGTTACTTCATACGTGGGAAGAGTCCAAAGGGGAGACTGTCTAGATAAGGTTTGTTTTTCCTTTTCTTTTCTTTTTTCTTATTTTTCAAGGCAAGGGCTCCCCATACAGCCCTGGCATGCCTGGAACTTGCTATGTAGACCAGTTTGACCTTCATGAGGCATGCATGGGCTCATACACTTCATTGTGGCTGTAACTAGCACTTCCGATTCCTTTATGTCTCTGCAGTGATGGACTGTAACCTGAGATTATAAGCCAGGAGAATAAACACTTCTTCCTTAGTGTTGCTTTTGGCAGGGTACTTTACCATAGCAAAGGAATGAAAATAAGACATCCTGCATCGCTGGGTGGCGGCGGCGGCACATGCCTTTAGTCCCCGCTGTGTTGGCTGTTGGACAGGGACCAAATCAGGGCTTGCTTGTTATCAATCAACCCCTTTGTGTTTTGCATTGGATATCGGATATCGGCTCTGTGGTAGACTTGCTCAGGAGGAGGGGACGATCTCTCGACACGGCCACAACAAATCCATATCGGGCAACTCACAATCTACTGTAGCTCCAGTTCCACAGGATCAAATGCACACTTTTAGGGGCACTGCATGAATGCGACGCCCATACAGTCACTCAGACCCTAATTCCACACTATGAATCTCACATAAGTGTATTTTACAGTGTTGAGCTCTTTGTGACTGGCTTATTTAACTTAACACAGTGTCATCCATGTTGTAGCAGTTGTCATATATATATATATGCAAATACATATGTGTAAATATATTTATATTTATAAATAGCATATACATATAGTATATATACATATGCACATTTATAAACTCATATTTATAAATACATAAATAAAATACATATAAAATATAAATTAAAACAGTATATTTATAATATGTATTTTATTTATGTATATGTTGCATATGTCTGAGTGATTGTATGGGCAATACCATAGGTAGTGGGCTCCAAAAAGCCAGCTCACGCACCAGAGATGGATCCTGATCCTACTGCCAGGGGCCCCTTGAGCAGATCACCTCTCTCATTCTTGATGTTTTCCTTCTAGCCCATTTTAACTCTCTTTAATTCTATCTTTATTCTTTTTCTTACAGCTCATATACCCCAGCAAAATCTTTCAGGCAATATAAAAATTACAATGTGGTTACTTTCTGCTTCTCAAGTGAATGATTACAATGGATACAAAACAGAGTAGAAAACAGCATGTTTTCCATATCCCTTACATGATGAAGTATTTATGTATTACAGGTGAAAAACAAATTATCCCAAGAACCCACATACATCCATTCATACCCAAGCAACTTGTTATAGATTAACCATGTGGGCAAGCAAGGTATTCTTCTTAGTCAGGTCTTTCACTGGCAGGCTGCATTTTGCAGTTACAAAGAAAGGGCCAATTACTTTATTACTTATCTTGAAAGGTAATTTTATAAGGAATCTTAAAGGAATCACAAACCTAAACTTTTATATGTGAAAAAGAATCAGCTGTACTTTAAATCTTTGGGGTGCATGTCCATTCATCAATAGATTGTTATATCAGGAGATTGAGGGTAGAAATGGGTGTAAGGAATTAATAACACCTTTGGTCATCAACTAATCCTAAAGAAACGTGCGTCAGCAAATAATAATTGGGCTGCTTTGTTCTTGTTCCCTGATCTGAAGGAGTTCCTCACTCAACTATGTGCCTTTCTAAAACTTTAGATTATCTTCTTGAGTTTTTCACCTCAAAGCCATTTGACAAAAGCATTTTAGTCTAACTTTAAGTTATTTTCAAAGCTTTGTTTTCGCTGTGATGCACTCCAAAACCTGAACACATCTCCCAACATTAAGGTTAAAATAATTTAAGCTATCTGGGCTGACTGGGACTCGATTGTTTTTCTTAATCATTAACCTGAGCTGTGATCTAATGCAGCTCCTTAGGTGAAGCTCATAGGCCCTAGCTGTGTGACATTTTCTTGTATTTATTTTTATTCATCAAAATTCTGTATAAGCTAACATTATTATTATTATCAATTAGACAGTACAGCTTAGGGAGGAATCATCTTCATAATAATCCACAGGTAAAAATCCCCAGTAGAGGGCTAGAGAGATGGCTCAGAGGTTAAGAGCACTGACTGCTCTTCCAGAGGTCCTGAGTTCAATTCCCAGCAACCACGTGGTGGCTCACAACCATCTGTAATGAGATCTGGTGCCCTCTTCTGGCCTGTAGACATATATGCAGGCAGAACATTATATACATAATAAATAAATAAATAAATAAATAAATAAATAAATAAATAAATAAATAAATAAATCTTTTAAAAATGCCCAGTAGAGTGGGATGTATCCATGAGATAAACATACTACATTACAGGCAGTGGGGATCTCCCCATACCCATTCACACCATGCCAGATATCAGAAGAAGATGGCAGTGGGCAAACATGTAAAGGCACAGCAGAAGCAAGAGACATTCCAGGGTCTGTGGTCTCGGGGCCTTGCCTCTATCTGAGATTCACCCATCAGGGAGTTGCCTCCTGGTGGGCTGACACCTTGACCTTCAGTTGCCACCTGCTGCTCCTCTGACACAGTCACCGGCAAGCAGATGTTCTGTATGCATGTGGTGCAGAGCTGTACATGCAGACAAAACATAAATACACATAAAACAAAGATTAAAAGAAATCAAAAATGTGTTGTGTGAAAGAGAAAGAGAATGTCTGCCATGCTTTGGGGCTGTTGGCCTCAAGTATCACATATCAACCAATTTTGAATCAAGACATTGAATGTAAATGTTAAGGGTTTGCCTTACCATGTTTTGATTTTTTAAATATTTGTTTTATGTATGTGAGCATTTTGCCTGCATGTACAGCTATGCACCAACGTGCATGCCTGGTGCTGGTGGTGATCAGAAGAGGGTCAGACTGCCTGGAACTGGAGTCACAGGTGGTTGTGAGCCATTGTGTGGGTGCTGGGAGCTGAACTCAGTCCTCTGCAGGAGCAGCAAGTGCTCTGCCTGAGCCCCTTCACCTCTGGAAGCATCTAAATTAAACTTCTGTTCACAAAAGTTCATAGAGAGAAGCTGCAGCTTCCAACAAACCTCCTGCAGGTCTAATAAACTGAAAAGGACATCATGGGTTTGGGGATTTAGCTCAGTGGTGGAGCGCTTGCCTAGCAAGCACAAGGCCCTAGGTTCGGTCTTCAGCTTGGGGGGGGGGGCGGGGAGAGAGAAAGAAAGCAAGCAAAGGACATCGTGATATCGTGATTACAGCGAGCTGGAGTGTTGCAGGGCTACAGCCAGGTTATCTTGGACCATTTCTCTCCCTCTCTCCCTACCCCCACCTCGTCTTACTATGTAGCTCTGACTGTACTAGAATTCATGTAGACCAGCCTGGCTTTCATAACATCTTTGTGACGGTTAAGTAAATCATCCAGTATGTACAAACAAAACACTTATTTCCCATTCAGTCAGAAAGCTAAGAATCCATCCAGACAGCCTGAGGCCTGTAAGCAAGCTTCTGGCTTTGCTCCTGCCGTCCACCAATGTCTCCATCGATGCATTTCACAAATATCTTGATTTGTCCCTCGCTTTGTTCTGTGCCATAAAAACCTCATGAAACCGCTTCTGTGTTGAAACAGACTTTGTAAATGCCAGTCATATTTGTCTCCAGACAAACCCTGTTATCCCCTTGGGGACAGCTGCAGGGCCACACGTGTGCACCAGTGAGAAACACTGCTTACTACAGTAAGTGTGGTCAGCCTCTACGCAGTTTCCCCTTGATAACATCGTGAGAAATCACATAGTATACTCAAAAGCAGGATGTGGATGAGGTGAGATAACGACCGTTTCCACGGCCACCAGGATCCCTCAGGTTGCTCTTTTATAGCCATGCCCTCCTTCCTGCTGTCCCCACCTCCCAACTCCACCCCTCACCACAGTCTACCAATAATCTTTATTTCTGTAATTTTGTCATTGCAAGAATGCATCCCTTCAATAGTTTTTAAAAACCTAAAACTCGGGGCTGGAGAGAGGGCTCAGAGGATAAGAGCACTGCTTGTTCTTCCAAGGGTTCTGAGTTCAATTCCCAGCAACCACATGGTGGCTCACAACCATCTGTAATGAGATCTGGTGCCCTCTTCTGGCTTGAAGGGATATGTGCAGACAGAACACTGTATACATAATAAATAAATAGATCTTTAAAAAAAAACAAAAACCTAAAACTCACATTATTTACCTATTTTGTTTGTGGAGATCAGAGGACAGCTTGGCAGGAGTCTGTTCTCTCCTTCCATCAAGTGAGTTCCGAGGATGGAACCCAGGTTGTCAGGGTTGGCACCAGGTGCCTTTACCTGCTGAGGTGTTTCACTGTCCCCTCGTTCCATATTTGTAACCCTTGCACCCCATATGATTCTGTGCAGACTTGGCTAAGTTGTATGCGTTCATAGCACATTCATTTATTGGGGAGTATTATCTTTTCTTTGTTATTTTTATTTGGGGGTTAGGAACAAAGGATCCTGTTAGGGGACAGGGTGACCTCAAACTTGCTGTGCATTCAAGGATGACGTTGAACTTCTGATCCTCCTGCCTCCTCCTCCCAAGTGCTGGAAATACAAGCGAGCTCTACCACACCTGTTTCCTGTGGCGCGGGGGCCGAACCCAGCACTTCCTGCATGCTCTGCAGCCCTCCTCTGGCTGAGCACCATTGTTAGCCCTGCTGTGGCTTTTTCACTTTCTGTGACTCTCTGTGAGTGGCTAATGACATCCAGCACCTTTCCCTGCATTAACTTCCTGTCTCTTTCTCCTCTTTGGTGAACACTTTGTTCGTGACTTTTCCTTCATTTTCTAACTTGATTTCTTAAGTTTTGAGAGTTCTGGGTTTTTTGTTTGTTTTGTTTTGTTTTTTGGGTTTAGTGGGTTTTTTTATATTATTATTATTATTATTATTATTATTATTATTATTATTATTATTATTTTCTAGACAGTGTCTCATTATGTATTATGTAGCTCTGGCTGTCCTGGAACTGCTCTGTAGACCAGGCTGGCCTCAAACTCACAGAGATCCACCTGCCTCTGCCTCCTGGGTGCTTGGATTAATCCACCACCGGCTTCTTTAAACTTTAAAATTACATTTTTGTGTGTGTGTGTGAATGGAGGTGCATGCACACGCCACAGTGTGTATTCAGAGATCAGAGAACAAATTGCAGAAGTGAGAGATCTCTTTCTCCCATAGAGGTCCCCCAGACAAACTCAGGTTATCGGAGTGCCTTTACCTGCTTAGCCATCCTGCCAGCTCTTCCCCTTTTGGGGAAGGGCATAACGTTGTGTTTCATATTTAAACCCATTTCGTGTGTGACCCATTTTGAACTGGGTCTTATGCACACTGTCAGGAGTGGGCTGGGGCTCCTTTGTCATGCCTGTTGCTGTCCAGTCCAGCTCTTTCCTGCCTACTTTTTTTTTCTGCCCCTGATAAGTAGATGGGAAAGGTTGAGCTGTAAACATTGCAGCTCAGATGGAAAGGCGTCTGGCAGTCAGGAGCCAAGGAGTACCACAAAGTCACCCTAAGCACGCAGTGTACAGCCCTGCGCCAGGGAAAGGCTTCCCCAATGTAACAACTCTGCCCCTCAGGGGAGTGTCTCCCAGGAAGGTTTTTATGCTCTGCTCATGTCCAGGGAAGTGTTACAGCTCTGTAAAAATACCACACTGCACAACAAACCTTACTCAAGAGATGTATTCAGAAGGAAAAATCCAGGAGGGTGGCTGCCTCTAGGGTGAGAAGCAGCAGCAAACAGAACAGGACACAGAGCTTATATAAATTGTTTTTATTTTTTAATATTGGGGGGAGGGGCCTTCCAGGGTGGCTTGAGATTGGTGGACTTTTATAGCCTGATTCTGGGGCAAACTCGGGGATTGGTGGGATTCTGTAGTTTGACTCTGGGGCAAGCCCAGGGATTGGTGGGACTTCCAAGCTCAGGGATTGGTGGGATTCTGTAGTCTGACTCTGGGGCAAGCTCAGGGATTGGTGGGATTTCAAGCCCTGTCCTGGGGTCACATCAGAGGCAGGGCGTTTTCCCTTGTCCCTTTTCACCATAAACTCTTAACAAAGGAAAGCATGGCCACATGGTTGAATCAGGGCTTGGTGAGGCTGGGAAGGGGTCGGACAAGGGGGCTAATGTCCACCCCGGGTGTCTGAGGCAGTGCCCCGAGTCCATTCCCATTGTGACATAGAACCTGTCCTCCATCCAATAGCAACAGCAGGGAGCAATTGTTAATTCACAGGGCGGGGTCGAGGTATCCAGACGGGGCTGGACACAGGACTGGACCCGGACCGCTGCTTCTGCCTTCTCATAATGACCCCCTCTAAAGTTGCTTTATGGAGGGTGGACAACATGTCCTGAGATCCATGAGACAGGATTTGTCATCTTGGTCACAACAGTGATACAGGTTTCTTTCTCCCCAACCTTTTTGGTTTTTTGTTTTGTTTTAAGACAGGGTTTCTCTCTGTAGCACTGGCTGACCTGGATCTCACTCTGTAGACCAGGCTGGCCTGGAACTCACAGAGATCCGCCTGCCTTTGCCTCCCCAGTGCTGGGATTAAAGGCGTGTACCCACTGCCTGGCCTACAGGTTTCTTTTGTTTTTCTGTGGAATGGTCCTTTGCACTGTATGAATAAATGTCACTGTGATTGGTTTAATAAAGAAGCTGCTTGGCCAATAGCTGAACAAGGTAAGGTTAGGTGGGAGAGTCAGACTAAGGACCCTGGGAAGAAGGGTGGAGTGAGAGGAGTTGCCGGACACAGAGAGGAAAGAGGGGGTGCAGGGCGAAAGAGAGGTAACGCCACACGGCAGGATGTAGAGTAATAGAAATGGGTTAATTTAAGTTGTAAGAGCTAGTTGGTAATAAGCCTAAGCTATTGGCCAAGCATTTATAATTAATATTAAGTCTCCATGTCGGTTATTTGGGAATTGGTGGGCAGGAAAGAAAAGTTAACCTACTTTTTTTTTGTTTGTTTTGTTTTTTCTTTCATTTTTTTATTTTGTTTGAGACCAAGTCTTCCTATGAAGCCCTAATTGTCCTGGAATTTGCTATATAGTCCAGGCTGGTCTCAAACTCACAGAGATCCTCCTGCCTCGTGAATTACAGGCATGCACCACCATGCCTGACCAGTGGCATAGGTTTCTCAGGCACGAGACATCGAGAAGGTAGAGAACAGGTTCAGGCCAGCACTTAGACGTGGATCAAAAGAGCTGAACTCAGACCTGACATCCGGGAAGGTGCTGAGAGGACATGGCACCCTTTGTTCCACTTCTCTGGACTGAGCCTGGGGATCTGGTGTTCTCGGCTCCTGGGCAGAGCCCTGGGGAGGCTGCCTACTTGCTAGGATCCGTGACATGGACACTGGCCCCAGATGTTAGTTTCCAGAGCAGTGTGCTCAATGGGCCAGCTGCCAGCTGAGAAGAAGCCTCTTGTCCCTGGTGCATGTCTGTCCTCCAGCAGGACAGCTGGGACAGCTTCCCAGAGCTGAGGGGCCAGGCCTCAAGGCTCTCCTCTTGAGGAAACACTGCCTCTGGATCTTCAGCCCAGCACTTCCTGGGGACTAGATCTGCGGGGTTGCGCAGAGTGTTCATGGTGTTGTGTGTCTTCACTGACTTGATCAGGCTCCTAATTGCTGTTAATGGCAAGGCTGTCTTTGATACCATGGGTTTAATTCCACTCTGCTACTCTACTCCTCCAAGAGTGCCATTTTCTCCAGGAAGAGATTAGACTTTATCACTATCAAAGCTTTCTGCTTTCCCCAGGTGCCATTTCTGAGCTAGGTTGTGGAGCCAGAGCAGAGGTCATTGACACGCTTCTCTCTGAGCCAGACATACTCAGCTAGGCTTCTGTGGCATGGACCTCTTGTCCGATGAAGCCCAGGACTCTCAGTGATACCCCGTGAAGGGCAGAGGGAATCCATCACTGTTGTCCACGCTCATCCTCAGCTGTCTCAGCAGCAGGTTTTTGCCTCACTGAAGTGGGGACAGGAAGGGAGGCATTGGTTCAGGGCTAATGGGCTCAGATCCAAGACCCAGAGAGTGTTAGTAGACTTCTATGAGCTGGTATTGCTTTTCTGGATAGCCTTCCCTCAAATGGTTTTCTTTTATGTTTCTCTAATAGCTGGGTCTGTGGAGTTCCTTCTGGGCTTTTGTGTTTTGGAGTCTCTTGTAGTCCGGGTTGGCCTTGGACTCACTGTGTAGCCAAGGCTGGAGTTGAAATCCTGACCTCCTCTTCTCCACTCCTGAGTGCTGGGATTACTGGTATGTGCCACCATGCCTAGATCTTTTAATGGTTCTTTTTTGTTGTTTGTTTGTTTTAGAGACATGATTTCTCTGTGTAGTTCTGGTTGTTCTGGAACTCTGTAGACCAGGCTGGCCTCAACTCACAGAGATCCACCTGTCTCTGCCTCCAGAGTACTGGGATTAAAGGCGTGCACCACCATCACCTGGCTGTTTCTTTTTTAAAACAAACAAACAAAAATCTCATTTATAGAGGGCTGGAGAGATGGCGCAGTAGTTAAGAGCACTGGCTGCTCTTCCAGAGGACCCAGATTCAATTCCTAGCATCCACATGGTAGCTCACAATCATCTGTAACTCCAGTCCCAGGAAATCCTATGTCCTTTGTGGGATGCCCTCTTCTGGTCTTCCCAGGCTCTATGCACACATGTGGGTAACATGTGCGTGGGGCACATATGTACATGCAGGCAAAACACCCATACACATAAATAAGAACTGAGGTCTCAATCTTCCCGTTAAAGGCACCCCACCCTTCATGACTGGAAGACCTCCATCAGGCTCTACCTCTTTTTTTTTTTTTTTTTTGTTTTTTTGTTTTTCGAGACAGGGTTTCTCTGCGTAGCTTTGCGCCTTTCCTGGAGCTCACTTGGTAGCCCAGGCTGGCCTCGAACTCACAGAGATCCGCCTGGCTCTGCCTCCCGAGTGCTGGGATTAAAGGCGTGCGCCACCACCGCCCGGCCAGGCTCTACCTCTTAAAGGGTCATTCACCTCCTGATGATAGTAGGCTAGGAGCAAACCTTTACCACAGGCCTTTGACCCACATCCAAAGCACAGCCACGAACGACCCTGAGGAATTGTTGACTTGTTTTAAGGATGATAATAGTGTTGTGGGGTTTTGCTGTTTTGTTGGTTGGTTTTGAGAAGGGATCTCATGTGTACGAACTGCTCTCAAACTCTCGACCCTCTTGCTTTCTCAGGTGCTTGGGGGTGTGGCACCATGTTTTATGTGGCACTGTGGATGGAACCCAGGGCTTCAGACATGCTGGGCAAGCACTCTACCAAGAGAACTACAGTCCCAGCCTTTCTTTCTTTTTTTTTTCATTTATTACTAAGAGTTTCACAGTCTAGCCCTGGATGGCCAGAAACTTACTAGGTAATCTAAGTTAGCCTCAAATTCACAGCAATCCTCCTGCCTCAGCCTCCCAAGTTCTGTGGTTACAGAAGTGGGTTATTATGCTCAGCTGCACTGTGGGTATTTTAAAGAGGATGTATTACTAAAACACACTGAAGTATTTACAGATGGAATAATATGATATATTGATAAGTGGTCTTGTCTATTAGTGATGGCTAAGTGGCGGATAAAGATGAAGCAGTGGGCCATCAGTTGATCATTGTTAGACCTGTGTAATGGCTGATAGGACCCCCTGTGCAGGTCTCTCTGCTTTTATATGTTTGAAGCTTTCCATCAATATTGGAATTTTCCCAGGGGCCTGCCCTGAGAAAATCCCTCCCAGGGGCCTGGGGAAGACGCTGCTCCAGTTTGGGGTATCTGAGGGAAAAGAACCTATGTACACCATGTTCTTTTGTCTGTTACTTTATTTCTCGAAGACAAAATTCTGTCTACACAGCTTCAGTTCCTTCCTGAAATTGTTCCTCTGTGTCCCTTCTTCTTCTGTCCCCTCATAGCCCTGGTAATAACTGAGCCCTTATGCTTTCGATCTCATCTTCATCCCCTGTTCCTTCATCCTCCATCTTTCCTCCCTCTTCTCCTCTCCTGACCTGATTCACCTACAATCTACAAAAACCTCTTCCTTGCTCCTCTATCCTCAGCCTGAGCCAGTACAGAAACTCTGCCTTGTTCTCTTCCCTTCTCTTGGGCCACACAGCTCTGCCTGCTCCAGGAATTCTGTTCCAGTCTTTACTGCACCTGGTTATGAAAAAGCCCTATTGTCCTCAGTCAACAGCTCTGCAGTGCTACTAGGCCTGAAGGAAAGGGATGGTCTGAGCTTCCTTTGCACAAGAAACAAAGCTTTGCATCTACAGCTGCCTGTCTCCTAGGCCCTGCAGGGGTGTTACCTAGTGGATCAGCAGTAGGTCTCAGAAGCTTATTCTGTTTGCCATATGGCCTAGTATTATATGAGTGCACAAGAATTTCGTAGCAGAAGACAGCTGATGTATAGTAAAAGCTGAATAACTGCAAATATTTCTTGATAAATGGCTTCCTCTTGAAGGACTCCTTGGTTGGTCGAGACATAGTTTATTATATACAGCTGAGTCTCTGAAATATATTTTTAAGGCCCACTGAACATAAACAAGCTGAAGTTTTTCTTTTGCTTGTGTTGGGTTGGAACCTCCAGCTCACCCCTGCTTGATCCGGAAAACTCCATTCCTGTCTCTCCAAACTCCACCCACTCAGAGAATCTACGAACAAAGCGGAGGCACCAAAAAGCCCAGTTCCGGATACTCGAATACTCGGGAGCTACAGCAGTTCCTCCCTTTTAGGAGTCCCCGCCTAAAGTGTTCAGCTTTTGACCAAACTTAGGCACAAACCCAGCTTGTGGCAGACACATTATCACCCCTCACCTACAACCTATATAATCTTCCTGCTTTAGTTCGGGCATGTGGCTTCTCCAGCCTTGCTCTCTGGGAATGGAGAACTCACCCTGGAATTGCTTTGCTAAAATAAATCTGTTCTTCTACTTTTTCAATTCGTCTTGATCTGGCTTACTTGTAGGCAGAGAAACCTCTTATCGGGAGACAGAAAACCTATTAGTCTGGGTCTGAAAGAACCTCACTAGATATTGTTAGGAATAAAAAGTAACCAACTTGAGATTAAAATATTTAAAAGTGTGTATGTAGGGCTAAGGATGTGGCTCAGTTGTCATGAAGGAAGCCATGGGTTCCACCTGCAATGTAGCATAAGTGGGCATTGCTGGAGCACACGCATGAGTCTGTAACCCTGGCACATGGGTGGCAAAGGTAGGATCAGAAGTTCAAGGCCAAAGCTTGGTGTGGTGGCATTTGGCTTTGATTCCAGCATTTCTGATGCTAAAGCAAATGGATCTCTATGAGTTCAAGGCCAGCCTGACTACATGATGAGTTCCAGGCCTTCCAGGGCTACATAGTGAGATTCTGTTGTCATCTTTGGCTACATAGTGAGTTTGAGACATTGTCCGACAGTTAATTAAACAGATCATGTCTATAAATATATGTTCCACTTGAGATGAGTTATGCATTCATGGCTTTATAAACCATGAGATCCCCAATACTCAGGAGGCAGAAGCAGGATGATCTCTGTGAGTTCAAAGTCAGCCTAGTCTACACAGAGTTTCAAGTCAGCCAGGACTGCAGAGTGAGACCCTGTCTTAATAAAATATTTACTTTATTTTGCAAATGCTAACTGCATATTAGTTCACTAAGGTATATAGACTTTAGGGCTGGTTAACTTTGCTGCATGATGTTCTTCTCACTTGCAAGATTTTTCAGAACCAAAGTTTGTAAATTTAAAATAAGTGGAGAGGTCATAAGTTCAAACTCTCGCTCTGGAACAATACTGTGTAAGCAGCCTGCAAAGCCACACTTTCACAAAAAGCATTTTTTCTTCTTCTTCTCAGTGTCTGATGGGGTCTGAATCTCAACCAAGTTCCCAATCAAAGCCATTAGGGTTCTAATTGCACAGCAGAGCCTGATCTTGTCATTTCCATCAAAGTCCCTTTCAGATGATTAATGAGTTTGTGGGGAAGAAAGAAAAGATGGAGATTGTACTGGCAGTTTGCCAGCGATATCTGAAAAGGTAAATTATGCCAGACTTTCTGCCGAGTGGAAACTCAGTCTGCCGAAGGACAGCACAGTTGACGGCTGGGCTCGGAGCGCGAGCAGGATGTTCTGATCAGCCCCAAAATGGATCAGCACTTGTGACCCACACAATCAGAGCCTAATGCCTTTCAGAATTGGAAAAGCTATCTTCTGGGTATTTATTTTATAGACACATTAATGGGAAAACTTCTTTCACCTTCTTGAAAATACGCTATTTTGTCAGAAATTGAGAACTGATTTTGACCATCACTAATCTGCCCACTTGTACCACAGAGCAACGGACAACATTTTGCCCAGTTCAAACCAGTGACAGCAGGGAGCAAAAATCATTAAAATTCTGGGTTTAAGACTATCCCATAATTGATCTCAATCCTGCTGCCAAAATATTGCTTGTGTTATAACTATTTCAAGAATAAATCAGCGATTTGTCCTTTTTCTGTTTATAGGAATATGTTAGTTCTTGTCTTGTTGCTGGGATGAAATACTGGCAAATCATCTTCAGGAGGAAACAGTTGCCAGGCAGTGGTGGCGCACGCCTTTGATCCCAAGCAGAGTTCAAGGCCAGTCTGGTCTACAGAGCAATAGCCAGGCTACACAGAGAAACCCTGTCGAGGGAGAGAGTAAGCAAGCTGGAGGAGGGGAGCAGAAGAGAAGGAAAAGGAAATGCTTGTTTTGACGAAGTTTGAGGGTATAGATGTAAGGATTCTGTCCTTAATTACGTCATCAGCCTGTGACGGCATCCCAGCCTAAAAAGGGGGTGGGCCCTCTGTGCATCCCTCTCTTTCCTTTCTGCTCCTTCCTTCTGTCTGTCCTCTCCCTCTCTCTCTCTCTCCCCCGCAATAAAGCTCTAAAAAGGTAACCATGGCCTGTGATTTTTCCGATCAGCACTCTCCTCCACACCCACAAGCAATAGTACATCCTGGTGGGGAAGCTGTGGCGATCCACATGATCCTCACAGATATGCCCAGAGATTTGTTCATGATGATAAAGTCTATCAAGTTGATAGTGGAGATTAACTGTCACAGGTATATTAAAATTGTCCATAGATTATCCATAGAGATTTTGTTTGCTCAGGTTTTGTTTTGTGTTTTTGAGACAATGTCTCATGTATCCCTGGCTGGTCTTGAACTCGCTATGTTGCTAAGAATGATTTTGAACTCCTGATCTTCCTGCCTCCACACTCCCAAGTGTTGGAACTACAATTGTACACCCCAATACCTGGCTACCAGTCCCCATACCTAGTGGTTTCAAATTTGTTTGCTGTGTGTGTGTGTGTGTGTGTGTGTGTGTGTGTTAAGTTTGGGAGCCAGGTTGAGCCCATGTGTACATGTGTTAGACATGGAGGCCAGTTTGAGCTACATGATACTCTGTCTCAAAAACAAACACACACCTGGAGCTAGTTAATTTTTTTTTTAGAGACAGAGTTTTTTTCTCTGTGCAGCCCTGGCTGTCCTGGAACTCTCTCTGCAGCCCTACTGGCCAGATCCGGGATCAAAGGTGTGTGGCAGTTTGGGCGGTGGTGGGAGAGTTGGGGGTGAGGGGGGCGGGGGAGTGAGGGGATGGGGGGTGAAGTGGAGAGTTAACTTCTGTAACCTCCAGGGTATTGTGGAGGTTAAGGCCTGGTGATGACATGTGCAGCCCTGGTAAGGTCCTCCCGGCACAGTGGTGGTGAGGTACGTGGGAGAGATCACATGGTGAGCTGGAAGTGAGGACCTCGCCTTGCCTGTGAGGACCTGGCCTTGCCTTAGAGCACCTCGCTGCCAGAAGATCCAGTCTGCACCTTTGAGGCACGGATTGGCGCCCTCAGAAAAGAAATAATTCTATACATTTTTCTAGACTCAGGTCATGTATCCATAGGACAAGGATCGGCCACCAGAAATGAGTCCACAAGATTCCAGAGAGGGAAACAGCAGATGAAAGACTCAGGCGCTGGCAGGACGGCTCAGTCTGCAGTGCTGACCTGACAAGCCGAAGTCCAGCCCTGGACCCTGCTGTGGAAGGAGAGACCTGAGTCCCAGGCATCTTAAAAACCAGTCAACACTTGCTGGGACGAGAGACTCTTCAGTGGGGTTAGAGCTGTGCAAGGCACTTCAGGGATGCGTTTCTGAGAGTCGCCACCCACGCTGGGGAGTGCCTCTCGGTGACGCAGCTTCGAGTCCCTCACACTCCTGTACTACTGAGAAAACACAAGAAAATTCACACCCAGCGGCACTCCAGCAGGGGCTTGAGTGACTGATGTGAAATTGCTGTAATAAATGAGATTTTAAAAAATATGTAACAGGGGCTGGAGAGATGGCTCAGAGGTTAAGAGCACTGGCTGCTCTTCCAGAGGACCCGAGTTCAATTCCCAGCACCCACATGGTGGCTCACAGCCATCTATGATGAAGTCTGGTGCTGTGCAGGCAAACATGCAGACAGAACACTGTATACATAATAAATAAATCTTTAAAATATGTAATGGATGCAGTGGTTGAATGGAGCCTGCGGGGTTGTAGATTCTTGGTGGTGGTGAATCAAGGTGTCATTTCCGACCACTGTAGTGACAAGGTGTAGTCATAGGACCCCCTGTATTGAACGTTGTCCCTTGGAAGAACACTGTCTGGAGCTGAACGCACACAAAGAGAACATGGCTGAATCCAGAGTCTGCATGTAGACAGCGTGTAGTTCAGGAAGTGCTGATCTGAAACCTGCAGCTTTAAAGGTTAAAGTCACATGCCTTCCCCAACCCTCTGGTCTCCTTTGAGTCCTCTTGGGGAACCCACTTATGCTGAACGCTCTCCCAGAGCACAAAACAGGGCACGCTCTCCTCTCTTTTGCTCCTTCCTGGCGGCACCCAGACAAGTCCGTACCAGATGCAGAACCTGGATCTCAGCTGTGCTGGCTGGAGATGCTGCTTCACCCTTTCCTCCTCCTCCTTCTCCTCCTCCTCCTCCTCCTCCTCCTCCTCCTCGGCCGGCGGCGGCACCACCACCACCACCACCCTGGGATGCCTTAATTTGGCTTCCTTGGATTACAAAGGACCGAGGCACACCCTACACGGTTGACACAGACCCACAAGGGAAGGAGAGTGTTTCCCAGGGTGGATGCTGGTGGTGGGGAGAGATGGTTTAGTCAGAGTGTTTGCAGAGCAAGCTTGAGTCTGAATCCCACAGCAGGCAGATCCACGGGGCTCACTCATCACTTAGCTGAAGTGCTGAGCCTCAGGCCAATGGGAGGCCCTGTCTCCAAAACAAGATGGATGGTCTCCTAGGGAGCAACACCTAAGGATCCTCTGTCCTCCACATGTGCCCACACTCATGTACACCTGTGTGCACATGCAGAAGAGGACATTTCAAAACCCAGTTCTCAGCTCTGCTGCACAGTACTATCTCAGGTAATGCGAGCTGGGCTGAGTTAATTTTATTCCCGGTGAACTGTCTAGAACACCAAAAAGATCACCACCGATGTAATGAAGATCAGCACATGTAAACATGCCCGTAATGGTTCTAGAAACACAGGAAGAGCGCTGGGTCAGGCACGGGATCTGGGGAAAGACTGGGCTCTTTGTGGTAAGGGACCGTTTCTGTCAACATCGCCAGGCACTGGAAAGGGCCCTGCATGCACACCCAGTGTCTCCAGATGTAATGGGTTGGTGACAAAGATGGCCGCAGTCCCCCTGTCCCAGAACAGTTACTTCTCTGTCACATGACTTCATTTTCCCTCCCTACAAGGAGTTGCATTCCCTGACCCATTCTTGACTCTGGACTGGCCCTGTGATTTTCTTGGCTAATAGAAAGTGGCAGGAATGAGGTCTTACACCTTTTGAGACGTGGCCACAAGTGGCCCTCCAGACTGTGTTTTTACATTCTTAGGACCCTCTGTCACCCTGTCAAGGATCTGTCTAGCCTGATGGAGGCTGAGAGAGGCGAAGGCCAGCTGGGAGCTAGCCTGAGCTGAGACCACAGATCACATAGGTTCTATCTAGCCACTGAAAGCCTGTTAGTTGCAATAGATGCCCAAGTCACAGCAGGAGGACCTGATCTAGCCTAAACTGACGACCTATAAAGATATGAACAGATTCATTGTCATCTTTTCA